>NC_080035.1:4841162-5184173 GCF_030020395.1 Manis pentadactyla
GGAGCAGCAGTCCTGAGTGCCGTTCATGCGTTCGCGCCTTGCTCGGAATCATGGCACATGCCCACCTCACACAATGGGTGCCAAGGATACCAGCACTGCTCTTGCTCTCATCACGGATGACAGTTACACCCGACATTCCAAGCGCCATGCTTTCTCCGAGGCATTTTGAATGTATTGTTTACTATATCCTTCATATTCATTTTATCAAGGAAGGTCGGTTTTACTGTCCCTATGTTAAAATTGAGGGAATCACACGCCCAGTGAGGTTAAATCGTTTCCTGACGTGCCCTGGCGTCCAGGAAAACAAGTGCATAATGTGCGCCCAGCACTCTCTCTTGAAACCTGCGGTTTTAGCCACTGCCTGTACTTCACTGCCTTTACAAAAACCTTTTTACACTTGATACTGATCACAATATTCAGGCATGAAAGCATTTTCAACATGACTTTATGGCAGGGACACGGAAAAATCCAGAGTATACCCAGAGTCTAGTGGTCAAAAAATTATCTATACTAAATCTTTTCAGTCATTCCCCTCTTAAAAATGAATTCTGACGGTAGAACTTTTGCTGAGATGTCAAATGCACTCAGTAGGAACAGCAGTGGTACTAACTGTGTTTTTGCACCCTAAAACACTGAGAAGAAATCCGGCAAAACACTTTCTTGCTCACCACCACGGGGCGCCTTTGATTAAATTTCAGCGGTTCGGTGAATTAACACTTTTTTCTTCAAGGCATAATTCTTAATCAGTTATGTTTTATTCACTTTGGGAAATCTACCTTTGTCAAAAAAGGAACAGATTATTTTGGTGTCCGAAATTCACCTGACAAATGTCATTGTTGACATTTTTCCTTTTGGCATTTATAAAGAATAATTTCTATGGGTGTTTCATGTATCGGGATCTCTTCTGACTCCAGGATTTCATAGAATGAGAAATGGATTGTTAGGGCAATCTGAAGCTTTTACGAAAACTTTAATTCACTGAAGAGTCAAAACAACTGTGGGTTACTTAAAGAAAGAAAAGTGTCCTCAATCACCTTTTCCGTAGAGCCAGGAAAGAAATTCACATAACTTAATTCCTATTCTCCTTTGTCATTCATAAATTTTGCATCAAAAGCGGTTTATTCGTTTTCTCTTCATTTCTAAGTCTTACAGAGTAATTATTTAGTTAAAATAATCTTTGTTAAGATTTAAAAGAAACAGATAAATTAGAAAATGATGAATAAGGGAGAGACACGGTGACAGATTTAGCCTTAGAAACCATTATAATCCTCCTTTGTACAGTTAACAGTTTAAATCTTTTGCGGTAACACATTCATTTCTAAGAACGCTATAGGGAGATGGAGGGAAAGTTTTTTTCTAGAATCACATACACCAGCATAAAACTTCTGTATTATAGGACAAATCCTGCTTTGTGCATACATAGGTAATCATCGATCTCTGGTATCTCTCTGGAAGAAACTCAAAACGAATTCACTGCGACATGACCTTATTTATAGTCCCAAGAAGTATGTCGATCCATAGGATAAACGTACTAGCAAAATAAACCTTGTAAAACAATTTTTATATTAAATTACACTTCTTTCTTGGGAGAGAATGCCTTTGGTGGGAAGGTTAAGAAAAATGTTTAAATATCGGCTTTTCCTTCAAAAGTAGGATGCAGCCTGAACCTCTCTGGGCACTTCTGCAGCGAGGAGCAGCAGTCCTGAGTGCCGTTCATGCGTTCGCGCCTTGCTCGGAATCATGGCACATGCCCACCTCACACAATGGGTGCCAAGGATACCAGCACTGCTCTTGCTCTCATCACGGATGACAGTTACACCCGACATTCCAAGCGCCATGCTTTCTCCGAGGCATTTTGAATGTATTGTTTACTATATCCTTCATATTCATTTTATCAAGGAAGGTCGGTTTTACTGTCCCTATGTTAAAATTGAGGGAATCACACGCCCAGTGAGGTTAAATCGTTTCCTGACGTGCCCTGGCGTCCAGGAAAACAAGTGCATAATGTGCGCCCAGCACTCTCTCTTGAAACCTGCGGTTTTAGCCACTGCCTGTACTTCACTGCCTTTACAAAAACCTTTTTACACTTGATACTGATCACAATATTCAGGCATGAAAGCATTTTCAACATGACTTTATGGCAGGGACACGAAAAATCCAGAGTATACCCAGAGTCTAGTGGTCAAAAAATTATCTATACTAAATCTTTTCAGTCATTCCCCTCTTAAAAATGAATTCTGACGGTAGAACTTTTGCTGAGATGTCAAATGCACTCAGTAGGAACAGCAGTGGTACTAACTGTGTTTTTGCACCCTAAAACACTGAGAAGAAATCCGGCAAAACACTTTCTTGCTCACCACCACGGGGCGCCTTTGATTAAATTTCAGCGGTTCGGTGAATTAACACTTTTTTCATCAAGGCAGAATTCTTAATCCGTTATGTTTTATTCACTTTGGGAAATCTACCTTTGTCAAAAAAGGAACAGATTATTTTGGTGTCCGAAATTCACCTGACAAATGTCATTGTTGACATTTTTCCTTTTGGCATTTATAAAGAATAATTTCTATGGGTGTTTCATGTATCGGGATCTCTTCTGACTCCAGGATTTCATAGAATGAGAAATGGATTGTTAGGGCAATCTGAAGATTTTACGAAAACTTTAATTCACTGAAGAGTCAAAACAATTGTGGGTTACTTAAAGAAAGAAAAGTGTCCTCAGTCACCTTTTCCGTAGAGCAAGGAAAGAAATTCACATAACTTAATTCCTTTTCTCCTTTGTCATTCATAAATTTTGCATCAAAAGCGGTTTATTCGTTTTCTCTTCATTTCTAAGTCTTACAGAGTAATTATTTAGTTAAAATAATCTTTGTTAAGATTTAAAAGAAACAGATAAATTAGAAAATGATGAATAAGGGAGAGACACGGTGACAGATTTAGCCTTAGAAACCATTATAATCCTCCTTTGTACAGTTAACAGTTTAAATCTTTTGCGGTAACACATTCATTTCTAAGAACGCTATAGGGAGATGGAGGAAAAGTTTTTTTCTAGAATCACATACACCAGCATAAAACTTCTGTATTATAGGACAAATCCTGCTTTGTGCATACATAGGTAATCATCGATCTCTGGTATCTCTCTGGAAGAAACTCAAAACGAATTCACTGCGACATGACCTTATTTATAGTCCCAAGAAGTATGTCGATCCATAGGATAAACGTACTAGCAAAATAAACCTTGTAAAACAATTTTTATATTAAATTACACTTCTTTCTTGGGAGAGAATGCCTTTGGTGGGAAGGTTAAGAAAAATGTTTAAATATCGGCTTTTCCTTCAAAAGTAGGATGCAGCCTGAACCTCTCTGGGCACTTCTGCAGCGAGGAGCAGCAGTCCTGAGTGCCGTTCATGCGTTCGCGCCTTGCTCGGAATCATGGCACATGCCCACCTCACACAATGGGTGCCAAGGATACCAGCACTGCTCTTGCTCTCATCACGGATGACAGTTACACCCGACATTCCAAGCGCCATGCTTTCTCCGAGGCATTTTGAATGTATTGTTTACTATATCCTTCATATTCATTTTATCAAGGAAGGTCGGTTTTACTGTCCCTATGTTAAAATTGAGGGAATCACACGCCCAGTGAGGTTAAATCGTTTCCTGACGTGCCCTGGCGTCCAGGAAAACAAGTGCATAATGTGCGCCCAGCACTCTCTCTTGAAACCTGCGGTTTTAGCCACTGCCTGTACTTCACTGCCTTTACAAAAACCTTTTTACACTTGATACTGATCACAATATTCAGGCATGAAAGCATTTTCAACATGACTTTATGGCAGGGACACGGAAAAATCCAGAGTATACCCAGAGTCTAGTGGTCAAAAAATTATCTATACTAAATCTTTTCAGTCATTCCCCTCTTAAAAATGAATTCTGACGGTAGAACTTTTGCTGAGATGTCAAATGCACTCAGTAGGAACAGCAGTGGTACTAACTGTGTTTTTGCACCCTAAAACACTGAGAAGAAATCCGGCAAAACACTTTCTTGCTCACCACCACGGGGCGCCTTTGATTAAATTTCAGCGGTTCGGTGAATTAACACTTTTTTCTTCAAGGCATAATTCTTAATCAGTTATGTTTTATTCACTTTGGGAAATCTACCTTTGTCAAAAAAGGAACAGATTATTTTGGTGTCCGAAATTCACCTGACAAATGTCATTGTTGACATTTTTCCTTTTGGCATTTATAAAGAATAATTTCTATGGGTGTTTCATGTATCGGGATCTCTTCTGACTCCAGGATTTCATAGAATGAGAAATGGATTGTTAGGGCAATCTGAAGCTTTTACGAAAACTTTAATTCACTGAAGAGTCAAAACAACTGTGGGTTACTTAAAGAAAGAAAAGTGTCCTCAATCACCTTTTCCGTAGAGCCAGGAAAGAAATTCACATAACTTAATTCCTATTCTCCTTTGTCATTCATAAATTTTGCATCAAAAGCGGTTTATTCGTTTTCTCTTCATTTCTAAGTCTTACAGAGTAATTATTTAGTTAAAATAATCTTTGTTAAGATTTAAAAGAAACAGATAAATTAGAAAATGATGAATAAGGGAGAGACACGGTGACAGATTTAGCCTTAGAAACCATTATAATCCTCCTTTGTACAGTTAACAGTTTAAATCTTTTGCGGTAACACATTTATTTCTAAGAACGCTATAGGGAGATGGAGGAAAAGTTTTTTTCTAGAATCACATACACCAGCATAAAACTTCTGTATTATAGGACAAATCCTGCTTTGTGCATACATAGGTAATCATCGATCTCTGGTATCTCTCTGGAAGAAACTCAAAACGAATTCACTGCGACATGACCTTATTTATAGTCCCAAGAAGTATGTCGATCCATAGGATAAACGTACTAGCAAAATAAACCTTGTAAAACAATTTTTATATTAAATTACACTTCTTTCTTGGGAGAGAATGCCTTTGGTGGGAAGGTTAAGAAAAATGTTTAAATATCGGCTTTTCCTTCAAAAGTAGGATGCAGCCTGAACCTCTCTGGGCACTTCTGCAGCGAGGAGCAGCTGTCCTGAGTGCCGTTCATGCGTTCGCGCCTTGCTCGGAATCATGGCACATGCCCACCTCACACAATGGGTGCCAAGGATACCAGCACTGCTCTTGCTCTCATCACGGATGACAGTTACACCCGACATTCCAAGCGCCATGCTTTCTCCGAGGCATTTTGAATGTATTGTTTACTATATCCTTCATATTCATTTTATCAAGGAAGGTCGGTTTTACTGTCCCTATGTTAAAATTGAGGGAATCACACGCCCAGTGAGGTTAAATCGTTTCCTGACGTGCCCTGGCGTCCAGGAAAACAAGTGCATAATGTGCGCCCAGCACTCTCTCTTGAAACCTGCGGTTTTAGCCACTGCCTGTACTTCACTGCCTTTACAAAAACCTTTTTACACTTGATACTGATCACAATATTCAGGCATGAAAGCATTTTCAACATGACTTTATGGCAGGGACACGGAAAAATCCAGAGTATACCCAGAGTCTAGTGGTCAAAAAATTATCTATACTAAATCTTTTCAGTCATTCCCCTCTTAAAAATGAATTCTGACGGTAGAACTTTTGCTGAGATGTCAAATGCACTCAGTAGGAACAGCAGTGGTACTAACTGTGTTTTTGCACCCTAAAACACTGAGAAGAAATCCGGCAAAACACTTTCTTGCTCACCACCACGGGGCGCCTTTGATTAAATTTCAGCGGTTCGGTGAATTAACACTTTTTTCTTCAAGGCATAATTCTTAATCAGTTATGTTTTATTCACTTTGGGAAATCTACCTTTGTCAAAAAAGGAACAGATTATTTTGGTGTCCGAAATTCACCTGACAAATGTCATTGTTGACATTTTTCCTTTTGGCATTTATAAAGAATAATTTCTATGGGTGTTTCATGTATCGGGATCTCTTCTGACTCCAGGATTTCATAGAATGAGAAATGGATTGTTAGGGCAATCTGAAGCTTTTACGAAAACTTTAATTCACTGAAGAGTCAAAACAACTGTGGGTTACTTAAAGAAAGAAAAGTGTCCTCAATCACCTTTTCCGTAGAGCCAGGAAAGAAATTCACATAACTTAATTCCTATTCTCCTTTGTCATTCATAAATTTTGCATCAAAAGCGGTTTATTCGTTTTCTCTTCATTTCTAAGTCTTACAGAGTAATTATTTAGTTAAAATAATCTTTGTTAAGATTTAAAAGAAACAGATAAATTAGAAAATGATGAATAAGGGAGAGACACGGTGACAGATTTAGCCTTAGAAACCATTATAATCCTCCTTTGTACAGTTAACAGTTTAAATCTTTTGCGGTAACACATTCATTTCTAAGAACGCTATAGGGAGATGGAGGGAAAGTTTTTTTCTAGAATCACATACACCAGCATAAAACTTCTGTATTATAGGACAAATCCTGCTTTGTGCATACATAGGTAATCATCGATCTCTGGTATCTCTCTGGAAGAAACTCAAAACGAATTCACTGCGACATGACCTTATTTATAGTCCCAAGAAGTATGTCGATCCATAGGATAAACGTACTAGCAAAATAAACCTTGTAAAACAATTTTTATATTAAATTACACTTCTTTCTTGGGAGAGAATGCCTTTGGTGGGAAGGTTAAGAAAAATGTTTAAATATCGGCTTTTCCTTCAAAAGTAGGATGCAGCCTGAACCTCTCTGGGCACTTCTGCAGCGAGGAGCAGCAGTCCTGAGTGCCGTTCATGCGTTCGCGCCTTGCTCGGAATCATGGCACATGCCCACCTCACACAATGGGTGCCAAGGATACCAGCACTGCTCTTGCTCTCATCACGGATGACAGTTACACCCGACATTCCAAGCGCCATGCTTTCTCCGAGGCATTTTGAATGTATTGTTTACTATATCCTTCATATTCATTTTATCAAGGAAGGTCGGTTTTACTGTCCCTATGTTAAAATTGAGGGAATCACACGCCCAGTGAGGTTAAATCGTTTCCTGACGTGCCCTGGCGTCCAGGAAAACAAGTGCATAATGTGCGCCCAGCACTCTCTCTTGAAACCTGCGGTTTTAGCCACTGCCTGTACTTCACTGCCTTTACAAAAACCTTTTTACACTTGATACTGATCACAATATTCAGGCATGAAAGCATTTTCAACATGACTTTATGGCAGGGACACGGAAAAATCCAGAGTATACCCAGAGTCTAGTTGTAAAAAAATTATCTATACTAAATCTTTTCAGTCATTCCCCTCTTAAAAATGAATTCTGACGGTAGAACTTTTGCTGAGATGTCAAATGCACTCAGTAGGAACAGCAGTGGTACTAACTGTGTTTTTGCACCCTAAAACACTGAGAAGAAATCCGGCAAAACACTTTCTTGCTCACCACCACGGGGCGCCTTTGATTAAATTTCAGCGGTTCGGTGAATTAACACTTTTTTCATCAAGGCATAATTCTTAATCCGTTATGTTTTATTCACTTTGGGAAATCTACCTTTGTCAAAAAAGGAACAGATTATTTTGGTGTCCGAAATTCACCTGACAAATGTCATTGTTGACATTTTTCCTTTTGGCATTTATAAAGAATAATTTCTATGGGTGTTTCATGTATCGGGATCTCTTCTGACTCCAGGATTTCATAGAATGAGAAATGGATTGTTAGGGCAATCTGAAGCTTTTACGAAAACTTTAATTCACTGAAGAGTCAAAACAATTGTGGGTTACTTAAAGAAAGAAAAGTGTCCTCAGTCACCTTTTCCGTAGAGCAAGGAAAGAAATTCACATAACTTAATTCCTATTCTCCTTTGTCATTCATAAATTTTGCATCAAAAGCGGTTTATTCGTTTTCTCTTCATTTCTAAGTCTTACAGAGTAATTATTTAGTTAAAATAATCTTTGTTAAGATTTAAAAGAAACAGATAAATTAGAAAATGATGAATAAGGGAGAGACACGGTGACAGATTTAGCCTTAGAAACCATTATAATCCTCCTTTGTACAGTTAACAATTTAAATCTTTTGCGGTAACACATTCATTTCTAAGAACGCTATAGGGAGATGGAGGGAAAGTTTTTTTCTAGAATCACATACACCAGCATAAAACTTCTGTATTATAGGACAAATCCTGCTTTGTGCATACATAGGTAATCATCGATCTCTGGTATCTCTCTGGAAGAAACTCAAAACGAATTCACTGCGACATGACCTTATTTATAGTCCCAAGAAGTATGTCGATCCATAGGATAAACGTACTAGCAAAATAAACCTTGTAAAACAATTTTTATATTAAATTACACTTCTTTCTTGGGAGAGAATGCCTTTGGTGGGAAGGTTAAGAAAAATGTTTAAATATCGGCTTTTCCTTCAAAAGTAGGATGCAGCCTGAACCTCTCTGGGCACTTCTGCAGCGAGGAGCAGCAGTCCTGAGTGCCGTTCATGCGTTCGCGCCTTGCTCGGAATCATGGCACATGCCCACCTCACACAATGGGTGCCAAGGATACCAGCACTGCTCTTGCTCTCATCACGGATGACAGTTACACCCGACATTCCAAGCGCCATGCTTTCTCCGAGGCATTTTTAATGTATTGTTTACTATATCCTTCATATTCATTTTATCAAGGAAGGTCGGTTTTACTGTCCCTATGTTAAAATTGAGGGAATCACACGCCCAGTGAGGTTAAATCGTTTCCTGACGTGCCCTGGCGTCCAGGAAAACAAGTGCATAATGTGCGCCCAGCACTCTCTCTTGAAACCTGCGGTTTTAGCCACTGCCTGTACTTCACTGCCTTTACAAAAACCTTTTTACACTTGATACTGATCACAATATTCAGGCATGAAAGCATTTTCAACATGACTTTATGGCAGGGACACGGAAAAATCCAGAGTATACCCAGAGTCTAGTGGTCAAAAAATTATCTATACTAAATCTTTTCAGTCATTCCCCTCTTAAAAATGAATTCTGACGGTAGAACTTTTGCTGAGATGTCAAATGCACTCAGTAGGAACAGCAGTGGTACTAACTGTGTTTTTGCACCCTAAAACACTGAGAAGAAATCCGGCAAAACACTTTCTTGCTCACCACCACGGGGCGCCTTTGATTAAATTTCAGCGGTTCGGTGAATTAACACTTTTTTCTTCAAGGCAGAATTCTTAATCCGTTATGTTTTATTCACTTTGGGAAATCTACCTTTGTCAAAAAAGGAACAGATTATTTTGGTGTCCGAAATTCACCTGACAAATGTCATTGTTGACATTTTTCCTTTTGGCATTTATAAAGAATAATTTCTATGGGTGTTTCATGTATCGGGATCTCTTCTGACTCCAGGATTTCATAGAATGAGAAATGGATTGTTAGGGCAATCTGAAGCTTTTACGAAAACTTTAATTCACTGAAGAGTCAAAACAACTGTGGGTTACTTAAAGAAAGAAAAGTGTCCTCAATCACCTTTTCCGTAGAGCCAGGAAAGAAATTCACATAACTTAATTCCTATTCTCCTTTGTCATTCATAAATTTTGCATCAAAAGCGGTTTATTCGTTTTCTCTTCATTTCTAAGTCTTACAGAGTAATTATTTAGTTAAAATAATCTTTGTTAAGATTTAAAAGAAACAGATAAATTAGAAAATGATGAATAAGGGAGAGACACGGTGACAGATTTAGCCTTAGAAACCATTATAATCCTCCTTTGTACAGTTAACAGTTTAAATCTTTTGCGGTAACACATTCATTTCTAAGAACGCTATAGGGAGATGGAGGGAAAGTTTTTTTCTAGAATCACATACACCACATAAAACTTCTGTATTATAGGACAAATCCTGCTTTGTGCATACATAGGTAATCATCGATCTCTGGTATCTCTCTGGAAGAAACTCAAAACGAATTCACTGCGACATGACCTTATTTATAGTCCCAAGAAGTATGTCGATCCATAGGATAAACGTACTAGCAAAATAAACCTTGTAAAACAATTTTTATATTAAATTACACTTCTTTCTTGGGAGAGAATGCCTTTGGTGGGAAGGTTAAGAAAAATGTTTAAATATCGGCTTTTCCTTCAAAAGTAGGATGCAGCCTGAACCTCTCTGGGCACTTCTGCAGCGAGGAGCAGCAGTCCTGAGTGCCGTTCATGCGTTCGCGCCTTGCTCGGAATCATGGCACATGCCCACCTCACACAATGGGTGCCAAGGATACCAGCACTGCTCTTGCTCTCATCACGGATGACAGTTACACCCGACATTCCAAGCGCCATGCTTTCTCCGAGGCATTTTGAATGTATTGTTTACTATATCCTTCATATTCATTTTATCAAGGAAGGTCGGTTTTACTGTCCCTATGTTAAAATTGAGGGAATCACACGCCCAGTGAGGTTAAATCGTTTCCTGACGTGCCCTGGCGTCCAGGAAAACAAGTGCATAATGTGCGCCCAGCACTCTCTCTTGAAACCTGCGGTTTTAGCCACTGCCTGTACTTCACTGCCTTTACAAAAACCTTTTTACACTTGATACTGATCACAATATTCAGGCATGAAAGCATTTTCAACATGACTTTATGGCAGGGACACGGAAAAATCCAGAGTATACCCAGAGTCTAGTGGTCAAAAAATTATCTATACTAAATCTTTTCAGTCATTCCCCTCTTAAAAATGAATTCTGACGGTAGAACTTTTGCTGAGATGTCAAATGCACTCAGTAGGAACAGCAGTGGTACTAACTGTGTTTTTGCACCCTAAAACACTGAGAAGAAATCCGGCAAAACACTTTCTTGCTCACCACCACGGGGCGCCTTTGATTAAATTTCAGCGGTTCGGTGAATTAACACTTTTTTCTTCAAGGCATAATTCTTAATCAGTTATGTTTTATTCACTTTGGGAAATCTACCTTTGTCAAAAAAGGAACAGATTATTTTGGTGTCCGAAATTCACCTGACAAATGTCATTGTTGACATTTTTCCTTTTGGCATTTATAAAGAATAATTTCTATGGGTGTTTCATGTATCGGGATCTCTTCTGACTCCAGGATTTCATAGAATGAGAAATGGATTGTTAGGGCAATCTGAAGCTTTTACGAAAACTTTAATTCACTGAAGAGTCAAAACAACTGTGGGTTACTTAAAGAAAGAAAAGTGTCCTCAATCACCTTTTCCGTAGAGCCAGGAAAGAAATTCACATAACTTAATTCCTATTCTCCTTTGTCATTCATAAATTTTGCATCAAAAGCGGTTTATTCGTTTTCTCTTCATTTCTAAGTCTTACAGAGTAATTATTTAGTTAAAATAATCTTTGTTAAGATTTAAAAGAAACAGATAAATTAGAAAATGATGAATAAGGGAGAGACACGGTGACAGATTTAGCCTTAGAAACCATTATAATCCTCCTTTGTACAGTTAACAGTTTAAATCTTTTGCGGTAACACATTCATTTCTAAGAACGCTATAGGGAGATGGAGGGAAAGTTTTTTTCTAGAATCACATACACCAGCATAAAACTTCTGTATTATAGGACAAATCCTGCTTTGTGCATACATAGGTAATCATCGATCTCTGGTATCTCTCTGGAAGAAACTCAAAACGAATTCACTGCGACATGACCTTATTTATAGTCCCAAGAAGTATGTCGATCCATAGGATAAACGTACTAGCAAAATAAACCTTGTAAAACAATTTTTATATTAAATTACACTTCTTTCTTGGGAGAGAATGCCTTTGGTGGGAAGGTTAAGAAAAATGTTTAAATATCGGCTTTTCCTTCAAAAGTAGGATGCAGCCTGAACCTCTCTGGGCACTTCTGCAGCGAGGAGCAGCAGTCCTGAGTGCCGTTCATGCGTTCGCGCCTTGCTCGGAATCATGGCACATGCCCACCTCACACAATGGGTGCCAAGGATACCAGCACTGCTCTTGCTCTCATCACGGATGACAGTTACACCCGACATTCCAAGCGCCATGCTTTCTCCGAGGCATTTTTAATGTATTGTTTACTATATCCTTCATATTCATTTTATCAAGGAAGGTCGGTTTTACTGTCCCTATGTTAAAATTGAGGGAATCACACGCCCAGTGAGGTTAAATCGTTTCCTGACGTGCCCTGGCGTCCAGGAAAACAAGTGCATAATGTGCGCCCAGCACTCTCTCTTGAAACCTGCGGTTTTAGCCACTGCCTGTACTTCACTGCCTTTACAAAAACCTTTTTACACTTGATACTGATCACAATATTCAGGCATGAAAGCATTTTCAACATGACTTTATGGCAGGGACACGGAAAAATCCAGAGTATACCCAGAGTCTAGTGGTCAAAAAATTATCTATACTAAATCTTTTCAGTCATTCCCCTCTTAAAAATGAATTCTGACGGTAGAACTTTTGCTGAGATGTCAAATGCACTCAGTAGGAACAGCAGTGGTACTAACTGTGTTTTTGCACCCTAAAACACTGAGAAGAAATCCGGCAAAACACTTTCTTGCTCACCACCACGGGGCGCCTTTGATTAAATTTCAGCGGTTCGGTGAATTAACACTTTTTTCATCAAGGCAGAATTCTTAATCCGTTATGTTTTATTCACTTTGGGAAATCTACCTTTGTCAAAAAAGGAACAGATTATTTTGGTGTCCGAAATTCACCTGACAAATGTCATTGTTGACATTTTTCCTTTTGGCATTTATAAAGAATAATTTCTATGGGTGTTTCATGTATCGGGATCTCTTCTGACTCCAGGATTTCATAGAATGAGAAATGGATTGTTAGGGCAATCTGAAGCTTTTACGAAAACTTTAATTCACTGAAGAGTCAAAACAATTGTGGGTTACTTAAAGAAAGAAAAGTGTCCTCAGTCACCTTTTCCGTAGAGCCAGGAAAGAAATTCACATAACTTAATTCCTATTCTCCTTTGTCATTCATAAATTTTGCATCAAAAGCGGTTTATTCGTTTTCTCTTCATTTCTAAGTCTTACAGAGTAATTATTTAGTTAAAATAATCTTTGTTAAGATTTAAAAGAAACAGATAAATTAGAAAATGATGAATAAGGGAGAGACACGGTGACAGATTTAGCCTTAGAAACCATTATAATCCTCCTTTGTACAGTTAACAGTTTAAATCTTTTGCGGTAACACATTCATTTCTAAGAACGCTATAGGGAGATGGAGGGAAAGTTTTTTTCTAGAATCACATACACCAGCATAAAACTTCTGTATTATAGGACAAATCCTGCTTTGTGCATACATAGGTAATCATCGATCTCTGGTATCTCTCTGGAAGAAACTCAAAACGAATTCACTGCGACATGACCTTATTTATAGTCCCAAGAAGTATGTCGATCCATAGGATAAACGTACTAGCAAAATAAACCTTGTAAAACAATTTTTATATTAAATTACACTTCTTTCTTGGGAGAGAATGCCTTTGGTGGGAAGGTTAAGAAAAATGTTTAAATATCGGCTTTTCCTTCAAAAGTAGGATGCAGCCTGAACCTCTCTGGGCACTTCTGCAGCGAGGAGCAGCAGTCCTGAGTGCCGTTCATGCGTTCGCGCCTTGCTCGGAATCATGGCACATGCCCACCTCACACAATGGGTGCCAAGGATACCAGCACTGCTCTTGCTCTCATCACGGATGACAGTTACACCCGACATTCCAAGCGCCATGCTTTCTCCGAGGCATTTTGAATGTATTGTTTACTATATCCTTCATATTCATTTTATCAAGGAAGGTCGGTTTTACTGTCCCTATGTTAAAATTGAGGGAATCACACGCCCAGTGAGGTTAAATCGTTTCCTGACGTGCCCTGGCGTCCAGGAAAACAAGTGCATAATGTGCGCCCAGCACTCTCTCTTGAAACCTGCGGTTTTAGCCACTGCCTGTACTTCACTGCCTTTACAAAAACCTTTTTACACTTGATACTGATCACAATATTCAGGCATGAAAGCATTTTCAACATGACTTTATGGCAGGGACACGGAAAAATCCAGAGTATACCCAGAGTCTAGTGGTCAAAAAATTATCTATACTAAATCTTTTCAGTCATTCCCCTCTTAAAAATGAATTCTGACGGTAGAACTTTTGCTGAGATGTCAAATGCACTCAGTAGGAACAGCAGTGGTACTAACTGTGTTTTTGCACCCTAAAACACTGAGAAGAAATCCGGCAAAACACTTTCTTGCTCACCACCACGGGGCGCCTTTGATTAAATTTCAGCGGTTCGGTGAATTAACACTTTTTTCTTCAAGGCATAATTCTTAATCAGTTATGTTTTATTCACTTTGGGAAATCTACCTTTGTCAAAAAAGGAACAGATTATTTTGGTGTCCGAAATTCACCTGACAAATGTCATTGTTGACATTTTTCCTTTTGGCATTTATAAAGAATAATTTCTATGGGTGTTTCATGTATCGGGATCTCTTCTGACTCCAGGATTTCATAGAATGAGAAATGGATTGTTAGGGCAATCTGAAGCTTTTACGAAAACTTTAATTCACTGAAGAGTCAAAACAACTGTGGGTTACTTAAAGAAAGAAAAGTGTCCTCAATCACCTTTTCCGTAGAGCCAGGAAAGAAATTCACATAACTTAATTCCTATTCTCCTTTGTCATTCATAAATTTTGCATCAAAAGCGGTTTATTCGTTTTCTCTTCATTTCTAAGTCTTACAGAGTAATTATTTAGTTAAAATAATCTTTGTTAAGATTTAAAAGAAACAGATAAATTAGAAAATGATGAATAAGGGAGAGACACGGTGACAGATTTAGCCTTAGAAACCATTATAATCCTCCTTTGTACAGTTAACAGTTTAAATCTTTTGCGGTAACACATTCATTTCTAAGAACGCTATAGGGAGATGGAGGGAAAGTTTTTTTCTAGAATCACATACACCAGCATAAAACTTCTGTATTATAGGACAAATCCTGCTTTGTGCATACATAGGTAATCATCGATCTCTGGTATCTCTCTGGAAGAAACTCAAAACGAATTCACTGCGACATGACCTTATTTATAGTCCCAAGAAGTATGTCGATCCATAGGATAAACGTACTAGCAAAATAAACCTTGTAAAACAATTTTTATATTAAATTACACTTCTTTCTTGGGAGAGAATGCCTTTGGTGGGAAGGTTAAGAAAAATGTTTAAATATCGGCTTTTCCTTCAAAAGTAGGATGCAGCCTGAACCTCTCTGGGCACTTCTGCAGCGAGGAGCAGCAGTCCTGAGTGCCGTTCATGCGTTCGCGCCTTGCTCGGAATCATGGCACATGCCCACCTCACACAATGGGTGCCAAGGATACCAGCACTGCTCTTGCTCTCATCACGGATGACAGTTACACCCGACATTCCAAGCGCCATGCTTTCTCCGAGGCATTTTTAATGTATTGTTTACTATATCCTTCATATTCATTTTATCAAGGAAGGTCGGTTTTACTGTCCCTATGTTAAAATTGAGGGAATCACACGCCCAGTGAGGTTAAATCGTTTCCTGACGTGCCCTGGCGTCCAGGAAAACAAGTGCATAATGTGCGCCCAGCACTCTCTCTTGAAACCTGCGGTTTTAGCCACTGCCTGTACTTCACTGCCTTTACAAAAACCTTTTTACACTTGATACTGATCACAATATTCAGGCATGAAAGCATTTTCAACATGACTTTATGGCAGGGACACGGAAAAATCCAGAGTATACCCAGAGTCTAGTGGTCAAAAAATTATCTATACTAAATCTTTTCAGTCATTCCCCTCTTAAAAATGAATTCTGACGGTAGAACTTTTGCTGAGATGTCAAATGCACTCAGTAGGAACAGCAGTGGTACTAACTGTGTTTTTGCACCCTAAAACACTGAGAAGAAATCCGGCAAAACACTTTCTTGCTCACCACCACGGGGCGCCTTTGATTAAATTTCAGCGGTTCGGTGAATTAACACTTTTTTCTTCAAGGCAGAATTCTTAATCCGTTATGTTTTATTCACTTTGGGAAATCTACCTTTGTCAAAAAAGGAACAGATTATTTTGGTGTCCGAAATTCACCTGACAAATGTCATTGTTGACATTTTTCCTTTTGGCATTTATAAAGAATAATTTCTATGGGTGTTTCATGTATCGGGATCTCTTCTGACTCCAGGATTTCATAGAATGAGAAATGGATTGTTAGGGCAATCTGAAGCTTTTACGAAAACTTTAATTCACTGAAGAGTCAAAACAACTGTGGGTTACTTAAAGAAAGAAAAGTGTCCTCAATCACCTTTTCCGTAGAGCCAGGAAAGAAATTCACATAACTTAATTCCTATTCTCCTTTGTCATTCATAAATTTTGCATCAAAAGCGGTTTATTCGTTTTCTCTTCATTTCTAAGTCTTACAGAGTAATTATTTAGTTAAAATAATCTTTGTTAAGATTTAAAAGAAACAGATAAATTAGAAAATGATGAATAAGGGAGAGACACGGTGACAGATTTAGCCTTAGAAACCATTATAATCCTCCTTTGTACAGTTAACAGTTTAAATCTTTTGCGGTAACACATTCATTTCTAAGAACGCTATAGGGAGATGGAGGGAAAGTTTTTTTCTAGAATCACATACACCAGCATAAAACTTCTGTATTATAGGACAAATCCTGCTTTGTGCATACATAGGTAATCATCGATCTCTGGTATCTCTCTGGAAGAAACTCAAAACGAATTCACTGCGACATGACCTTATTTATAGTCCCAAGAAGTATGTCGATCCATAGGATAAACGTACTAGCAAAATAAACCTTGTAAAACAATTTTTATATTAAATTACACTTCTTTCTTGGGAGAGAATGCCTTTGGTGGGAAGGTTAAGAAAAATGTTTAAATATCGGCTTTTCCTTCAAAAGTAGGATGCAGCCTGAACCTCTCTGGGCACTTCTGCAGCGAGGAGCAGCAGTCCTGAGTGCCGTTCATGCGTTCGCGCCTTGCTCGGAATCATGGCACATGCCCACCTCACACAATGGGTGCCAAGGATACCAGCACTGCTCTTGCTCTCATCACGGATGACAGTTACACCCGACATTCCAAGCGCCATGCTTTCTCCGAGGCATTTTGAATGTATTGTTTACTATATCCTTCATATTCATTTTATCAAGGAAGGTCGGTTTTACTGTCCCTATGTTAAAATTGAGGGAATCACACGCCCAGTGAGGTTAAATCGTTTCCTGACGTGCCCTGGCGTCCAGGAAAACAAGTGCATAATGTGCGCCCAGCACTCTCTCTTGAAACCTGCGGTTTTAGCCACTGCCTGTACTTCACTGCCTTTACAAAAACCTTTTTACACTTGATACTGATCACAATATTCAGGCATGAAAGCATTTTCAACATGACTTTATGGCAGGGACACGGAAAAATCCAGAGTATACCCAGAGTCTAGTGGTCAAAAAATTATCTATACTAAATCTTTTCAGTCATTCCCCTCTTAAAAATGAATTCTGACGGTAGAACTTTTGCTGAGATGTCAAATGCACTCAGTAGGAACAGCAGTGGTACTAACTGTGTTTTTGCACCCTAAAACACTGAGAAGAAATCCGGCAAAACACTTTCTTGCTCACCACCACGGGGCGCCTTTGATTAAATTTCAGCGGTTCGGTGAATTAACACTTTTTTCTTCAAGGCATAATTCTTAATCAGTTATGTTTTATTCACTTTGGGAAATCTACCTTTGTCAAAAAAGGAACAGATTATTTTGGTGTCCGAAATTCACCTGACAAATGTCATTGTTGACATTTTTCCTTTTGGCATTTATAAAGAATAATTTCTATGGGTGTTTCATGTATCGGGATCTCTTCTGACTCCAGGATTTCATAGAATGAGAAATGGATTGTTAGGGCAATCTGAAGCTTTTACGAAAACTTTAATTCACTGAAGAGTCAAAACAACTGTGGGTTACTTAAAGAAAGAAAAGTGTCCTCAATCACCTTTTCCGTAGAGCCAGGAAAGAAATTCACATAACTTAATTCCTATTCTCCTTTGTCATTCATAAATTTTGCATCAAAAGCGGTTTATTCGTTTTCTCTTCATTTCTAAGTCTTACAGAGTAATTATTTAGTTAAAATAATCTTTGTTAAGATTTAAAAGAAACAGATAAATTAGAAAATGATGAATAAGGGAGAGACACGGTGACAGATTTAGCCTTAGAAACCATTATAATCCTCCTTTGTACAGTTAACAGTTTAAATCTTTTGCGGTAACACATTCATTTCTAAGAACGCTATAGGGAGATGGAGGGAAAGTTTTTTTCTAGAATCACATACACCAGCATAAAACTTCTGTATTATAGGACAAATCCTGCTTTGTGCATACATAGGTAATCATCGATCTCTGGTATCTCTCTGGAAGAAACTCAAAACGAATTCACTGCGACATGACCTTATTTATAGTCCCAAGAAGTATGTCGATCCATAGGATAAACGTACTAGCAAAATAAACCTTGTAAAACAATTTTTATATTAAATTACACTTCTTTCTTGGGAGAGAATGCCTTTGGTGGGAAGGTTAAGAAAAATGTTTAAATATCGGCTTTTCCTTCAAAAGTAGGATGCAGCCTGAACCTCTCTGGGCACTTCTGCAGCGAGGAGCAGCAGTCCTGAGTGCCGTTCATGCGTTCGCGCCTTGCTCGGAATCATGGCACATGCCCACCTCACACAATGGGTGCCAAGGATACCAGCACTGCTCTTGCTCTCATCACGGATGACAGTTACACCCGACATTCCAAGCGCCATGCTTTCTCCGAGGCATTTTGAATGTATTGTTTACTATATCCTTCATATTCATTTTATCAAGGAAGGTCGGTTTTACTGTCCCTATGTTAAAATTGAGGGAATCACACGCCCAGTGAGGTTAAATCGTTTCCTGACGTGCCCTGGCGTCCAGGAAAACAAGTGCATAATGTGCGCCCAGCACTCTCTCTTGAAACCTGCGGTTTTAGCCACTGCCTGTACTTCACTGCCTTTACAAAAACCTTTTTACACTTGATACTGATCACAATATTCAGGCATGAAAGCATTTTCAACATGACTTTATGGCAGGGACACGGAAAAATCCAGAGTATACCCAGAGTCTAGTTGTCAAAAAATTATCTATACTAAATCTTTTCAGTCATTCCCCTCTTAAAAATGAATTCTGACGGTAGAACTTTTGCTGAGATGTCAAATGCACTCAGTAGGAACAGCAGTGGTACTAACTGTGTTTTTGCACCCTAAAACACTGAGAAGAAATCCGGCAAAACACTTTCTTGCTCACCACCACGGGGCGCCTTTGATTAAATTTCAGCGGTTCGGTGAATTAACACTTTTTTCATCAAGGCAGAATTCTTAATCCGTTATGTTTTATTCACTTTGGGAAATCTACCTTTGTCAAAAAAGGAACAGATTATTTTGGTGTCCGAAATTCACCTGACAAATGTCATTGTTGACATTTTTCCTTTTGGCATTTATAAAGAATAATTTCTATGGGTGTTTCATGTATCGGGATCTCTTCTGACTCCAGGATTTCATAGAATGAGAAATGGATTGTTAGGGCAATCTGAAGCTTTTACGAAAACTTTAATTCACTGAAGAGTCAAAACAATTGTGGGTTACTTAAAGAAAGAAAAGTGTCCTCAGTCACCTTTTCCGTAGAGCCAGGAAAGAAATTCACATAACTTAATTCCTATTCTCCTTTGTCATTCATAAATTTTGCATCAAAAGCGGTTTATTCGTTTTCTCTTCATTTCTAAGTCTTACAGAGTAATTATTTAGTTAAAATAATCTTTGTTAAGATTTAAAAGAAACAGATAAATTAGAAAATGATGAATAAGGGAGAGACACGGTGACAGATTTAGCCTTAGAAACCATTATAATCCTCCTTTGTACAGTTAACAGTTTAAATCTTTTGCGGTAACACATTCATTTCTAAGAACGCTATAGGGAGATGGAGGGAAAGTTTTTTTCTAGAATCACATACACCAGCATAAAACTTCTGTATTATAGGACAAATCCTGCTTTGTGCATACATAGGTAATCATCGATCTCTGGTATCTCTCTGGAAGAAACTCAAAACGAATTCACTGCGACATGACCTTATTTATAGTCCCAAGAAGTATGTCGATCCATAGGATAAACGTACTAGCAAAATAAACCTTGTAAAACAATTTTTATATTAAATTACACTTCTTTCTTGGGAGAGAATGCCTTTGGTGGGAAGGTTAAGAAAAATGTTTAAATATCGGCTTTTCCTTCAAAAGTAGGATGCAGCCTGAACCTCTCTGGGCACTTCTGCAGCGAGGAGCAGCAGTCCTGAGTGCCGTTCATGCGTTCGCGCCTTGCTCGGAATCATGGCACATGCCCACCTCACACAATGGGTGCCAAGGATACCAGCACTGCTCTTGCTCTCATCACGGATGACAGTTACACCCGACATTCCAAGCGCCATGCTTTCTCCGAGGCATTTTTAATGTATTGTTTACTATATCCTTCATATTCATTTTATCAAGGAAGGTCGGTTTTACTGTCCCTATGTTAAAATTGAGGGAATCACACGCCCAGTGAGGTTAAATCGTTTCCTGACGTGCCCTGGCGTCCAGGAAAACAAGTGCATAATGTGCGCCCAGCACTCTCTCTTGAAACCTGCGGTTTTAGCCACTGCCTGTACTTCACTGCCTTTACAAAAACCTTTTTACACTTGATACTGATCACAATATTCAGGCATGAAAGCATTTTCAACATGACTTTATGGCAGGGACACGGAAAAATCCAGAGTATACCCAGAGTCTAGTGGTCAAAAAATTATCTATACTAAATCTTTTCAGTCATTCCCCTCTTAAAAATGAATTCTGACGGTAGAACTTTTGCTGAGATGTCAAATGCACTCAGTAGGAACAGCAGTGGTACTAACTGTGTTTTTGCACCCTAAAACACTGAGAAGAAATCCGGCAAAACACTTTCTTGCTCACCACCACGGGGCGCCTTTGATTAAATTTCAGCGGTTCGGTGAATTAACACTTTTTTCTTCAAGGCATAATTCTTAATCAGTTATGTTTTATTCACTTTGGGAAATCTACCTTTGTCAAAAAAGGAACAGATTATTTTGGTGTCCGAAATTCACCTGACAAATGTCATTGTTGACATTTTTCCTTTTGGCATTTATAAAGAATAATTTCTATGGGTGTTTCATGTATCGGGATCTCTTCTGACTCCAGGATTTCATAGAATGAGAAATGGATTGTTAGGGCAATCTGAAGCTTTTACGAAAACTTTAATTCACTGAAGAGTCAAAACAACTGTGGGTTACTTAAAGAAAGAAAAGTGTCCTCAATCACCTTTTCCGTAGAGCCAGGAAAGAAATTCACATAACTTAATTCCTATTCTCCTTTGTCATTCATAAATTTTGCATCAAAAGCGGTTTATTCGTTTTCTCTTCATTTCTAAGTCTTACAGAGTAATTATTTAGTTAAAATAATCTTTGTTAAGATTTAAAAGAAACAGATAAATTAGAAAATGATGAATAAGGGAGAGACACGGTGACAGATTTAGCCTTAGAAACCATTATAATCCTCCTTTGTACAGTTAACAGTTTAAATCTTTTGCGGTAACACATTCATTTCTAAGAACGCTATAGGGAGATGGAGGGAAAGTTTTTTTCTAGAATCACATACACCAGCATAAAACTTCTGTATTATAGGACAAATCCTGCTTTGTGCATACATAGGTAATCATCGATCTCTGGTATCTCTCTGGAAGAAACTCAAAACGAATTCACTGCGACATGACCTTATTTATAGTCCCAAGAAGTATGTCGATCCATAGGATAAACGTACTAGCAAAATAAACCTTGTAAAACAATTTTTATATTAAATTACACTTCTTTCTTGGGAGAGAATGCCTTTGGTGGGAAGGTTAAGAAAAATGTTTAAATATCGGCTTTTCCTTCAAAAGTAGGATGCAGCCTGAACCTCTCTGGGCACTTCTGCAGCGAGGAGCAGCAGTCCTGAGTGCCGTTCATGCGTTCGCGCCTTGCTCGGAATCATGGCACATGCCCACCTCACACAATGGGTGCCAAGGATACCAGCACTGCTCTTGCTCTCATCACGGATGACAGTTACACCCGACATTCCAAGCGCCATGCTTTCTCCGAGGCATTTTTAATGTATTGTTTACTATATCCTTCATATTCATTTTATCAAGGAAGGTCGGTTTTACTGTCCCTATGTTAAAATTGAGGGAATCACACGCCCAGTGAGGTTAAATCGTTTCCTGACGTGCCCTGGCGTCCAGGAAAACAAGTGCATAATGTGCGCCCAGCACTCTCTCTTGAAACCTGCGGTTTTAGCCACTGCCTGTACTTCACTGCCTTTACAAAAACCTTTTTACACTTGATACTGATCACAATATTCAGGCATGAAAGCATTTTCAACATGACTTTATGGCAGGGACACGGAAAAATCCAGAGTATACCCAGAGTCTAGTTGTCAAAAAATTATCTATACTAAATCTTTTCAGTCATTCCCCTCTTAAAAATGAATTCTGACGGTAGAACTTTTGCTGAGATGTCAAATGCACTCAGTAGGAACAGCAGTGGTACTAACTGTGTTTTTGCACCCTAAAACACTGAGAAGAAATCCGGCAAAACACTTTCTTGCTCACCACCACGGGGCGCCTTTGATTAAATTTCAGCGGTTCGGTGAATTAACACTTTTTTCATCAAGGCAGAATTCTTAATCCGTTATGTTTTATTCACTTTGGGAAATCTACCTTTGTCAAAAAAGGAACAGATTATTTTGGTGTCCGAAATTCACCTGACAAATGTCATTGTTGACATTTTTCCTTTTGGCATTTATAAAGAATAATTTCTATGGGTGTTTCATGTATCGGGATCTCTTCTGACTCCAGGATTTCATAGAATGAGAAATGGATTGTTAGGGCAATCTGAAGCTTTTACGAAAACTTTAATTCACTGAAGAGTCAAAACAATTGTGGGTTACTTAAAGAAAGAAAAGTGTCCTCAGTCACCTTTTCCGTAGAGCCAGGAAAGAAATTCACATAACTTAATTCCTATTCTCCTTTGTCATTCATAAATTTTGCATCAAAAGCGGTTTATTCGTTTTCTCTTCATTTCTAAGTCTTACAGAGTAATTATTTAGTTAAAATAATCTTTGTTAAGATTTAAAAGAAACAGATAAATTAGAAAATGATGAATAAGGGAGAGACACGGTGACAGATTTAGCCTTAGAAACCATTATAATCCTCCTTTGTACAGTTAACAGTTTAAATCTTTTGCGGTAACACATTCATTTCTAAGAACGCTATAGGGAGATGGAGGGAAAGTTTTTTTCTAGAATCACATACACCAGCATAAAACTTCTGTATTATAGGACAAATCCTGCTTTGTGCATACATAGGTAATCATCGATCTCTGGTATCTCTCTGGAAGAAACTCAAAACGAATTCACTGCGACATGACCTTATTTATAGTCCCAAGAAGTATGTCGATCCATAGGATAAACGTACTAGCAAAATAAACCTTGTAAAACAATTTTTATATTAAATTACACTTCTTTCTTGGGAGAGAATGCCTTTGGTGGGAAGGTTAAGAAAAATGTTTAAATATCGGCTTTTCCTTAAAAAGTAGGATGCAGCCTGAACCTCTCTGGGCACTTCTGCAGCGAGGAGCAGCAGTCCTGAGTGCCGTTCATGCGTTCGCGCCTTGCTCGGAATCATGGCACATGCCCACCTCACACAATGGGTGCCAAGGATACCAGCACTGCTCTTGCTCTCATCACGGATGACAGTTACACCCGACATTCCAAGCGCCATGCTTTCTCCGAGGCATTTTGAATGTATTGTTTACTATATCCTTCATATTCATTTTATCAAGGAAGGTCGGTTTTACTGTCCCTATGTTAAAATTGAGGGAATCACACGCCCAGTGAGGTTAAATCGTTTCCTGACGTGCCCTGGCGTCAAGGAAAACAAGTGCATAATGTGCGCCCAGCACTCTCTCTTGAAACCTGCGGTTTTAGCCACTGCCTGTACTTCACTGCCTTTACAAAAACCTTTTTACACTTGATACTGATCACAATATTCAGGCATGAAAGCATTTTCAACATGACTTTATGGCAGGGACACGGAAAAATCCAGAGTATACCCAGAGTCTAGTTGTCAAAAAATTATCTATACTAAATCTTTTCAGTCATTCCCCTCTTAAAAATGAATTCTGACGGTAGAACTTTTGCTGAGATGTCAAATGCACTCAGTAGGAACAGCAGTGGTACTAACTGTGTTTTTGCACCCTAAAACACTGAGAAGAAATCCGGCAAAACACTTTCTTGCTCACCACCACGGGGCGCCTTTGATTAAATTTCAGCGGTTCGGTGAATTAACACTTTTTTCATCAAGGCAGAATTCTTAATCCGTTATGTTTTATTCACTTTGGGAAATCTACCTTTGTCAAAAAAGGAACAGATTATTTTGGTGTCCGAAATTCACCTGACAAATGTCATTGTTGACATTTTTCCTTTTGGCATTTATAAAGAATAATTTCTATGGGTGTTTCATGTATCGGGATCTCTTCTGACTCCAGGATTTCATAGAATGAGAAATGGATTGTTAGGGCAATCTGAAGCTTTTACGAAAACTTTAATTCACTGAAGAGTCAAAACAATTGTGGGTTACTTAAAGAAAGAAAAGTGTCCTCAGTCACCTTTTCCGTAGAGCAAGGAAAGAAATTCACATAACTTAATTCCTATTCTCCTTTGTCATTCATAAATTTTGCATCAAAAGCGGTTTATTCGTTTTCTCTTCATTTCTAAGTCTTACAGAGTAATTATTTAGTTAAAATAATCTTTGTTAAGATTTAAAAGAAACAGATAAATTAGAAAATGATGAATAAGGGAGAGACACGGTGACAGATTTAGCCTTAGAAACCATTATAATCCTCCTTTGTACAGTTAACAGTTTAAATCTTTTGCGGTAACACATTCATTTCTAAGAACGCTATAGGGAGATGGAGGAAAAGTTTTTTTCTAGAATCACATACACCAGCATAAAACTTCTGTATTATAGGACAAATCCTGCTTTGTGCATACATAGGTAATCATCGATCTCTGGTATCTCTCTGGAAGAAACTCAAAACGAATTCACTGCGACATGACCTTGTTTATAGTCCCAAGAAGTATGTCGATCCATAGGATAAACGTACTAGCAAAATAAACCTTGTAAAACAATTTTTATATTAAATTACACTTCTTTCTTGGGAGAGAATGCCTTTGGTGGGAAGGTTAAGAAAAATGTTTAAATATCGGCTTTTCCTTCAAAAGTAGGATGCAGCCTGAACCTCTCTGGGCACTTCTGCAGCGAGGAGCAGCAGTCCTGAGTGCCGTTCATGCGTTCGCGCCTTGCTCGGAATCATGGCACATGCCCACCTCACACAATGGGTGCCAAGGATACCAGCACTGCTCTTGCTCTCATCACGGATGACAGTTACACCCGACATTCCAAGCGCCATGCTTTCTCCGAGGCATTTTTAATGTATTGTTTACTATATCCTTCATATTCATTTTATCAAGGAAGGTCGGTTTTACTGTCCCTATGTTAAAATTGAGGGAATCACACGCCCAGTGAGGTTAAATCGTTTCCTGACGTGCCCTGGCGTCCAGGAAAACAAGTGCATAATGTGCGCCCAGCACTCTCTCTTGAAACCTGCGGTTTTAGCCACTGCCTGTACTTCACTGCCTTTACAAAAACCTTTTTACACTTGATACTGATCACAATATTCAGGCATGAAAGCATTTTCAACATGACTTTATGGCAGGGACACGGAAAAATCCAGAGTATACCCAGAGTCTAGTGGTCAAAAAATTATCTATACTAAATCTTTTCAGTCATTCCCCTCTTAAAAATGAATTCTGACGGTAGAACTTTTGCTGAGATGTCAAATGCACTCAGTAGGAACAGCAGTGGTACTAACTGTGTTTTTGCACCCTAAAACACTGAGAAGAAATCCGGCAAAACACTTTCTTGCTCACCACCACGGGGCGCCTTTGATTAAATTTCAGCGGTTCGGTGAATTAACACTTTTTTCATCAAGGCAGAATTCTTAATCCGTTATGTTTTATTCACTTTGGGAAATCTACCTTTGTCAAAAAAGGAACAGATTATTTTGGTGTCCGAAATTCACCTGACAAATGTCATTGTTGACATTTTTCCTTTTGGCATTTATAAAGAATAATTTCTATGGGTGTTTCATGTATCGGGATCTCTTCTGACTCCAGGATTTCATAGAATGAGAAATGGATTGTTAGGGCAATCTGAAGATTTTACGAAAACTTTAATTCACTGAAGAGTCAAAACAATTGTGGGTTACTTAAAGAAAGAAAAGTGTCCTCAGTCACCTTTTCCGTAGAGCAAGGAAAGAAATTCACATAACTTAATTCCTTTTCTCCTTTGTCATTCATAAATTTTGCATCAAAAGCGGTTTATTCGTTTTCTCTTCATTTCTAAGTCTTACAGAGTAATTATTTAGTTAAAATAATCTTTGTTAAGATTTAAAAGAAACAGATAAATTAGAAAATGATGAATAAGGGAGAGACACGGTGACAGATTTAGCCTTAGAAACCATTATAATCCTCCTTTGTACAGTTAACAGTTTAAATCTTTTGCGGTAACACATTCATTTCTAAGAACGCTATAGGGAGATGGAGGAAAAGTTTTTTTCTAGAATCACATACACCAGCATAAAACTTCTGTATTATAGGACAAATCCTGCTTTGTGCATACATAGGTAATCATCGATCTCTGGTATCTCTCTGGAAGAAACTCAAAACGAATTCACTGCGACATGACCTTATTTATAGTCCCAAGAAGTATGTCGATCCATAGGATAAACGTACTAGCAAAATAAACCTTGTAAAACAATTTTTATATTAAATTACACTTCTTTCTTGGGAGAGAATGCCTTTGGTGGGAAGGTTAAGAAAAATGTTTAAATATCGGCTTTTCCTTCAAAAGTAGGATGCAGCCTGAACCTCTCTGGGCACTTCTGCAGCGAGGAGCAGCAGTCCTGAGTGCCGTTCATGCGTTCGCGCCTTGCTCGGAATCATGGCACATGCCCACCTCACACAATGGGTGCCAAGGATACCAGCACTGCTCTTGCTCTCATCACGGATGACAGTTACACCCGACATTCCAAGCGCCATGCTTTCTCCGAGGCATTTTGAATGTATTGTTTACTATATCCTTCATATTCATTTTATCAAGGAAGGTCGGTTTTACTGTCCCTATGTTAAAATTGAGGGAATCACACGCCCAGTGAGGTTAAATCGTTTCCTGACGTGCCCTGGCGTCCAGGAAAACAAGTGCATAATGTGCGCCCAGCACTCTCTCTTGAAACCTGCGGTTTTAGCCACTGCCTGTACTTCACTGCCTTTACAAAAACCTTTTTACACTTGATACTGATCACAATATTCAGGCATGAAAGCATTTTCAACATGACTTTATGGCAGGGACACGGAAAAATCCAGAGTATACCCAGAGTCTAGTTGTCAAAAAATTATCTATACTAAATCTTTTCAGTCATTCCCCTCTTAAAAATGAATTCTGACGGTAGAACTTTTGCTGAGATGTCAAATGCACTCAGTAGGAACAGCAGTGGTACTAACTGTGTTTTTGCACCCTAAAACACTGAGAAGAAATCCGGCAAAACACTTTCTTGCTCACCACCACGGGGCGCCTTTGATTAAATTTCAGCGGTTCGGTGAATTAACACTTTTTTCTTCAAGGCAGAATTCTTAATCCGTTATGTTTTATTCACTTTGGGAAATCTACCTTTGTCAAAAAAGGAACAGATTATTTTGGTGTCCGAAATTCACCTGACAAATGTCATTGTTGACATTTTTCCTTTTGGCATTTATAAAGAATAATTTCTATGGGTGTTTCATGTATCGGGATCTCTTCTGACTCCAGGATTTCATAGAATGAGAAATGGATTGTTAGGGCAATCTGAAGCTTTTACGAAAACTTTAATTCACTGAAGAGTCAAAACAACTGTGGGTTACTTAAAGAAAGAAAAGTGTCCTCAATCACCTTTTCCGTAGAGCCAGGAAAGAAATTCACATAACTTAATTCCTATTCTCCTTTGTCATTCATAAATTTTGCATCAAAAGCAGTTTATTCGTTTTCTCTTCATTTCTAAGTCTTACAGAGTAATTATTTAGTTAAAATAATCTTTGTTAAGATTTAAAAGAAACAGATAAATTAGAAAATGATGAATAAGGGAGAGACACGGTGACAGATTTAGCCTTAGAAACCATTATAATCCTCCTTTGTACAGTTAACAGTTTAAATCTTTTGCGGTAACACATTCATTTCTAAGAACGCTATAGGGAGATGGAGGGAAAGTTTTTTTCTAGAATCACATACACCAGCATAAAACTTCTGTATTATAGGACAAATCCTGCTTTGTGCATACATAGGTAATCATCGATCTCTGGTATCTCTCTGGAAGAAACTCAAAACGAATTCACTGCGACATGACCTTATTTATAGTCCCAAGAAGTATGACGATCCATAGGATAAACGTACTAGCAAAATAAACCTTGTAAAACAATTTTTATATTAAATTACACTTCTTTCTTGGGAGAGAATGCCTTTGGTGGGAAGGTTAAGAAAAATGTTTAAATATCGGCTTTTCCTTCAAAAGTAGGATGCAGCCTGAACCTCTCTGGGCACTTCTGCAGCGAGGAGCAGCAGTCCTGAGTGCCGTTCATGCGTTCGCGCCTTGCTCGGAATCATGGCACATGCCCACCTCACACAATGGGTGCCAAGGATACCAGCACTGCTCTTGCTCTCATCACGGATGACAGTTACACCCGACATTCCAAGCGCCATGCTTTCTCCGAGGCATTTTTAATGTATTGTTTACTATATCCTTCATATTCATTTTATCAAGGAAGGTCGGTTTTACTGTCCCTATGTTAAAATTGAGGGAATCACACGCCCAGTGAGGTTAAATCGTTTCCTGACGTGCCCTGGCGTCAAGGAAAACAAGTGCATAATGTGCGCCCAGCACTCTCTCTTGAAACCTGCGGTTTTAGCCACTGCCTGTACTTCACTGCCTTTACAAAAACCTTTTTACACTTGATACTGATCACAATATTCAGGCATGAAAGCATTTTCAACATGACTTTATGGCAGGGACACGGAAAAATCCAGAGTATACCCAGAGTCTAGTTGTCAAAAAATTATCTATACTAAATCTTTTCAGTCATTCCCCTCTTAAAAATGAATTCTGACGGTAGAACTTTTGCTGAGATGTCAAATGCACTCAGTAGGAACAGCAGTGGTACTAACTGTGTTTTTGCACCCTAAAACACTGAGAAGAAATCCGGCAAAACACTTTCTTGCTCACCACCACGGGGCGCCTTTGATTAAATTTCAGCGGTTCGGTGAATTAACACTTTTTTCATCAAGGCAGAATTCTTAATCCGTTATGTTTTATTCACTTTGGGAAATCTACCTTTGTCAAAAAAGGAACAGATTATTTTGGTGTCCGAAATTCACCTGACAAATGTCATTGTTGACATTTTTCCTTTTGGCATTTATAAAGAATAATTTCTATGGGTGTTTCATGTATCGGGATCTCTTCTGACTCCAGGATTTCATAGAATGAGAAATGGATTGTTAGGGCAATCTGAAGCTTTTACGAAAACTTTAATTCACTGAAGAGTCAAAACAATTGTGGGTTACTTAAAGAAAGAAAAGTGTCCTCAGTCACCTTTTCCGTAGAGCAAGGAAAGAAATTCACATAACTTAATTCCTATTCTCCTTTGTCATTCATAAATTTTGCATCAAAAGCGGTTTATTCGTTTTCTCTTCATTTCTAAGTCTTACAGAGTAATTATTTAGTTAAAATAATCTTTGTTAAGATTTAAAAGAAACAGATAAATTAGAAAATGATGAATAAGGGAGAGACACGGTGACAGATTTAGCCTTAGAAACCATTATAATCCTCCTTTGTACAGTTAACAGTTTAAATCTTTTGCGGTAACACATTCATTTCTAAGAACGCTATAGGGAGATGGAGGGAAAGTTTTTTTCTAGAATCACATACACCAGCATAAAACTTCTGTATTATAGGACAAATCCTGCTTTGTGCATACATAGGTAATCATCGATCTCTGGTATCTCTCTGGAAGAAACTCAAAACGAATTCACTGCGACATGACCTTATTTATAGTCCCAAGAAGTATGTCGATCCATAGGATAAACGTACTAGCAAAATAAACCTTGTAAAACAATTTTTATATTAAATTACACTTCTTTCTTGGGAGAGAATGCCTTTGGTGGGAAGGTTAAGAAAAATGTTTAAATATCGGCTTTTCCTTCAAAAGTAGGATGCAGCCTGAACCTCTCTGGGCACTTCTGCAGCGAGGAGCAGCAGTCCTGAGTGCCGTTCATGCGTTCGCGCCTTGCTCGGAATCATGGCACATGCCCACCTCACACAATGGGTGCCAAGGATACCAGCACTGCTCTTGCTCTCATCACGGATGACAGTTACACCCGACATTCCAAGCGCCATGCTTTCTCCGAGGCATTTTTAATGTATTGTTTACTATATCCTTCATATTCATTTTATCAAGGAAGGTCGGTTTTACTGTCCCTATGTTAAAATTGAGGGAATCACACGCCCAGTGAGGTTAAATCGTTTCCTGACGTGCCCTGGCGTCAAGGAAAACAAGTGCATAATGTGCGCCCAGCACTCTCTCTTGAAACCTGCGGTTTTAGCCACTGCCTGTACTTCACTGCCTTTACAAAAACCTTTTTACACTTGATACTGATCACAATATTCAGGCATGAAAGCATTTTCAACATGACTTTATGGCAGGGACACGGAAAAATCCAGAGTATACCCAGAGTCTAGTTGTCAAAAAATTATCTATACTAAATCTTTTCAGTCATTCCCCTCTTAAAAATGAATTCTGACGGTAGAACTTTTGCTGAGATGTCAAATGCACTCAGTAGGAACAGCAGTGGTACTAACTGTGTTTTTGCACCCTAAAACACTGAGAAGAAATCCGGCAAAACACTTTCTTGCTCACCACCACGGGGCGCCTTTGATTAAATTTCAGCGGTTCGGTGAATTAACACTTTTTTCATCAAGGCAGAATTCTTAATCCGTTATGTTTTATTCACTTTGGGAAATCTACCTTTGTCAAAAAAGGAACAGATTATTTTGGTGTCCGAAATTCACCTGACAAATGTCATTGTTGACATTTTTCCTTTTGGCATTTATAAAGAATAATTTCTATGGGTGTTTCATGTATCGGGATCTCTTCTGACTCCAGGATTTCATAGAATGAGAAATGGATTGTTAGGGCAATCTGAAGCTTTTACGAAAACTTTAATTCACTGAAGAGTCAAAACAATTGTGGGTTACTTAAAGAAAGAAAAGTGTCCTCAGTCACCTTTTCCGTAGAGCAAGGAAAGAAATTCACATAACTTAATTCCTATTCTCCTTTGTCATTCATAAATTTTGCATCAAAAGCGGTTTATTCGTTTTCTCTTCATTTCTAAGTCTTACAGAGTAATTATTTAGTTAAAATAATCTTTGTTAAGATTTAAAAGAAACAGATAAATTAGAAAATGATGAATAAGGGAGAGACACGGTGACAGATTTAGCCTTAGAAACCATTATAATCCTCCTTTGTACAGTTAACAGTTTAAATCTTTTGCGGTAACACATTCATTTCTAAGAACGCTATAGGGAGATGGAGGAAAAGTTTTTTTCTAGAATCACATACACCAGCATAAAACTTCTGTATTATAGGACAAATCCTGCTTTGTGCATACATAGGTAATCATCGATCTCTGGTATCTCTCTGGAAGAAACTCAAAACGAATTCACTGCGATATGACCTTGTTTATAGTCCCAAGAAGTATGTCGATCCATAGGATAAACGTACTAGCAAAATAAACCTTGTAAAACAATTTTTATATTAAATTACACTTCTTTCTTGGGAGAGAATGCCTTTGGTGGGAAGGTTAAGAAAAATGTTTAAATATCGGCTTTTCCTTCAAAAGTAGGATGCAGCCTGAACCTCTCTGGGCACTTCTGCAGCGAGGAGCAGCAGTCCTGAGTGCCGTTCATGCGTTCGCGCCTTGCTCGGAATCATGGCACATGCCCACCTCACACAATGGGTGCCAAGGATACCAGCACTGCTCTTGCTCTCATCACGGATGACAGTTACACCCGACATTCCAAGCGCCATGCTTTCTCCGAGGCATTTTGAATGTATTGTTTACTATATCCTTCATATTCATTTTATCAAGGAAGGTCGGTTTTACTGTCCCTATGTTAAAATTGAGGGAATCACACGCCCAGTGAGGTTAAATCGTTTCCTGACGTGCCCTGGCGTCCAGGAAAACAAGTGCATAATGTGCGCCCAGCACTCTCTCTTGAAACCTGCGGTTTTAGCCACTGCCTGTACTTCACTGCCTTTACAAAAACCTTTTTACACTTGATACTGATCACAATATTCAGGCATGAAAGCATTTTCAACATGACTTTATGGCAGGGACACGGAAAAATCCAGAGTATACCCAGAGTCTAGTGGTCAAAAAATTATCTATACTAAATCTTTTCAGTCATTCCCCTCTTAAAAATGAATTCTGACGGTAGAACTTTTGCTGAGATGTCAAATGCACTCAGTAGGAACAGCAGTGGTACTAACTGTGTTTTTGCACCCTAAAACACTGAGAAGAAATCCGGCAAAACACTTTCTTGCTCACCACCACGGGGCGCCTTTGATTAAATTTCAGCGGTTCGGTGAATTAACACTTTTTTCATCAAGGCAGAATTCTTAATCCGTTATGTTTTATTCACTTTGGGAAATCTACCTTTGTCAAAAAAGGAACAGATTATTTTGGTGTCCGAAATTCACCTGACAAATGTCATTGTTGACATTTTTCCTTTTGGCATTTATAAAGAATAATTTCTATGGGTGTTTCATGTATCGGGATCTCTTCTGACTCCAGGATTTCATAGAATGAGAAATGGATTGTTAGGGCAATCTGAAGCTTTTACGAAAACTTTAATTCACTGAAGAGTCAAAACAATTGTGGGTTACTTAAAGAAAGAAAAGTGTCCTCAGTCACCTTTTCCGTAGAGCAAGGAAAGAAATTCACATAACTTAATTCCTATTCTCCTTTGTCATTCATAAATTTTGCATCAAAAGCGGTTTATTCGTTTTCTCTTCATTTCTAAGTCTTACAGAGTAATTATTTAGTTAAAATAATCTTTGTTAAGATTTAAAAGAAACAGATAAATTAGAAAATGATGAATAAGGGAGAGACACGGTGACAGATTTAGCCTTAGAAACCATTATAATCCTCCTTTGTACAGTTAACAGTTTAAATCTTTTGCGGTAACACATTCATTTCTAAGAACGCTATAGGGAGATGGAGGAAAAGTTTTTTTCTAGAATCACATACACCAGCATAAAACTTCTGTATTATAGGACAAATCCTGCTTTGTGCATACATAGGTAATCATCGATCTCTGGTATCTCTCTGGAAGAAACTCAAAACGAATTCACTGCGATATGACCTTGTTTATAGTCCCAAGAAGTATGTCGATCCATAGGATAAACGTACTAGCAAAATAAACCTTGTAAAACAATTTTTATATTAAATTACACTTCTTTCTTGGGAGAGAATGCCTTTGGTGGGAAGGTTAAGAAAAATGTTTAAATATCGGCTTTTCCTTCAAAAGTAGGATGCAGCCTGAACCTCTCTGGGCACTTCTGCAGCGAGGAGCAGCAGTCCTGAGTGCCGTTCATGCGTTCGCGCCTTGCTCGGAATCATGGCACATGCCCACCTCACACAATGGGTGCCAAGGATACCAGCACTGCTCTTGCTCTCATCACGGATGACAGTTACACCCGACATTCCAAGCGCCATGCTTTCTCCGAGGCATTTTGAATGTATTGTTTACTATATCCTTCATATTCATTTTATCAAGGAAGGTCGGTTTTACTGTCCCTATGTTAAAATTGAGGGAATCACACGCCCAGTGAGGTTAAATCGTTTCCTGACGTGCCCTGGCGTCCAGGAAAACAAGTGCATAATGTGCGCCCAGCACTCTCTCTTGAAACCTGCGGTTTTAGCCACTGCCTGTACTTCACTGCCTTTACAAAAACCTTTTTACACTTGATACTGATCACAATATTCAGGCATGAAAGCATTTTCAACATGACTTTATGGCAGGGACACGGAAAAATCCAGAGTATACCCAGAGTCTAGTGGTCAAAAAATTATCTATACTAAATCTTTTCAGTCATTCCCCTCTTAAAAATGAATTCTGACGGTAGAACTTTTGCTGAGATGTCAAATGCACTCAGTAGGAACAGCAGTGGTACTAACTGTGTTTTTGCACCCTAAAACACTGAGAAGAAATCCGGCAAAACACTTTCTTGCTCACCACCACGGGGCGCCTTTGATTAAATTTCAGCGGTTCGGTGAATTAACACTTTTTTCTTCAAGGCATAATTCTTAATCAGTTATGTTTTATTCACTTTGGGAAATCTACCTTTGTCAAAAAAGGAACAGATTATTTTGGTGTCCGAAATTCACCTGACAAATGTCATTGTTGACATTTTTCCTTTTGGCATTTATAAAGAATAATTTCTATGGGTGTTTCATGTATCGGGATCTCTTCTGACTCCAGGATTTCATAGAATGAGAAATGGATTGTTAGGGCAATCTGAAGCTTTTACGAAAACTTTAATTCACTGAAGAGTCAAAACAACTGTGGGTTACTTAAAGAAAGAAAAGTGTCCTCAATCACCTTTTCCGTAGAGCCAGGAAAGAAATTCACATAACTTAATTCCTATTCTCCTTTGTCATTCATAAATTTTGCATCAAAAGCGGTTTATTCGTTTTCTCTTCATTTCTAAGTCTTACAGAGTAATTATTTAGTTAAAATAATCTTTGTTAAGATTTAAAAGAAACAGATAAATTAGAAAATGATGAATAAGGGAGAGACACGGTGACAGATTTAGCCTTAGAAACCATTATAATCCTCCTTTGTACAGTTAACAGTTTAAATCTTTTGCGGTAACACATTCATTTCTAAGAACGCTATAGGGAGATGGAGGGAAAGTTTTTTTCTAGAATCACATACACCAGCATAAAACTTCTGTATTATAGGACAAATCCTGCTTTGTGCATACATAGGTAATCATCGATCTCTGGTATCTCTCTGGAAGAAACTCAAAACGAATTCACTGCGACATGACCTTATTTATAGTCCCAAGAAGTATGTCGATCCATAGGATAAACGTACTAGCAAAATAAACCTTGTAAAACAATTTTTATATTAAATTACACTTCTTTCTTGGGAGAGAATGCCTTTGGTGGGAAGGTTAAGAAAAATGTTTAAATATCGGCTTTTCCTTCAAAAGTAGGATGCAGCCTGAACCTCTCTGGGCACTTCTGCAGCGAGGAGCAGCAGTCCTGAGTGCCGTTCATGCGTTCGCGCCTTGCTCGGAATCATGGCACATGCCCACCTCACACAATGGGTGCCAAGGATACCAGCACTGCTCTTGCTCTCATCACGGATGACAGTTACACCCGACATTCCAAGCGCCATGCTTTCTCCGAGGCATTTTTAATGTATTGTTTACTATATCCTTCATATTCATTTTATCAAGGAAGGTCGGTTTTACTGTCCCTATGTTAAAATTGAGGGAATCACACGCCCAGTGAGGTTAAATCGTTTCCTGACGTGCCCTGGCGTCAAGGAAAACAAGTGCATAATGTGCGCCCAGCACTCTCTCTTGAAACCTGCGGTTTTAGCCACTGCCTGTACTTCACTGCCTTTACAAAAACCTTTTTACACTTGATACTGATCACAATATTCAGGCATGAAAGCATTTTCAACATGACTTTATGGCAGGGACACGGAAAAATCCAGAGTATACCCAGAGTCTAGTTGTCAAAAAATTATCTATACTAAATCTTTTCAGTCATTCCCCTCTTAAAAATGAATTCTGACGGTAGAACTTTTGCTGAGATGTCAAATGCACTCAGTAGGAACAGCAGTGGTACTAACTGTGTTTTTGCACCCTAAAACACTGAGAAGAAATCCGGCAAAACACTTTCTTGCTCACCACCACGGGGCGCCTTTGATTAAATTTCAGCGGTTCGGTGAATTAACACTTTTTTCATCAAGGCAGAATTCTTAATCCGTTATGTTTTATTCACTTTGGGAAATCTACCTTTGTCAAAAAAGGAACAGATTATTTTGGTGTCCGAAATTCACCTGACAAATGTCATTGTTGACATTTTTCCTTTTGGCATTTATAAAGAATAATTTCTATGGGTGTTTCATGTATCGGGATCTCTTCTGACTCCAGGATTTCATAGAATGAGAAATGGATTGTTAGGGCAATCTGAAGCTTTTACGAAAACTTTAATTCACTGAAGAGTCAAAACAATTGTGGGTTACTTAAAGAAAGAAAAGTGTCCTCAGTCACCTTTTCCGTAGAGCAAGGAAAGAAATTCACATAACTTAATTCCTATTCTCCTTTGTCATTCATAAATTTTGCATCAAAAGCGGTTTATTCGTTTTCTCTTCATTTCTAAGTCTTACAGAGTAATTATTTAGTTAAAATAATCTTTGTTAAGATTTAAAAGAAACAGATAAATTAGAAAATGATGAATAAGGGAGAGACACGGTGACAGATTTAGCCTTAGAAACCATTATAATCCTCCTTTGTACAGTTAACAGTTTAAATCTTTTGCGGTAACACATTCATTTCTAAGAACGCTATAGGGAGATGGAGGAAAAGTTTTTTTCTAGAATCACATACACCAGCATAAAACTTCTGTATTATAGGACAAATCCTGCTTTGTGCATACATAGGTAATCATCGATCTCTGGTATCTCTCTGGAAGAAACTCAAAACGAATTCACTGCGATATGACCTTGTTTATAGTCCCAAGAAGTATGTCGATCCATAGGATAAACGTACTAGCAAAATAAACCTTGTAAAACAATTTTTATATTAAATTACACTTCTTTCTTGGGAGAGAATGCCTTTGGTGGGAAGGTTAAGAAAAATGTTTAAATATCGGCTTTTCCTTCAAAAGTAGGATGCAGCCTGAACCTCTCTGGGCACTTCTGCAGCGAGGAGCAGCAGTCCTGAGTGCCGTTCATGCGTTCGCGCCTTGCTCGGAATCATGGCACATGCCCACCTCACACAATGGGTGCCAAGGATACCAGCACTGCTCTTGCTCTCATCACGGATGACAGTTACACCCGACATTCCAAGCGCCATGCTTTCTCCGAGGCATTTTGAATGTATTGTTTACTATATCCTTCATATTCATTTTATCAAGGAAGGTCGGTTTTACTGTCCCTATGTTAAAATTGAGGGAATCACACGCCCAGTGAGGTTAAATCGTTTCCTGACGTGCCCTGGCGTCCAGGAAAACAAGTGCATAATGTGCGCCCAGCACTCTCTCTTGAAACCTGCGGTTTTAGCCACTGCCTGTACTTCACTGCCTTTACAAAAACCTTTTTACACTTGATACTGATCACAATATTCAGGCATGAAAGCATTTTCAACATGACTTTATGGCAGGGACACGGAAAAATCCAGAGTATACCCAGAGTCTAGTGGTCAAAAAATTATCTATACTAAATCTTTTCAGTCATTCCCCTCTTAAAAATGAATTCTGACGGTAGAACTTTTGCTGAGATGTCAAATGCACTCAGTAGGAACAGCAGTGGTACTAACTGTGTTTTTGCACCCTAAAACACTGAGAAGAAATCCGGCAAAACACTTTCTTGCTCACCACCACGGGGCGCCTTTGATTAAATTTCAGCGGTTCGGTGAATTAACACTTTTTTCATCAAGGCAGAATTCTTAATCCGTTATGTTTTATTCACTTTGGGAAATCTACCTTTGTCAAAAAAGGAACAGATTATTTTGGTGTCCGAAATTCACCTGACAAATGTCATTGTTGACATTTTTCCTTTTGGCATTTATAAAGAATAATTTCTATGGGTGTTTCATGTATCGGGATCTCTTCTGACTCCAGGATTTCATAGAATGAGAAATGGATTGTTAGGGCAATCTGAAGCTTTTACGAAAACTTTAATTCACTGAAGAGTCAAAACAATTGTGGGTTACTTAAAGAAAGAAAAGTGTCCTCAGTCACCTTTTCCGTAGAGCAAGGAAAGAAATTCACATAACTTAATTCCTATTCTCCTTTGTCATTCATAAATTTTGCATCAAAAGCGGTTTATTCGTTTTCTCTTCATTTCTAAGTCTTACAGAGTAATTATTTAGTTAAAATAATCTTTGTTAAGATTTAAAAGAAACAGATAAATTAGAAAATGATGAATAAGGGAGAGACACGGTGACAGATTTAGCCTTAGAAACCATTATAATCCTCCTTTGTACAGTTAACAGTTTAAATCTTTTGCGGTAACACATTCATTTCTAAGAACGCTATAGGGAGATGGAGGAAAAGTTTTTTTCTAGAATCACATACACCAGCATAAAACTTCTGTATTATAGGACAAATCCTGCTTTGTGCATACATAGGTAATCATCGATCTCTGGTATCTCTCTGGAAGAAACTCAAAACGAATTCACTGCGATATGACCTTGTTTATAGTCCCAAGAAGTATGTCGATCCATAGGATAAACGTACTAGCAAAATAAACCTTGTAAAACAATTTTTATATTAAATTACACTTCTTTCTTGGGAGAGAATGCCTTTGGTGGGAAGGTTAAGAAAAATGTTTAAATATCGGCTTTTCCTTCAAAAGTAGGATGCAGCCTGAACCTCTCTGGGCACTTCTGCAGCGAGGAGCAGCAGTCCTGAGTGCCGTTCATGCGTTCGCGCCTTGCTCGGAATCATGGCACATGCCCACCTCACACAATGGGTGCCAAGGATACCAGCACTGCTCTTGCTCTCATCACGGATGACAGTTACACCCGACATTCCAAGCGCCATGCTTTCTCCGAGGCATTTTGAATGTATTGTTTACTATATCCTTCATATTCATTTTATCAAGGAAGGTCGGTTTTACTGTCCCTATGTTAAAATTGAGGGAATCACACGCCCAGTGAGGTTAAATCGTTTCCTGACGTGCCCTGGCGTCCAGGAAAACAAGTGCATAATGTGCGCCCAGCACTCTCTCTTGAAACCTGCGGTTTTAGCCACTGCCTGTACTTCACTGCCTTTACAAAAACCTTTTTACACTTGATACTGATCACAATATTCAGGCATGAAAGCATTTTCAACATGACTTTATGGCAGGGATACGGAAAAATCCAGAGTATACCCAGAGTCTAGTGGTCAAAAAATTATCTATACTAAATCTTTTCAGTCATTCCCCTCTTAAAAATGAATTCTGACGGTAGAACTTTTGCTGAGATGTCAAATGCACTCAGTAGGAACAGCAGTGGTACTAACTGTGTTTTTGCACCCTAAAACACTGAGAAGAAATCCGGCAAAACACTTTCTTGCTCACCACCACGGGGCGCCTTTGATTAAATTTCAGCGGTTCGGTGAATTAACACTTTTTTCTTCAAGGCATAATTCTTAATCAGTTATGTTTTATTCACTTTGGGAAATCTACCTTTGTCAAAAAAGGAACAGATTATTTTGGTGTCCGAAATTCACCTGACAAATGTCATTGTTGACATTTTTCCTTTTGGCATTTATAAAGAATAATTTCTATGGGTGTTTCATGTATCGGGATCTCTTCTGACTCCAGGATTTCATAGAATGAGAAATGGATTGTTAGGGCAATCTGAAGCTTTTACGAAAACTTTAATTCACTGAAGAGTCAAAACAACTGTGGGTTACTTAAAGAAAGAAAAGTGTCCTCAATCACCTTTTCCGTAGAGCCAGGAAAGAAATTCACATAACTTAATTCCTATTCTCCTTTGTCATTCATAAATTTTGCATCAAAAGCGGTTTATTCGTTTTCTCTTCATTTCTAAGTCTTACAGAGTAATTATTTAGTTAAAATAATCTTTGTTAAGATTTAAAAGAAACAGATAAATTAGAAAATGATGAATAAGGGAGAGACACGGTGACAGATTTAGCCTTAGAAACCATTATAATCCTCCTTTGTACAGTTAACAGTTTAAATCTTTTGCGGTAACACATTTATTTCTAAGAACGCTATAGGGAGATGGAGGAAAAGTTTTTTTCTAGAATCACATACACCAGCATAAAACTTCTGTATTATAGGACAAATCCTGCTTTGTGCATACATAGGTAATCATCGATCTCTGGTATCTCTCTGGAAGAAACTCAAAACGAATTCACTGCGACATGACCTTATTTATAGTCCCAAGAAGTATGTCGATCCATAGGATAAACGTACTAGCAAAATAAACCTTGTAAAACAATTTTTATATTAAATTACACTTCTTTCTTGGGAGAGAATGCCTTTGGTGGGAAGGTTAAGAAAAATGTTTAAATATCGGCTTTTCCTTCAAAAGTAGGATGCAGCCTGAACCTCTCTGGGCACTTCTGCAGCGAGGAGCAGCAGTCCTGAGTGCCGTTCATGCGTTCGCGCCTTGCTCGGAATCATGGCACATGCCCACCTCACACAATGGGTGCCAAGGATACCAGCACTGCTCTTGCTCTCATCACGGATGACAGTTACACCCGACATTCCAAGCGCCATGCTTTCTCCGAGGCATTTTGAATGTATTGTTTACTATATCCTTCATATTCATTTTATCAAGGAAGGTCGGTTTTACTGTCCCTATGTTAAAATTGAGGGAATCACACGCCCAGTGAGGTTAAATCGTTTCCTGACGTGCCCTGGCGTCCAGGAAAACAAGTGCATAATGTGCGCCCAGCACTCTCTCTTGAAACCTGCGGTTTTAGCCACTGCCTGTACTTCACTGCCTTTACAAAAACCTTTTTACACTTGATACTGATCACAATATTCAGGCATGAAAGCATTTTCAACATGACTTTATGGCAGGGACACGGAAAAATCCAGAGTATACCCAGAGTCTAGTGGTCAAAAACTTATCTATACTAAATCTTTTCAGTCATTCCCCTCTTAAAAATGAATTCTGACGGTAGAACTTTTGCTGAGATGTCAAATGCACTCAGTAGGAACAGCAGTGGTACTAACTGTGTTTTTGCACCCTAAAACACTGAGAAGAAATCCGGCAAAACACTTTCTTGCTCACCACCACGGGGCGCCTTTGATTAAATTTCAGCGGTTCGGTGAATTAACACTTTTTTCTTCAAGGCATAATTCTTAATCAGTTATGTTTTATTCACTTTGGGAAATCTACCTTTGTCAAAAAAGGAACAGATTATTTTGGTGTCCGAAATTCACCTGACAAATGTCATTGTTGACATTTTTCCTTTTGGCATTTATAAAGAATAATTTCTATGGGTGTTTCATGTATCGGGATCTCTTCTGACTCCAGGATTTCATAGAATGAGAAATGGATTGTTAGGGCAATCTGAAGCTTTTACGAAAACTTTAATTCACTGAAGAGTCAAAACAACTGTGGGTTACTTAAAGAAAGAAAAGTGTCCTCAATCACCTTTTCCGTAGAGCCAGGAAAGAAATTCACATAACTTAATTCCTATTCTCCTTTGTCATTCATAAATTTTGCATCAAAAGCGGTTTATTCGTTTTCTCTTCATTTCTAAGTCTTACAGAGTAATTATTTAGTTAAAATAATCTTTGTTAAGATTTAAAAGAAACAGATAAATTAGAAAATGATGAATAAGGGAGAGACACGGTGACAGATTTAGCCTTAGAAACCATTATAATCCTCCTTTGTACAGTTAACAGTTTAAATCTTTTGCGGTAACACATTCATTTCTAAGAACGCTATAGGGAGATGGAGGGAAAGTTTTTTTCTAGAATCACATACACCAGCATAAAACTTCTGTATTATAGGACAAATCCTGCTTTGTGCATACATAGGTAATCATCGATCTCTGGTATCTCTCTGGAAGAAACTCAAAACGAATTCACTGCGACATGACCTTATTTATAGTCCCAAGAAGTATGTCGATCCATAGGATAAACGTACTAGCAAAATAAACCTTGTAAAACAATTTTTATATTAAATTACACTTCTTTCTTGGGAGAGAATGCCTTTGGTGGGAAGGTTAAGAAAAATGTTTAAATATCGGCTTTTCCTTCAAAAGTAGGATGCAGCCTGAACCTCTCTGGGCACTTCTGCAGCGAGGAGCAGCAGTCCTGAGTGCCGTTCATGCGTTCGCGCCTTGCTCGGAATCATGGCACATGCCCACCTCACACAATGGGTGCCAAGGATACCAGCACTGCTCTTGCTCTCATCACGGATGACAGTTACACCCGACATTCCAAGCGCCATGCTTTCTCCGAGGCATTTTGAATGTATTGTTTACTATATCCTTCATATTCATTTTATCAAGGAAGGTCGGTTTTACTGTCCCTATGTTAAAATTGAGGGAATCACACGCCCAGTGAGGTTAAATCGTTTCCTGACGTGCCCTGGCGTCCAGGAAAACAAGTGCATAATGTGCGCCCAGCACTCTCTCTTGAAACCTGCGGTTTTAGCCACTGCCTGTACTTCACTGCCTTTACAAAAACCTTTTTACACTTGATACTGATCACAATATTCAGGCATGAAAGCATTTTCAACATGACTTTATGGCAGGGACACGGAAAAATCCAGAGTATACCCAGAGTCTAGTGGTCAAAAAATTATCTATACTAAATCTTTTCAGTCATTCCCCTCTTAAAAATGAATTCTGACGGTAGAACTTTTGCTGAGATGTCAAATGCACTCAGTAGGAACAGCAGTGGTACTAACTGTGTTTTTGCACCCTAAAACACTGAGAAGAAATCCGGCAAAACACTTTCTTGCTCACCACCACGGGGCGCCTTTGATTAAATTTCAGCGGTTCGGTGAATTAACACTTTTTTCTTCAAGGCATAATTCTTAATCAGTTATGTTTTATTCACTTTGGGAAATCTACCTTTGTCAAAAAAGGAACAGATTATTTTGGTGTCCGAAATTCACCTGACAAATGTCATTGTTGACATTTTTCCTTTTGGCATTTATAAAGAATAATTTCTATGGGTGTTTCATGTATCGGGATCTCTTCTGACTCCAGGATTTCATAGAATGAGAAATGGATTGTTAGGGCAATCTGAAGCTTTTACGAAAACTTTAATTCACTGAAGAGTCAAAACAACTGTGGGTTACTTAAAGAAAGAAAAGTGTCCTCAATCACCTTTTCCGTAGAGCCAGGAAAGAAATTCACATAACTTAATTCCTATTCTCCTTTGTCATTCATAAATTTTGCATCAAAAGCGGTTTATTCGTTTTCTCTTCATTTCTAAGTCTTACAGAGTAATTATTTAGTTAAAATAATCTTTGTTAAGATTTAAAAGAAACAGATAAATTAGAAAATGATGAATAAGGGAGAGACACGGTGACAGATTTAGCCTTAGAAACCATTATAATCCTCCTTTGTACAGTTAACAGTTTAAATCTTTTGCGGTAACACATTCATTTCTAAGAACGCTATAGGGAGATGGAGGGAAAGTTTTTTTCTAGAATCACATACACCAGCATAAAACTTCTGTATTATAGGACAAATCCTGCTTTGTGCATACATAGGTAATCATCGATCTCTGGTATCTCTCTGGAAGAAACTCAAAACGAATTCACTGCGACATGACCTTATTTATAGTCCCAAGAAGTATGTCGATCCATAGGATAAACGTACTAGCAAAATAAACCTTGTAAAACAATTTTTATATTAAATTACACTTCTTTCTTGGGAGAGAATGCCTTTGGTGGGAAGGTTAAGAAAAATGTTTAAATATCGGCTTTTCCTTCAAAAGTAGGATGCAGCCTGAACCTCTCTGGGCACTTCTGCAGCGAGGAGCAGCAGTCCTGAGTGCCGTTCATGCGTTCGCGCCTTGCTCGGAATCATGGCACATGCCCACCTCACACAATGGGTGCCAAGGATACCAGCACTGCTCTTGCTCTCATCACGGATGACAGTTACACCCGACATTCCAAGCGCCATGCTTTCTCCGAGGCATTTTGAATGTATTGTTTACTATATCCTTCATATTCATTTTATCAAGGAAGGTCGGTTTTACTGTCCCTATGTTAAAATTGAGGGAATCACACGCCCAGTGAGGTTAAATCGTTTCCTGACGTGCCCTGGCGTCCAGGAAAACAAGTGCATAATGTGCGCCCAGCACTCTCTCTTGAAACCTGCGGTTTTAGCCACTGCCTGTACTTCACTGCCTTTACAAAAACCTTTTTACACTTGATACTGATCACAATATTCAGGCATGAAAGCATTTTCAACATGACTTTATGGCAGGGACACGGAAAAATCCAGAGTATACCCAGAGTCTAGTGGTCAAAAAATTATCTATACTAAATCTTTTCAGTCATTCCCCTCTTAAAAATGAATTCTGACGGTAGAACTTTTGCTGAGATGTCAAATGCACTCAGTAGGAACAGCAGTGGTACTAACTGTGTTTTTGCACCCTAAAACACTGAGAAGAAATCCGGCAAAACACTTTCTTGCTCACCACCACGGGGCGCCTTTGATTAAATTTCAGCGGTTCGGTGAATTAACACTTTTTTCTTCAAGGCATAATTCTTAATCAGTTATGTTTTATTCACTTTGGGAAATCTACCTTTGTCAAAAAAGGAACAGATTATTTTGGTGTCCGAAATTCACCTGACAAATGTCATTGTTGACATTTTTCCTTTTGGCATTTATAAAGAATAATTTCTATGGGTGTTTCATGTATCGGGATCTCTTCTGACTCCAGGATTTCATAGAATGAGAAATGGATTGTTAGGGCAATCTGAAGCTTTTACGAAAACTTTAATTCACTGAAGAGTCAAAACAACTGTGGGTTACTTAAAGAAAGAAAAGTGTCCTCAATCACCTTTTCCGTAGAGCCAGGAAAGAAATTCACATAACTTAATTCCTATTCTCCTTTGTCATTCATAAATTTTGCATCAAAAGCGGTTTATTCGTTTTCTCTTCATTTCTAAGTCTTACAGAGTAATTATTTAGTTAAAATAATCTTTGTTAAGATTTAAAAGAAACAGATAAATTAGAAAATGATGAATAAGGGAGAGACACGGTGACAGATTTAGCCTTAGAAACCATTATAATCCTCCTTTGTACAGTTAACAGTTTAAATCTTTTGCGGTAACACATTCATTTCTAAGAACGCTATAGGGAGATGGAGGGAAAGTTTTTTTCTAGAATCACATACACCAGCATAAAACTTCTGTATTATAGGACAAATCCTGCTTTGTGCATACATAGGTAATCATCGATCTCTGGTATCTCTCTGGAAGAAACTCAAAACGAATTCACTGCGACATGACCTTATTTATAGTCCCAAGAAGTATGTCGATCCATAGGATAAACGTACTAGCAAAATAAACCTTGTAAAACAATTTTTATATTAAATTACACTTCTTTCTTGGGAGAGAATGCCTTTGGTGGGAAGGTTAAGAAAAATGTTTAAATATCGGCTTTTCCTTCAAAAGTAGGATGCAGCCTGAACCTCTCTGGGCACTTCTGCAGCGAGGAGCAGCAGTCCTGAGTGCCGTTCATGCGTTCGCGCCTTGCTCGGAATCATGGCACATGCCCACCTCACACAATGGGTGCCAAGGATACCAGCACTGCTCTTGCTCTCATCACGGATGACAGTTACACCCGACATTCCAAGCGCCATGCTTTCTCCGAGGCATTTTGAATGTATTGTTTACTATATCCTTCATATTCATTTTATCAAGGAAGGTCGGTTTTACTGTCCCTATGTTAAAATTGAGGGAATCACACGCCCAGTGAGGTTAAATCGTTTCCTGACGTGCCCTGGCGTCCAGGAAAACAAGTGCATAATGTGCGCCCAGCACTCTCTCTTGAAACCTGCGGTTTTAGCCACTGCCTGTACTTCACTGCCTTTACAAAAACCTTTTTACACTTGATACTGATCACAATATTCAGGCATGAAAGCATTTTCAACATGACTTTATGGCAGGGACACGGAAAAATCCAGAGTATACCCAGAGTCTAGTGGTCAAAAAATTATCTATACTAAATCTTTTCAGTCATTCCCCTCTTAAAAATGAATTCTGACGGTAGAACTTTTGCTGAGATGTCAAATGCACTCAGTAGGAACAGCAGTGGTACTAACTGTGTTTTTGCACCCTAAAACACTGAGAAGAAATCCGGCAAAACACTTTCTTGCTCACCACCACGGGGCGCCTTTGATTAAATTTCAGCGGTTCGGTGAATTAACACTTTTTTCATCAAGGCAGAATTCTTAATCCGTTATGTTTTATTCACTTTGGGAAATCTACCTTTGTCAAAAAAGGAACAGATTATTTTGGTGTCCGAAATTCACCTGACAAATGTCATTGTTGACATTTTTCCTTTTGGCATTTATAAAGAATAATTTCTATGGGTGTTTCATGTATCGGGATCTCTTCTGACTCCAGGATTTCATAGAATGAGAAATGGATTGTTAGGGCAATCTGAAGCTTTTACGAAAACTTTAATTCACTGAAGAGTCAAAACAATTGTGGGTTACTTAAAGAAAGAAAAGTGTCCTCAGTCACCTTTTCCGTAGAGCAAGGAAAGAAATTCACATAACTTAATTCCTATTCTCCTTTGTCATTCATAAATTTTGCATCAAAAGCGGTTTATTCGTTTTCTCTTCATTTCTAAGTCTTACAGAGTAATTATTTAGTTAAAATAATCTTTGTTAAGATTTAAAAGAAACAGATAAATTAGAAAATGATGAATAAGGGAGAGACACGGTGACAGATTTAGCCTTAGAAACCATTATAATCCTCCTTTGTACAGTTAACAGTTTAAATCTTTTGCGGTAACACATTCATTTCTAAGAACGCTATAGGGAGATGGAGGAAAAGTTTTTTTCTAGAATCACATACACCAGCATAAAACTTCTGTATTATAGGACAAATCCTGCTTTGTGCATACATAGGTAATCATCGATCTCTGGTATCTCTCTGGAAGAAACTCAAAACGAATTCACTGCGATATGACCTTGTTTATAGTCCCAAGAAGTATGTCGATCCATAGGATAAACGTACTAGCAAAATAAACCTTGTAAAACAATTTTTATATTAAATTACACTTCTTTCTTGGGAGAGAATGCCTTTGGTGGGAAGGTTAAGAAAAATGTTTAAATATCGGCTTTTCCTTCAAAAGTAGGATGCAGCCTGAACCTCTCTGGGCACTTCTGCAGCGAGGAGCAGCAGTCCTGAGTGCCGTTCATGCGTTCGCGCCTTGCTCGGAATCATGGCACATGCCCACCTCACACAATGGGTGCCAAGGATACCAGCACTGCTCTTGCTCTCATCACGGATGACAGTTACACCCGACATTCCAAGCGCCATGCTTTCTCCGAGGCATTTTGAATGTATTGTTTACTATATCCTTCATATTCATTTTATCAAGGAAGGTCGGTTTTACTGTCCCTATGTTAAAATTGAGGGAATCACACGCCCAGTGAGGTTAAATCGTTTCCTGACGTGCCCTGGCGTCCAGGAAAACAAGTGCATAATGTGCGCCCAGCACTCTCTCTTGAAACCTGCGGTTTTAGCCACTGCCTGTACTTCACTGCCTTTACAAAAACCTTTTTACACTTGATACTGATCACAATATTCAGGCATGAAAGCATTTTCAACATGACTTTATGGCAGGGACACGGAAAAATCCAGAGTATACCCAGAGTCTAGTGGTCAAAAAATTATCTATACTAAATCTTTTCAGTCATTCCCCTCTTAAAAATGAATTCTGACGGTAGAACTTTTGCTGAGATGTCAAATGCACTCAGTAGGAACAGCAGTGGTACTAACTGTGTTTTTGCACCCTAAAACACTGAGAAGAAATCCGGCAAAACACTTTCTTGCTCACCACCACGGGGCGCCTTTGATTAAATTTCAGCGGTTCGGTGAATTAACACTTTTTTCATCAAGGCAGAATTCTTAATCCGTTATGTTTTATTCACTTTGGGAAATCTACCTTTGTCAAAAAAGGAACAGATTATTTTGGTGTCCGAAATTCACCTGACAAATGTCATTGTTGACATTTTTCCTTTTGGCATTTATAAAGAATAATTTCTATGGGTGTTTCATGTATCGGGATCTCTTCTGACTCCAGGATTTCATAGAATGAGAAATGGATTGTTAGGGCAATCTGAAGCTTTTACGAAAACTTTAATTCACTGAAGAGTCAAAACAATTGTGGGTTACTTAAAGAAAGAAAAGTGTCCTCAGTCACCTTTTCCGTAGAGCAAGGAAAGAAATTCACATAACTTAATTCCTATTCTCCTTTGTCATTCATAAATTTTGCATCAAAAGCGGTTTATTCGTTTTCTCTTCATTTCTAAGTCTTACAGAGTAATTATTTAGTTAAAATAATCTTTGTTAAGATTTAAAAGAAACAGATAAATTAGAAAATGATGAATAAGGGAGAGACACGGTGACAGATTTAGCCTTAGAAACCATTATAATCCTCCTTTGTACAGTTAACAGTTTAAATCTTTTGCGGTAACACATTCATTTCTAAGAACGCTATAGGGAGATGGAGGAAAAGTTTTTTTCTAGAATCACATACACCAGCATAAAACTTCTGTATTATAGGACAAATCCTGCTTTGTGCATACATAGGTAATCATCGATCTCTGGTATCTCTCTGGAAGAAACTCAAAACGAATTCACTGCGATATGACCTTGTTTATAGTCCCAAGAAGTATGTCGATCCATAGGATAAACGTACTAGCAAAATAAACCTTGTAAAACAATTTTTATATTAAATTACACTTCTTTCTTGGGAGAGAATGCCTTTGGTGGGAAGGTTAAGAAAAATGTTTAAATATCGGCTTTTCCTTCAAAAGTAGGATGCAGCCTGAACCTCTCTGGGCACTTCTGCAGCGAGGAGCAGCAGTCCTGAGTGCCGTTCATGCGTTCGCGCCTTGCTCGGAATCATGGCACATGCCCACCTCACACAATGGGTGCCAAGGATACCAGCACTGCTCTTGCTCTCATCACGGATGACAGTTACACCCGACATTCCAAGCGCCATGCTTTCTCCGAGGCATTTTGAATGTATTGTTTACTATATCCTTCATATTCATTTTATCAAGGAAGGTCGGTTTTACTGTCCCTATGTTAAAATTGAGGGAATCACACGCCCAGTGAGGTTAAATCGTTTCCTGACGTGCCCTGGCGTCCAGGAAAACAAGTGCATAATGTGCGCCCAGCACTCTCTCTTGAAACCTGCGGTTTTAGCCACTGCCTGTACTTCACTGCCTTTACAAAAACCTTTTTACACTTGATACTGATCACAATATTCAGGCATGAAAGCATTTTCAACATGACTTTATGGCAGGGACACGGAAAAATCCAGAGTATACCCAGAGTCTAGTGGTCAAAAAATTATCTATACTAAATCTTTTCAGTCATTCCCCTCTTAAAAATGAATTCTGACGGTAGAACTTTTGCTGAGATGTCAAATGCACTCAGTAGGAACAGCAGTGGTACTAACTGTGTTTTTGCACCCTAAAACACTGAGAAGAAATCCGGCAAAACACTTTCTTGCTCACCACCACGGGGCGCCTTTGATTAAATTTCAGCGGTTCGGTGAATTAACACTTTTTTCTTCAAGGCATAATTCTTAATCAGTTATGTTTTATTCACTTTGGGAAATCTACCTTTGTCAAAAAAGGAACAGATTATTTTGGTGTCCGAAATTCACCTGACAAATGTCATTGTTGACATTTTTCCTTTTGGCATTTATAAAGAATAATTTCTATGGGTGTTTCATGTATCGGGATCTCTTCTGACTCCAGGATTTCATAGAATGAGAAATGGATTGTTAGGGCAATCTGAAGCTTTTACGAAAACTTTAATTCACTGAAGAGTCAAAACAACTGTGGGTTACTTAAAGAAAGAAAAGTGTCCTCAATCACCTTTTCCGTAGAGCCAGGAAAGAAATTCACATAACTTAATTCCTATTCTCCTTTGTCATTCATAAATTTTGCATCAAAAGCGGTTTATTCGTTTTCTCTTCATTTCTAAGTCTTACAGAGTAATTATTTAGTTAAAATAATCTTTGTTAAGATTTAAAAGAAACAGATAAATTAGAAAATGATGAATAAGGGAGAGACACGGTGACAGATTTAGCCTTAGAAACCATTATAATCCTCCTTTGTACAGTTAACAGTTTAAATCTTTTGCGGTAACACATTCATTTCTAAGAACGCTATAGGGAGATGGAGGGAAAGTTTTTTTCTAGAATCACATACACCAGCATAAAACTTCTGTATTATAGGACAAATCCTGCTTTGTGCATACATAGGTAATCATCGATCTCTGGTATCTCTCTGGAAGAAACTCAAAACGAATTCACTGCGACATGACCTTATTTATAGTCCCAAGAAGTATGTCGATCCATAGGATAAACGTACTAGCAAAATAAACCTTGTAAAACAATTTTTATATTAAATTACACTTCTTTCTTGGGAGAGAATGCCTTTGGTGGGAAGGTTAAGAAAAATGTTTAAATATCGGCTTTTCCTTCAAAAGTAGGATGCAGCCTGAACCTCTCTGGGCACTTCTGCAGCGAGGAGCAGCAGTCCTGAGTGCCGTTCATGCGTTCGCGCCTTGCTCGGAATCATGGCACATGCCCACCTCACACAATGGGTGCCAAGGATACCAGCACTGCTCTTGCTCTCATCACGGATGACAGTTACACCCGACATTCCAAGCGCCATGCTTTCTCCGAGGCATTTTGAATGTATTGTTTACTATATCCTTCATATTCATTTTATCAAGGAAGGTCGGTTTTACTGTCCCTATGTTAAAATTGAGGGAATCACACGCCCAGTGAGGTTAAATCGTTTCCTGACGTGCCCTGGCGTCAAGGAAAACAAGTGCATAATGTGCGCCCAGCACTCTCTCTTGAAACCTGCGGTTTTAGCCACTGCCTGTACTTCACTGCCTTTACAAAAACCTTTTTACACTTGATACTGATCACAATATTCAGGCATGAAAGCATTTTCAACATGACTTTATGGCAGGGACACGGAAAAATCCAGAGTATACCCAGAGTCTAGTTGTCAAAAAATTATCTATACTAAATCTTTTCAGTCATTCCCCTCTTAAAAATGAATTCTGACGGTAGAACTTTTGCTGAGATGTCAAATGCACTCAGTAGGAACAGCAGTGGTACTAACTGTGTTTTTGCACCCTAAAACACTGAGAAGAAATCCGGCAAAACACTTTCTTGCTCACCACCACGGGGCGCCTTTGATTAAATTTCAGCGGTTCGGTGAATTAACACTTTTTTCATCAAGGCAGAATTCTTAATCCGTTATGTTTTATTCACTTTGGGAAATCTACCTTTGTCAAAAAAGGAACAGATTATTTTGGTGTCCGAAATTCACCTGACAAATGTCATTGTTGACATTTTTCCTTTTGGCATTTATAAAGAATAATTTCTATGGGTGTTTCATGTATCGGGATCTCTTCTGACTCCAGGATTTCATAGAATGAGAAATGGATTGTTAGGGCAATCTGAAGCTTTTACGAAAACTTTAATTCACTGAAGAGTCAAAACAATTGTGGGTTACTTAAAGAAAGAAAAGTGTCCTCAGTCACCTTTTCCGTAGAGCAAGGAAAGAAATTCACATAACTTAATTCCTATTCTCCTTTGTCATTCATAAATTTTGCATCAAAAGCGGTTTATTCGTTTTCTCTTCATTTCTAAGTCTTACAGAGTAATTATTTAGTTAAAATAATCTTTGTTAAGATTTAAAAGAAACAGATAAATTAGAAAATGATGAATAAGGGAGAGACACGGTGACAGATTTAGCCTTAGAAACCATTATAATCCTCCTTTGTACAGTTAACAGTTTAAATCTTTTGCGGTAACACATTCATTTCTAAGAACGCTATAGGGAGATGGAGGAAAAGTTTTTTTCTAGAATCACATACACCAGCATAAAACTTCTGTATTATAGGACAAATCCTGCTTTGTGCATACATAGGTAATCATCGATCTCTGGTATCTCTCTGGAAGAAACTCAAAACGAATTCACTGCGATATGACCTTGTTTATAGTCCCAAGAAGTATGTCGATCCATAGGATAAACGTACTAGCAAAATAAACCTTGTAAAACAATTTTTATATTAAATTACACTTCTTTCTTGGGAGAGAATGCCTTTGGTGGGAAGGTTAAGAAAAATGTTTAAATATCGGCTTTTCCTTCAAAAGTAGGATGCAGCCTGAACCTCTCTGGGCACTTCTGCAGCGAGGAGCAGCAGTCCTGAGTGCCGTTCATGCGTTCGCGCCTTGCTCGGAATCATGGCACATGCCCACCTCACACAATGGGTGCCAAGGATACCAGCACTGCTCTTGCTCTCATCACGGATGACAGTTACACCCGACATTCCAAGCGCCATGCTTTCTCCGAGGCATTTTGAATGTATTGTTTACTATATCCTTCATATTCATTTTATCAAGGAAGGTCGGTTTTACTGTCCCTATGTTAAAATTGAGGGAATCACACGCCCAGTGAGGTTAAATCGTTTCCTGACGTGCCCTGGCGTCCAGGAAAACAAGTGCATAATGTGCGCCCAGCACTCTCTCTTGAAACCTGCGGTTTTAGCCACTGCCTGTACTTCACTGCCTTTACAAAAACCTTTTTACACTTGATACTGATCACAATATTCAGGCATGAAAGCATTTTCAACATGACTTTATGGCAGGGACACGGAAAAATCCAGAGTATACCCAGAGTCTAGTGGTCAAAAAATTATCTATACTAAATCTTTTCAGTCATTCCCCTCTTAAAAATGAATTCTGACGGTAGAACTTTTGCTGAGATGTCAAATGCACTCAGTAGGAACAGCAGTGGTACTAACTGTGTTTTTGCACCCTAAAACACTGAGAAGAAATCCGGCAAAACACTTTCTTGCTCACCACCACGGGGCGCCTTTGATTAAATTTCAGCGGTTCGGTGAATTAACACTTTTTTCATCAAGGCAGAATTCTTAATCCGTTATGTTTTATTCACTTTGGGAAATCTACCTTTGTCAAAAAAGGAACAGATTATTTTGGTGTCCGAAATTCACCTGACAAATGTCATTGTTGACATTTTTCCTTTTGGCATTTATAAAGAATAATTTCTATGGGTGTTTCATGTATCGGGATCTCTTCTGACTCCAGGATTTCATAGAATGAGAAATGGATTGTTAGGGCAATCTGAAGCTTTTACGAAAACTTTAATTCACTGAAGAGTCAAAACAATTGTGGGTTACTTAAAGAAAGAAAAGTGTCCTCAGTCACCTTTTCCGTAGAGCAAGGAAAGAAATTCACATAACTTAATTCCTATTCTCCTTTGTCATTCATAAATTTTGCATCAAAAGCGGTTTATTCGTTTTCTCTTCATTTCTAAGTCTTACAGAGTAATTATTTAGTTAAAATAATCTTTGTTAAGATTTAAAAGAAACAGATAAATTAGAAAATGATGAATAAGGGAGAGACACGGTGACAGATTTAGCCTTAGAAACCATTATAATCCTCCTTTGTACAGTTAACAGTTTAAATCTTTTGCGGTAACACATTCATTTCTAAGAACGCTATAGGGAGATGGAGGAAAAGTTTTTTTCTAGAATCACATACACCAGCATAAAACTTCTGTATTATAGGACAAATCCTGCTTTGTGCATACATAGGTAATCATCGATCTCTGGTATCTCTCTGGAAGAAACTCAAAACGAATTCACTGCGATATGACCTTGTTTATAGTCCCAAGAAGTATGTCGATCCATAGGATAAACGTACTAGCAAAATAAACCTTGTAAAACAATTTTTATATTAAATTACACTTCTTTCTTGGGAGAGAATGCCTTTGGTGGGAAGGTTAAGAAAAATGTTTAAATATCGGCTTTTCCTTCAAAAGTAGGATGCAGCCTGAACCTCTCTGGGCACTTCTGCAGCGAGGAGCAGCAGTCCTGAGTGCCGTTCATGCGTTCGCGCCTTGCTCGGAATCATGGCACATGCCCACCTCACACAATGGGTGCCAAGGATACCAGCACTGCTCTTGCTCTCATCACGGATGACAGTTACACCCGACATTCCAAGCGCCATGCTTTCTCCGAGGCATTTTGAATGTATTGTTTACTATATCCTTCATATTCATTTTATCAAGGAAGGTCGGTTTTACTGTCCCTATGTTAAAATTGAGGGAATCACACGCCCAGTGAGGTTAAATCGTTTCCTGACGTGCCCTGGCGTCCAGGAAAACAAGTGCATAATGTGCGCCCAGCACTCTCTCTTGAAACCTGCGGTTTTAGCCACTGCCTGTACTTCACTGCCTTTACAAAAACCTTTTTACACTTGATACTGATCACAATATTCAGGCATGAAAGCATTTTCAACATGACTTTATGGCAGGGACACGGAAAAATCCAGAGTATACCCAGAGTCTAGTGGTCAAAAAATTATCTATACTAAATCTTTTCAGTCATTCCCCTCTTAAAAATGAATTCTGACGGTAGAACTTTTGCTGAGATGTCAAATGCACTCAGTAGGAACAGCAGTGGTACTAACTGTGTTTTTGCACCCTAAAACACTGAGAAGAAATCCGGCAAAACACTTTCTTGCTCACCACCACGGGGCGCCTTTGATTAAATTTCAGCGGTTCGGTGAATTAACACTTTTTTCTTCAAGGCATAATTCTTAATCAGTTATGTTTTATTCACTTTGGGAAATCTACCTTTGTCAAAAAAGGAACAGATTATTTTGGTGTCCGAAATTCACCTGACAAATGTCATTGTTGACATTTTTCCTTTTGGCATTTATAAAGAATAATTTCTATGGGTGTTTCATGTATCGGGATCTCTTCTGACTCCAGGATTTCATAGAATGAGAAATGGATTGTTAGGGCAATCTGAAGCTTTTACGAAAACTTTAATTCACTGAAGAGTCAAAACAACTGTGGGTTACTTAAAGAAAGAAAAGTGTCCTCAATCACCTTTTCCGTAGAGCCAGGAAAGAAATTCACATAACTTAATTCCTATTCTCCTTTGTCATTCATAAATTTTGCATCAAAAGCGGTTTATTCGTTTTCTCTTCATTTCTAAGTCTTACAGAGTAATTATTTAGTTAAAATAATCTTTGTTAAGATTTAAAAGAAACAGATAAATTAGAAAATGATGAATAAGGGAGAGACACGGTGACAGATTTAGCCTTAGAAACCATTATAATCCTCCTTTGTACAGTTAACAGTTTAAATCTTTTGCGGTAACACATTCATTTCTAAGAACGCTATAGGGAGATGGAGGAAAAGTTTTTTTCTAGAATCACATACACCAGCATAAAACTTCTGTATTATAGGACAAATCCTGCTTTGTGCATACATAGGTAATCATCGATCTCTGGTATCTCTCTGGAAGAAACTCAAAACGAATTCACTGCGACATGACCTTATTTATAGTCCCAAGAAGTATGTCGATCCATAGGATAAACGTACTAGCAAAATAAACCTTGTAAAACAATTTTTATATTAAATTACACTTCTTTCTTGGGAGAGAATGCCTTTGGTGGGAAGGTTAAGAAAAATGTTTAAATATCGGCTTTTCCTTCAAAAGTAGGATGCAGCCTGAACCTCTCTGGGCACTTCTGCAGCGAGGAGCAGCAGTCCTGAGTGCCGTTCATGCGTTCGCGCCTTGCTCGGAATCATGGCACATGCCCACCTCACACAATGGGTGCCAAGGATACCAGCACTGCTCTTGCTCTCATCACGGATGACAGTTACACCCGACATTCCAAGCGCCATGCTTTCTCCGAGGCATTTTGAATGTATTGTTTACTATATCCTTCATATTCATTTTATCAAGGAAGGTCGGTTTTACTGTCCCTATGTTAAAATTGAGGGAATCACACGCCCAGTGAGGTTAAATCGTTTCCTGACGTGCCCTGGCGTCCAGGAAAACAAGTGCATAATGTGCGCCCAGCACTCTCTCTTGAAACCTGCGGTTTTAGCCACTGCCTGTACTTCACTGCCTTTACAAAAACCTTTTTACACTTGATACTGATCACAATATTCAGGCATGAAAGCATTTTCAACATGACTTTATGGCAGGGACACGGAAAAATCCAGAGTATACCCAGAGTCTAGTGGTCAAAAACTTATCTATACTAAATCTTTTCAGTCATTCCCCTCTTAAAAATGAATTCTGACGGTAGAACTTTTGCTGAGATGTCAAATGCACTCAGTAGGAACAGCAGTGGTACTAACTGTGTTTTTGCACCCTAAAACACTGAGAAGAAATCCGGCAAAACACTTTCTTGCTCACCACCACGGGGCGCCTTTGATTAAATTTCAGCGGTTCGGTGAATTAACACTTTTTTCTTCAAGGCATAATTCTTAATCAGTTATGTTTTATTCACTTTGGGAAATCTACCTTTGTCAAAAAAGGAACAGATTATTTTGGTGTCCGAAATTCACCTGACAAATGTCATTGTTGACATTTTTCCTTTTGGCATTTATAAAGAATAATTTCTATGGGTGTTTCATGTATCGGGATCTCTTCTGACTCCAGGATTTCATAGAATGAGAAATGGATTGTTAGGGCAATCTGAAGCTTTTACGAAAACTTTAATTCACTGAAGAGTCAAAACAACTGTGGGTTACTTAAAGAAAGAAAAGTGTCCTCAATCACCTTTTCCGTAGAGCCAGGAAAGAAATTCACATAACTTAATTCCTATTCTCCTTTGTCATTCATAAATTTTGCATCAAAAGCGGTTTATTCGTTTTCTCTTCATTTCTAAGTCTTACAGAGTAATTATTTAGTTAAAATAATCTTTGTTAAGATTTAAAAGAAACAGATAAATTAGAAAATGATGAATAAGGGAGAGACACGGTGACAGATTTAGCCTTAGAAACCATTATAATCCTCCTTTGTACAGTTAACAGTTTAAATCTTTTGCGGTAACACATTCATTTCTAAGAACGCTATAGGGAGATGGAGGGAAAGTTTTTTTCTAGAATCACATACACCAGCATAAAACTTCTGTATTATAGGACAAATCCTGCTTTGTGCATACATAGGTAATCATCGATCTCTGGTATCTCTCTGGAAGAAACTCAAAACGAATTCACTGCGACATGACCTTATTTATAGTCCCAAGAAGTATGTCGATCCATAGGATAAACGTACTAGCAAAATAAACCTTGTAAAACAATTTTTATATTAAATTACACTTCTTTCTTGGGAGAGAATGCCTTTGGTGGGAAGGTTAAGAAAAATGTTTAAATATCGGCTTTTCCTTCAAAAGTAGGATGCAGCCTGAACCTCTCTGGGCACTTCTGCAGCGAGGAGCAGCAGTCCTGAGTGCCGTTCATGCGTTCGCGCCTTGCTCGGAATCATGGCACATGCCCACCTCACACAATGGGTGCCAAGGATACCAGCACTGCTCTTGCTCTCATCACGGATGACAGTTACACCCGACATTCCAAGCGCCATGCTTTCTCCGAGGCATTTTGAATGTATTGTTTACTATATCCTTCATATTCATTTTATCAAGGAAGGTCGGTTTTACTGTCCCTATGTTAAAATTGAGGGAATCACACGCCCAGTGAGGTTAAATCGTTTCCTGACGTGCCCTGGCGTCCAGGAAAACAAGTGCATAATGTGCGCCCAGCACTCTCTCTTGAAACCTGCGGTTTTAGCCACTGCCTGTACTTCACTGCCTTTACAAAAACCTTTTTACACTTGATACTGATCACAATATTCAGGCATGAAAGCATTTTCAACATGACTTTATGGCAGGGACACGGAAAAATCCAGAGTATACCCAGAGTCTAGTGGTCAAAAAATTATCTATACTAAATCTTTTCAGTCATTCCCCTCTTAAAAATGAATTCTGACGGTAGAACTTTTGCTGAGATGTCAAATGCACTCAGTAGGAACAGCAGTGGTACTAACTGTGTTTTTGCACCCTAAAACACTGAGAAGAAATCCGGCAAAACACTTTCTTGCTCACCACCACGGGGCGCCTTTGATTAAATTTCAGCGGTTCGGTGAATTAACACTTTTTTCTTCAAGGCATAATTCTTAATCAGTTATGTTTTATTCACTTTGGGAAATCTACCTTTGTCAAAAAAGGAACAGATTATTTTGGTGTCCGAAATTCACCTGACAAATGTCATTGTTGACATTTTTCCTTTTGGCATTTATAAAGAATAATTTCTATGGGTGTTTCATGTATCGGGATCTCTTCTGACTCCAGGATTTCATAGAATGAGAAATGGATTGTTAGGGCAATCTGAAGCTTTTACGAAAACTTTAATTCACTGAAGAGTCAAAACAACTGTGGGTTACTTAAAGAAAGAAAAGTGTCCTCAATCACCTTTTCCGTAGAGCCAGGAAAGAAATTCACATAACTTAATTCCTATTCTCCTTTGTCATTCATAAATTTTGCATCAAAAGCGGTTTATTCGTTTTCTCTTCATTTCTAAGTCTTACAGAGTAATTATTTAGTTAAAATAATCTTTGTTAAGATTTAAAAGAAACAGATAAATTAGAAAATGATGAATAAGGGAGAGACACGGTGACAGATTTAGCCTTAGAAACCATTATAATCCTCCTTTGTACAGTTAACAGTTTAAATCTTTTGCGGTAACACATTCATTTCTAAGAACGCTATAGGGAGATGGAGGGAAAGTTTTTTTCTAGAATCACATACACCAGCATAAAACTTCTGTATTATAGGACAAATCCTGCTTTGTGCATACATAGGTAATCATCGATCTCTGGTATCTCTCTGGAAGAAACTCAAAACGAATTCACTGCGACATGACCTTATTTATAGTCCCAAGAAGTATGTCGATCCATAGGATAAACGTACTAGCAAAATAAACCTTGTAAAACAATTTTTATATTAAATTACACTTCTTTCTTGGGAGAGAATGCCTTTGGTGGGAAGGTTAAGAAAAATGTTTAAATATCGGCTTTTCCTTCAAAAGTAGGATGCAGCCTGAACCTCTCTGGGCACTTCTGCAGCGAGGAGCAGCAGTCCTGAGTGCCGTTCATGCGTTCGCGCCTTGCTCGGAATCATGGCACATGCCCACCTCACACAATGGGTGCCAAGGATACCAGCACTGCTCTTGCTCTCATCACGGATGACAGTTACACCCGACATTCCAAGCGCCATGCTTTCTCCGAGGCATTTTGAATGTATTGTTTACTATATCCTTCATATTCATTTTATCAAGGAAGGTCGGTTTTACTGTCCCTATGTTAAAATTGAGGGAATCACACGCCCAGTGAGGTTAAATCGTTTCCTGACGTGCCCTGGCGTCCAGGAAAACAAGTGCATAATGTGCGCCCAGCACTCTCTCTTGAAACCTGCGGTTTTAGCCACTGCCTGTACTTCACTGCCTTTACAAAAACCTTTTTACACTTGATACTGATCACAATATTCAGGCATGAAAGCATTTTCAACATGACTTTATGGCAGGGACACGGAAAAATCCAGAGTATACCCAGAGTCTAGTGGTCAAAAAATTATCTATACTAAATCTTTTCAGTCATTCCCCTCTTAAAAATGAATTCTGACGGTAGAACTTTTGCTGAGATGTCAAATGCACTCAGTAGGAACAGCAGTGGTACTAACTGTGTTTTTGCACCCTAAAACACTGAGAAGAAATCCGGCAAAACACTTTCTTGCTCACCACCACGGGGCGCCTTTGATTAAATTTCAGCGGTTCGGTGAATTAACACTTTTTTCTTCAAGGCATAATTCTTAATCAGTTATGTTTTATTCACTTTGGGAAATCTACCTTTGTCAAAAAAGGAACAGATTATTTTGGTGTCCGAAATTCACCTGACAAATGTCATTGTTGACATTTTTCCTTTTGGCATTTATAAAGAATAATTTCTATGGGTGTTTCATGTATCGGGATCTCTTCTGACTCCAGGATTTCATAGAATGAGAAATGGATTGTTAGGGCAATCTGAAGCTTTTACGAAAACTTTAATTCACTGAAGAGTCAAAACAACTGTGGGTTACTTAAAGAAAGAAAAGTGTCCTCAATCACCTTTTCCGTAGAGCCAGGAAAGAAATTCACATAACTTAATTCCTATTCTCCTTTGTCATTCATAAATTTTGCATCAAAAGCGGTTTATTCGTTTTCTCTTCATTTCTAAGTCTTACAGAGTAATTATTTAGTTAAAATAATCTTTGTTAAGATTTAAAAGAAACAGATAAATTAGAAAATGATGAATAAGGGAGAGACACGGTGACAGATTTAGCCTTAGAAACCATTATAATCCTCCTTTGTACAGTTAACAGTTTAAATCTTTTGCGGTAACACATTCATTTCTAAGAACGCTATAGGGAGATGGAGGGAAAGTTTTTTTCTAGAATCACATACACCAGCATAAAACTTCTGTATTATAGGACAAATCCTGCTTTGTGCATACATAGGTAATCATCGATCTCTGGTATCTCTCTGGAAGAAACTCAAAACGAATTCACTGCGACATGACCTTATTTATAGTCCCAAGAAGTATGTCGATCCATAGGATAAACGTACTAGCAAAATAAACCTTGTAAAACAATTTTTATATTAAATTACACTTCTTTCTTGGGAGAGAATGCCTTTGGTGGGAAGGTTAAGAAAAATGTTTAAATATCGGCTTTTCCTTCAAAAGTAGGATGCAGCCTGAACCTCTCTGGGCACTTCTGCAGCGAGGAGCAGCAGTCCTGAGTGCCGTTCATGCGTTCGCGCCTTGCTCGGAATCATGGCACATGCCCACCTCACACAATGGGTGCCAAGGATACCAGCACTGCTCTTGCTCTCATCACGGATGACAGTTACACCCGACATTCCAAGCGCCATGCTTTCTCCGAGGCATTTTGAATGTATTGTTTACTATATCCTTCATATTCATTTTATCAAGGAAGGTCGGTTTTACTGTCCCTATGTTAAAATTGAGGGAATCACACGCCCAGTGAGGTTAAATCGTTTCCTGACGTGCCCTGGCGTCCAGGAAAACAAGTGCATAATGTGCGCCCAGCACTCTCTCTTGAAACCTGCGGTTTTAGCCACTGCCTGTACTTCACTGCCTTTACAAAAACCTTTTTACACTTGATACTGATCACAATATTCAGGCATGAAAGCATTTTCAACATGACTTTATGGCAGGGACACGGAAAAATCCAGAGTATACCCAGAGTCTAGTGGTCAAAAACTTATCTATACTAAATCTTTTCAGTCATTCCCCTCTTAAAAATGAATTCTGACGGTAGAACTTTTGCTGAGATGTCAAATGCACTCAGTAGGAACAGCAGTGGTACTAACTGTGTTTTTGCACCCTAAAACACTGAGAAGAAATCCGGCAAAACACTTTCTTGCTCACCACCACGGGGCGCCTTTGATTAAATTTCAGCGGTTCGGTGAATTAACACTTTTTTCTTCAAGGCATAATTCTTAATCAGTTATGTTTTATTCACTTTGGGAAATCTACCTTTGTCAAAAAAGGAACAGATTATTTTGGTGTCCGAAATTCACCTGACAAATGTCATTGTTGACATTTTTCCTTTTGGCATTTATAAAGAATAATTTCTATGGGTGTTTCATGTATCGGGATCTCTTCTGACTCCAGGATTTCATAGAATGAGAAATGGATTGTTAGGGCAATCTGAAGCTTTTACGAAAACTTTAATTCACTGAAGAGTCAAAACAACTGTGGGTTACTTAAAGAAAGAAAAGTGTCCTCAATCACCTTTTCCGTAGAGCCAGGAAAGAAATTCACATAACTTAATTCCTATTCTCCTTTGTCATTCATAAATTTTGCATCAAAAGCGGTTTATTCGTTTTCTCTTCATTTCTAAGTCTTACAGAGTAATTATTTAGTTAAAATAATCTTTGTTAAGATTTAAAAGAAACAGATAAATTAGAAAATGATGAATAAGGGAGAGACACGGTGACAGATTTAGCCTTAGAAACCATTATAATCCTCCTTTGTACAGTTAACAGTTTAAATCTTTTGCGGTAACACATTCATTTCTAAGAACGCTATAGGGAGATGGAGGGAAAGTTTTTTTCTAGAATCACATACACCAGCATAAAACTTCTGTATTATAGGACAAATCCTGCTTTGTGCATACATAGGTAATCATCGATCTCTGGTATCTCTCTGGAAGAAACTCAAAACGAATTCACTGCGACATGACCTTATTTATAGTCCCAAGAAGTATGTCGATCCATAGGATAAACGTACTAGCAAAATAAACCTTGTAAAACAATTTTTATATTAAATTACACTTCTTTCTTGGGAGAGAATGCCTTTGGTGGGAAGGTTAAGAAAAATGTTTAAATATCGGCTTTTCCTTCAAAAGTAGGATGCAGCCTGAACCTCTCTGGGCACTTCTGCAGCGAGGAGCAGCAGTCCTGAGTGCCGTTCATGCGTTCGCGCCTTGCTCGGAATCATGGCACATGCCCACCTCACACAATGGGTGCCAAGGATACCAGCACTGCTCTTGCTCTCATCACGGATGACAGTTACACCCGACATTCCAAGCGCCATGCTTTCTCCGAGGCATTTTGAATGTATTGTTTACTATATCCTTCATATTCATTTTATCAAGGAAGGTCGGTTTTACTGTCCCTATGTTAAAATTGAGGGAATCACACGCCCAGTGAGGTTAAATCGTTTCCTGACGTGCCCTGGCGTCCAGGAAAACAAGTGCATAATGTGCGCCCAGCACTCTCTCTTGAAACCTGCGGTTTTAGCCACTGCCTGTACTTCACTGCCTTTACAAAAACCTTTTTACACTTGATACTGATCACAATATTCAGGCATGAAAGCATTTTCAACATGACTTTATGGCAGGGACACGGAAAAATCCAGAGTATACCCAGAGTCTAGTGGTCAAAAACTTATCTATACTAAATCTTTTCAGTCATTCCCCTCTTAAAAATGAATTCTGACGGTAGAACTTTTGCTGAGATGTCAAATGCACTCAGTAGGAACAGCAGTGGTACTAACTGTGTTTTTGCACCCTAAAACACTGAGAAGAAATCCGGCAAAACACTTTCTTGCTCACCACCACGGGGCGCCTTTGATTAAATTTCAGCGGTTCGGTGAATTAACACTTTTTTCTTCAAGGCATAATTCTTAATCAGTTATGTTTTATTCACTTTGGGAAATCTACCTTTGTCAAAAAAGGAACAGATTATTTTGGTGTCCGAAATTCACCTGACAAATGTCATTGTTGACATTTTTCCTTTTGGCATTTATAAAGAATAATTTCTATGGGTGTTTCATGTATCGGGATCTCTTCTGACTCCAGGATTTCATAGAATGAGAAATGGATTGTTAGGGCAATCTGAAGCTTTTACGAAAACTTTAATTCACTGAAGAGTCAAAACAACTGTGGGTTACTTAAAGAAAGAAAAGTGTCCTCAATCACCTTTTCCGTAGAGCCAGGAAAGAAATTCACATAACTTAATTCCTATTCTCCTTTGTCATTCATAAATTTTGCATCAAAAGCGGTTTATTCGTTTTCTCTTCATTTCTAAGTCTTACAGAGTAATTATTTAGTTAAAATAATCTTTGTTAAGATTTAAAAGAAACAGATAAATTAGAAAATGATGAATAAGGGAGAGACACGGTGACAGATTTAGCCTTAGAAACCATTATAATCCTCCTTTGTACAGTTAACAGTTTAAATCTTTTGCGGTAACACATTCATTTCTAAGAACGCTATAGGGAGATGGAGGAAAAGTTTTTTTCTAGAATCACATACACCAGCATAAAACTTCTGTATTATAGGACAAATCCTGCTTTGTGCATACATAGGTAATCATCGATCTCTGGTATCTCTCTGGAAGAAACTCAAAACGAATTCACTGCGACATGACCTTATTTATAGTCCCAAGAAGTATGTCGATCCATAGGATAAACGTACTAGCAAAATAAACCTTGTAAAACAATTTTTATATTAAATTACACTTCTTTCTTGGGAGAGAATGCCTTTGGTGGGAAGGTTAAGAAAAATGTTTAAATATCGGCTTTTCCTTCAAAAGTAGGATGCAGCCTGAACCTCTCTGGGCACTTCTGCAGCGAGGAGCAGCAGTCCTGAGTGCCGTTCATGCGTTCGCGCCTTGCTCGGAATCATGGCACATGCCCACCTCACACAATGGGTGCCAAGGATACCAGCACTGCTCTTGCTCTCATCACGGATGACAGTTACACCCGACATTCCAAGCGCCATGCTTTCTCCGAGGCATTTTTAATGTATTGTTTACTATATCCTTCATATTCATTTTATCAAGGAAGGTCGGTTTTACTGTCCCTATGTTAAAATTGAGGGAATCACACGCCCAGTGAGGTTAAATCGTTTCCTGACGTGCCCTGGCGTCAAGGAAAACAAGTGCATAATGTGCGCCCAGCACTCTCTCTTGAAACCTGCGGTTTTAGCCACTGCCTGTACTTCACTGCCTTTACAAAAACCTTTTTACACTTGATACTGATCACAATATTCAGGCATGAAAGCATTTTCAACATGACTTTATGGCAGGGACACGGAAAAATCCAGAGTATACCCAGAGTCTAGTTGTCAAAAAATTATCTATACTAAATCTTTTCAGTCATTCCCCTCTTAAAAATGAATTCTGACGGTAGAACTTTTGCTGAGATGTCAAATGCACTCAGTAGGAACAGCAGTGGTACTAACTGTGTTTTTGCACCCTAAAACACTGAGAAGAAATCCGGCAAAACACTTTCTTGCTCACCACCACGGGGCGCCTTTGATTAAATTTCAGCGGTTCGGTGAATTAACACTTTTTTCATCAAGGCAGAATTCTTAATCCGTTATGTTTTATTCACTTTGGGAAATCTACCTTTGTCAAAAAAGGAACAGATTATTTTGGTGTCCGAAATTCACCTGACAAATGTCATTGTTGACATTTTTCCTTTTGGCATTTATAAAGAATAATTTCTATGGGTGTTTCATGTATCGGGATCTCTTCTGACTCCAGGATTTCATAGAATGAGAAATGGATTGTTAGGGCAATCTGAAGCTTTTACGAAAACTTTAATTCACTGAAGAGTCAAAACAATTGTGGGTTACTTAAAGAAAGAAAAGTGTCCTCAGTCACCTTTTCCGTAGAGCAAGGAAAGAAATTCACATAACTTAATTCCTATTCTCCTTTGTCATTCATAAATTTTGCATCAAAAGCGGTTTATTCGTTTTCTCTTCATTTCTAAGTCTTACAGAGTAATTATTTAGTTAAAATAATCTTTGTTAAGATTTAAAAGAAACAGATAAATTAGAAAATGATGAATAAGGGAGAGACACGGTGACAGATTTAGCCTTAGAAACCATTATAATCCTCCTTTGTACAGTTAACAGTTTAAATCTTTTGCGGTAACACATTCATTTCTAAGAACGCTATAGGGAGATGGAGGGAAAGTTTTTTTCTAGAATCACATACACCAGCATAAAACTTCTGTATTATAGGACAAATCCTGCTTTGTGCATACATAGGTAATCATCGATCTCTGGTATCTCTCTGGAAGAAACTCAAAACGAATTCACTGCGACATGACCTTATTTATAGTCCCAAGAAGTATGTCGATCCATAGGATAAACGTACTAGCAAAATAAACCTTGTAAAACAATTTTTATATTAAATTACACTTCTTTCTTGGGAGAGAATGCCTTTGGTGGGAAGGTTAAGAAAAATGTTTAAATATCGGCTTTTCCTTCAAAAGTAGGATGCAGCCTGAACCTCTCTGGGCACTTCTGCAGCGAGGAGCAGCAGTCCTGAGTGCCGTTCATGCGTTCGCGCCTTGCTCGGAATCATGGCACATGCCCACCTCACACAATGGGTGCCAAGGATACCAGCACTGCTCTTGCTCTCATCACGGATGACAGTTACACCCGACATTCCAAGCGCCATGCTTTCTCCGAGGCATTTTGAATGTATTGTTTACTATATCCTTCATATTCATTTTATCAAGGAAGGTCGGTTTTACTGTCCCTATGTTAAAATTGAGGGAATCACACGCCCAGTAAGGTTAAATCGTTTCCTGACGTGCCCTGGCGTCCAGGAAAACAAGTGCATAATGTGCGCCCAGCACTCTCTCTTGAAACCTGCGGTTTTAGCCACTGCCTGTACTTCACTGCCTTTACAAAAACCTTTTTACACTTGATACTGATCACAATATTCAGGCATGAAAGCATTTTCAACATGACTTTATGGCAGGGACACGGAAAAATCCAGAGTATACCCAGAGTCTAGTGGTCAAAAAATTATCTATACTAAATCTTTTCAGTCATTCCCCTCTTAAAAATGAATTCTGACGGTAGAACTTTTGCTGAGATGTCAAATGCACTCAGTAGGAACAGCAGTGGTACTAACTGTGTTTTTGCACCCTAAAACACTGAGAAGAAATCCGGCAAAACACTTTCTTGCTCACCACCACGGGGCGCCTTTGATTAAATTTCAGCGGTTCGGTGAATTAACACTTTTTTCTTCAAGGCATAATTCTTAATCAGTTATGTTTTATTCACTTTGGGAAATCTACCTTTGTCAAAAAAGGAACAGATTATTTTGGTGTCCGAAATTCACCTGACAAATGTCATTGTTGACATTTTTCCTTTTGGCATTTATAAAGAATAATTTCTATGGGTGTTTCATGTATCGGGATCTCTTCTGACTCCAGGATTTCATAGAATGAGAAATGGATTGTTAGGGCAATCTGAAGCTTTTACGAAAACTTTAATTCACTGAAGAGTCAAAACAACTGTGGGTTACTTAAAGAAAGAAAAGTGTCCTCAATCACCTTTTCCGTAGAGCCAGGAAAGAAATTCACATAACTTAATTCCTATTCTCCTTTGTCATTCATAAATTTTGCATCAAAAGCGGTTTATTCGTTTTCTCTTCATTTCTAAGTCTTACAGAGTAATTATTTAGTTAAAATAATCTTTGTTAAGATTTAAAAGAAACAGATAAATTAGAAAATGATGAATAAGGGAGAGACACGGTGACAGATTTAGCCTTAGAAACCATTATAATCCTCCTTTGTACAGTTAACAGTTTAAATCTTTTGCGGTAACACATTCATTTCTAAGAACGCTATAGGGAGATGGAGGAAAAGTTTTTTTCTAGAATCACATACACCAGCATAAAACTTCTGTATTATAGGACAAATCCTGCTTTGTGCATACATAGGTAATCATCGATCTCTGGTATCTCTCTGGAAGAAACTCAAAACGAATTCACTGCGACATGACCTTATTTATAGTCCCAAGAAGTATGTCGATCCATAGGATAAACGTACTAGCAAAATAAACCTTGTAAAACAATTTTTATATTAAATTACACTTCTTTCTTGGGAGAGAATGCCTTTGGTGGGAAGGTTAAGAAAAATGTTTAAATATCGGCTTTTCCTTCAAAAGTAGGATGCAGCCTGAACCTCTCTGGGCACTTCTGCAGCGAGGAGCAGCAGTCCTGAGTGCCGTTCATGCGTTCGCGCCTTGCTCGGAATCATGGCACATGCCCACCTCACACAATGGGTGCCAAGGATACCAGCACTGCTCTTGCTCTCATCACGGATGACAGTTACACCCGACATTCCAAGCGCCATGCTTTCTCCGAGGCATTTTGAATGTATTGTTTACTATATCCTTCATATTCATTTTATCAAGGAAGGTCGGTTTTACTGTCCCTATGTTAAAATTGAGGGAATCACACGCCCAGTGAGGTTAAATCGTTTCCTGACGTGCCCTGGCGTCCAGGAAAACAAGTGCATAATGTGCGCCCAGCACTCTCTCTTGAAACCTGCGGTTTTAGCCACTGCCTGTACTTCACTGCCTTTACAAAAACCTTTCTACACTTGATACTGATCACAATATTCAGGCATGAAAGCATTTTCAACATGACTTATGGCAGGGACATGGAAAAATCCAGAGTATACCCAGAGTCTAGTGGTCAAAAAATTATCTATACTAAATCTTTTCAGTCATTCCCCTCTTAAAAATGAATTCTGACGGTAGAACTTTTGCTGAGATGTCAAATGCACTCAGTAGGAACAGCAGTGGTACTAACTGTGTTTTTGCACCCTAAAACACTGAGAAGAAATCCGGCAAAACACTTTCTTGCTCACCACCACGGGGCGCCTTTGATTAAATTTCAGCGGTTCGGTGAATTAACACTTTTTTCATCAAGGCAGAATTCTTAATCCGTTATGTTTTATTCACTTTGGGAAATCTACCTTTGTCAAAAAAGGAACAGATTATTTTGGTGTCCGAAATTCACCTGACAAATGTCATTGTTGACATTTTTCCTTTTGGCATTTATAAAGAATAATTTCTATGGGTGTTTCATGTATCGGGATCTCTTCTGACTCCAGGATTTCATAGAATGAGAAATGGATTGTTAGGGCAATCTGAAGATTTTACGAAAACTTTAATTCACTGAAGAGTCAAAACAATTGTGGGTTACTTAAAGAAAGAAAAGTGTCCTCAGTCACCTTTTCCGTAGAGCAAGGAAAGAAATTCACATAACTTAATTCCTTTTCTCCTTTGTCATTCATAAATTTTGCATCAAAAGCGGTTTATTCGTTTTCTCTTCATTTCTAAGTCTTACAGAGTAATTATTTAGTTAAAATAATCTTTGTTAAGATTTAAAAGAAACAGATAAATTAGAAAATGATGAATAAGGGAGAGACACGGTGACAGATTTAGCCTTAGAAACCATTATAATCCTCCTTTGTACAGTTAACAGTTTAAATCTTTTGCGGTAACACATTCATTTCTAAGAACGCTATAGGGAGATGGAGGAAAAGTTTTTTTCTAGAATCACATACACCAGCATAAAACTTCTGTATTATAGGACAAATCCTGCTTTGTGCATACATAGGTAATCATCGATCTCTGGTATCTCTCTGGAAGAAACTCAAAACGAATTCACTGCGACATGACCTTATTTATAGTCCCAAGAAGTATGTCGATCCATAGGATAAACGTACTAGCAAAATAAACCTTGTAAAACAATTTTTATATTAAATTACACTTCTTTCTTGGGAGAGAATGCCTTTGGTGGGAAGGTTAAGAAAAATGTTTAAATATCGGCTTTTCCTTCAAAAGTAGGATGCAGCCTGAACCTCTCTGGGCACTTCTGCAGCGAGGAGCAGCAGTCCTGAGTGCCGTTCATGCGTTCGCGCCTTGCTCGGAATCATGGCACATGCCCACCTCACACAATGGGTGCCAAGGATACCAGCACTGCTCTTGCTCTCATCACGGATGACAGTTACACCCGACATTCCAAGCGCCATGCTTTCTCCGAGGCATTTTGAATGTATTGTTTACTATATCCTTCATATTCATTTTATCAAGGAAGGTCGGTTTTACTGTCCCTATGTTAAAATTGAGGGAATCACACGCCCAGTGAGGTTAAATCGTTTCCTGACGTGCCCTGGCGTCCAGGAAAACAAGTGCATAATGTGCGCCCAGCACTCTCTCTTGAAACCTGCGGTTTTAGCCACTGCCTGTACTTCACTGCCTTTACAAAAACCTTTTTACACTTGATACTGATCACAATATTCAGGCATGAAAGCATTTTCAACATGACTTTATGGCAGGGACACGGAAAAATCCAGAGTATACCCAGAGTCTAGTTGTCAAAAAATTATCTATACTAAATCTTTTCAGTCATTCCCCTCTTAAAAATGAATTCTGACGGTAGAACTTTTGCTGAGATGTCAAATGCACTCAGTAGGAACAGCAGTGGTACTAACTGTGTTTTTGCACCCTAAAACACTGAGAAGAAATCCGGCAAAACACTTTCTTGCTCACCACCACGGGGCGCCTTTGATTAAATTTCAGCGGTTCGGTGAATTAACACTTTTTTCTTCAAGGCATAATTCTTAATCAGTTATGTTTTTTTCACTTTGGGAAATCTACCTTTGTCAAAAAAGGAACAGATTATTTTGGTGTCCGAAATTCACCTGACAAATGTCATTGTTGACATTTTTCCTTTTGGCATTTATAAAGAATAATTTCTATGGGTGTTTCATGTATCGGGATCTCTTCTGACTCCAGGATTTCATAGAATGAGAAATGGATTGTTAGGGCAATCTGAAGCTTTTACGAAAACTTTAATTCACTGAAGAGTCAAAACAACTGTGGGTTACTTAAAGAAAGAAAAGTGTCCTCAATCACCTTTTCCGTAGAGCCAGGAAAGAAATTCACATAACTTAATTCCTATTCTCCTTTGTCATTCATAAATTTTGCATCAAAAGCGGTTTATTCGTTTTCTCTTCATTTCTAAGTCTTACAGAGTAATTATTTAGTTAAAATAATCTTTGTTAAGATTTAAAAGAAACAGATAAATTAGAAAATGATGAATAAGGGAGAGACACGGTGACAGATTTAGCCTTAGAAACCATTATAATCCTCCTTTGTACAGTTAACAGTTTAAATCTTTTGCGGTAACACATTCATTTCTAAGAACGCTATAGGGAGATGGAGGAAAAGTTTTTTTCTAGAATCACATACACCAGCATAAAACTTCCGTATTATAGGACAAATCCTGCTTTGTGCATACATAGGTAATCATCGATCTCTGGTATCTCTCTGGAAGAAACTCAAAACGAATTCACTGCGACATGACCTTATTTATAGTCCCAAGAAGTATGTCGATCCATAGGATAAACGTACTAGCAAAATAAACCTTGTAAAACAATTTTTATATTAAATTACACTTCTTTCTTGGGAGAGAATGCCTTTGGTGGGAAGGTTAAGAAAAATGTTTAAATATCGGCTTTTCCTTCAAAAGTAGGATGCAGCCTGAACCTCTCTGGGCACTTCTGCAGCGAGGAGCAGCAGTCCTGAGTGCCGTTCATGCGTTCGCGCCTTGCTCGGAATCATGGCACATGCCCACCTCACACAATGGGTGCCAAGGATACCAGCACTGCTCTTGCTCTCATCACGGATGACAGTTACACCCGACATTCCAAGCGCCATGCTTTCTCCGAGGCATTTTGAATGTATTGTTTACTATATCCTTCATATTCATTTTATCAAGGAAGGTCGGTTTTACTGTCCCTATGTTAAAATTGAGGGAATCACACGCCCAGTGAGGTTAAATCGTTTCCTGACGTGCCCTGGAGTCAAGGAAAACAAGTGCATAATGTGCGCCCAGCACTCTCTCTTGAAACCTGCGGTTTTAGCCACTGCCTGTACTTCACTGCCTTTACAAAAACCTTTCTACACTTGATACTGATCACAATATTCAGGCATGAAAGCATTTTCAACATGACTTATGGCAGGGACATGGAAAAATCCAGAGTATACCCAGAGTCTAGTGGTCAAAAAATTATCTATACTAAATCTTTTCAGTCATTCCCCTCTTAAAAATGAATTCTGACGGTAGAACTTTTGCTGAGATGTCAAATGCACTCAGTAGGAACAGCAGTGGTACTAACTGTGTTTTTGCACCCTAAAACACTGAGAAGAAATCCGGCAAAACACTTTCTTGCTCACCACCACGGGGCGCCTTTGATTAAATTTCAGCGGTTCGGTGAATTAACACTTTTTTCATCAAGGCATAATTCTTAATCAGTTATGTTTTATTCACTTTTTTGAAATCTACCTTTGTCAAAAAAGGAACAGATTATTTTGGTGTCCGAAATTCACCTGACAAATGTCATTGTTGACATTTTTCCTATTGGCATTTATAAAGAATAATTTCTATGGGTGTTTCATGTATCGGGATCTCTTCTGACTCCAGGATTTCATAGAATGAGAAATGGATTGTTAGGGCAATCTGAAGCTTTTACGAAAACTTTAATTCACTGAAGAGTCAAAACAATTGTGGGTTACTTAAAGAAAGAAAAGTGTCCTCAATCACCTTTTCCGTAGGGCCAGGAAAGAAATTCACATAACTTAATTCCTATTCTCCTTTGTCATTCATAAATTTTGCATCAAAAGCGGTTTATTCGTTTTCTCTTCATTTCTAAGTCTTACAGAGTAATTATTTAGTTAAAATAATCTTTGTTAAGATTTAAAAGAAACAGATAAATTAGAAAATGATGAATAAGGGAGAGACACGGTGACAGATTTAGCCTTAGAAACCATTATAATTCTCCTTTGTACAGTTAACAGTTTAAATCTTTTGCGGTAACACATTCATTTCTAAGAACGCTATAGGGAGATGGAGGAAAAGTTTTTTTCTAGAATCACATACACCAGCATAAAACTTCCGTATTATAGGACAAATCCTGCTTAGTGCATACATAGGTAATCATCGATCTCTGGTATCTCTCTGGAAGAAACTCAAAACGAATTCACTGCGACATGACCTTATTTATAGTCCCAAGAAGTATGTCGATCCATAGGATAAACGTACTAGCAAAATAAACCTTGTAAAACAATTTTTATATTAAATTACACTTCTTTCTTGGGAGAGAATGCCTTTGGTGGGAAGGTTAAGAAAAATGTTTAAATATCGGCTTTTCCTTCAAAAGTAGGATGCAGCCTGAACCTCTCTGGGCACTTCTGCAGCGAGGAGCAGCAGTCCTGAGTGCCGTTCATGCGTTCGCGCCTTGCTCGGAATCATGGCACATGCCCACCTCACACAATGGGTGCCAAGGATACCAGCACTGCTCTTGCTCTCATCACGGATGACAGTTACACCCGACATTCCAAGCGCCATGCTTTCTCCGAGGCATTTTGAATGTATGGTTTACTATATCCTTCATATTCATTTTATTAAGGAAGGTCGGTTTTACTGTCCCTATGTTAAAATTGAGGGAATCACACGCCCAGTGAGGTTAAATCGTTTCCTGACGTGCCCTGGCGTCAAGGAAAAGAAGTGCGTGATGTGCGCCCTGCACTCTCTCCTGAAACCTGCGGTTTTAGCCACTGCCTGTACTTCACTGCCTTTACAAAAACCTTTTTACACTTGATACTGATCACAATATTCAGGCATGAAAGCATTTTCAACATGACGTTATGGCAGGGACACGGAAAAATCCAGAGTATACCCAGAGTCTAGTGGTCAAAAAATTATCTATACTAAATCTTTTCAGTCATTCCCCTCTTAAAAATGAATTCTGACGGTAGAACTTTTGCTGAGATGTCAAATGCACTCAGTAGGAACAGCAGTGGTACTAACTGTGTTTTTGCACCCTAAAACACTGAGAAGAAATCCGGCAAAACACTTTCTTGCTCACCACCACGGGGCGCCTTTGATTAAATTTCAGCGGTTCGGTGAATTAACACTTTTTTCATCAAGGCAGAATTCTTAATCCGTTATGTTTTATTCACTTTGGGAAATCTACCTTTGTCAAAAAAGGAACAGATTATTTTGGTGTCCGAAATTCACCTGACAAATGTCATTGTTGACATTTTTCCTTTTGGCATTTATAAAGAATAATTTCTATGGGTGTTTCATGTATCGGGATCTCTTCTGACTCCAGGATTTCATAGAATGAGAAATGGATTGTTAGGGCAATCTGAAGCTTTTACGAAAACTTTAATTCACTGAAGAGTCAAAACAATTGTGGGTTACTTAAAGAAAGAAAAGTGTCCTCAGTCACCTTTTCCGTAGAGCAAGGAAAGAAATTCACATAACTTAATTCCTATTCTCCTTTGTCATTCATAAATTTTGCATCAAAAGCGGTTTATTCGTTTTCTCTTCATTTCTAAGTCTTACAGAGTAATTATTTAGTTAAAATAATCTTTGTTAAGATTTAAAAGAAACAGATAAATTAGAAAATGATGAATAAGGGAGAGACACGGTGACAGATTTAGCCTTAGAAACCATTATAATCCTCCTTTGTACAGTTAACAGTTTAAATCTTTTGCGGTAACACATTCATTTCTAAGAACGCTATAGGGAGATGGAGGGAAAGTTTTTTTCTAGAATCACATACACCAGCATAAAACTTCTGTATTATAGGACAAATCCTGCTTTGTGCATACATAGGTAATCATCGATCTCTGGTATCTCTCTGGAAGAAACTCAAAACGAATTCACTGCGACATGACCTTATTTATAGTCCCAAGAAGTATGTCGATCCATAGGATAAACGTACTAGCAAAATAAACCTTGTAAAACAATTTTTATATTAAATTACACTTCTTTCTTGGGAGAGAATGCCTTTGGTGGGAAGGTTAAGAAAAATGTTTAAATATCGGCTTTTCCTTCAAAAGTAGGATGCAGCCTGAACCTCTCTGGGCACTTCTGCAGCGAGGAGCAGCAGTCCTGAGTGCCGTTCATGCGTTCGCGCCTTGCTCGGAATCATGGCACATGCCCACCTCACACAATGGGTGCCAAGGATACCAGCACTGCTCTTGCTCTCATCACGGATGACAGTTACACCCGACATTCCAAGCGCCATGCTTTCTCCGAGGCATTTTGAATGTATTGTTTACTATATCCTTCATATTCATTTTATCAAGGAAGGTCGGTTTTACTGTCCCTATGTTAAAATTGAGGGAATCACACGCCCAGTAAGGTTAAATCGTTTCCTGACGTGCCCTGGCGTCCAGGAAAACAAGTGCATAATGTGCGCCCAGCACTCTCTCTTGAAACCTGCGGTTTTAGCCACTGCCTGTACTTCACTGCCTTTACAAAAACCTTTTTACACTTGATACTGATCACAATATTCAGGCATGAAAGCATTTTCAACATGACTTTATGGCAGGGACACGGAAAAATCCAGAGTATACCCAGAGTCTAGTGGTCAAAAAATTATCTATACTAAATCTTTTCAGTCATTCCCCTCTTAAAAATGAATTCTGACGGTAGAACTTTTGCTGAGATGTCAAATGCACTCAGTAGGAACAGCAGTGGTACTAACTGTGTTTTTGCACCCTAAAACACTGAGAAGAAATCCGGCAAAACACTTTCTTGCTCACCACCACGGGGCGCCTTTGATTAAATTTCAGCGGTTCGGTGAATTAACACTTTTTTCTTCAAGGCATAATTCTTAATCAGTTATGTTTTATTCACTTTGGGAAATCTACCTTTGTCAAAAAAGGAACAGATTATTTTGGTGTCCGAAATTCACCTGACAAATGTCATTGTTGACATTTTTCCTTTTGGCATTTATAAAGAATAATTTCTATGGGTGTTTCATGTATCGGGATCTCTTCTGACTCCAGGATTTCATAGAATGAGAAATGGATTGTTAGGGCAATCTGAAGCTTTTACGAAAACTTTAATTCACTGAAGAGTCAAAACAACTGTGGGTTACTTAAAGAAAGAAAAGTGTCCTCAATCACCTTTTCCGTAGAGCCAGGAAAGAAATTCACATAACTTAATTCCTATTCTCCTTTGTCATTCATAAATTTTGCATCAAAAGCGGTTTATTCGTTTTCTCTTCATTTCTAAGTCTTACAGAGTAATTATTTAGTTAAAATAATCTTTGTTAAGATTTAAAAGAAACAGATAAATTAGAAAATGATGAATAAGGGAGAGACACGGTGACAGATTTAGCCTTAGAAACCATTATAATCCTCCTTTGTACAGTTAACAGTTTAAATCTTTTGCGGTAACACATTCATTTCTAAGAACGCTATAGGGAGATGGAGGAAAAGTTTTTTTCTAGAATCACATACACCAGCATAAAACTTCTGTATTATAGGACAAATCCTGCTTTGTGCATACATAGGTAATCATCGATCTCTGGTATCTCTCTGGAAGAAACTCAAAACGAATTCACTGCGACATGACCTTATTTATAGTCCCAAGAAGTATGTCGATCCATAGGATAAACGTACTAGCAAAATAAACCTTGTAAAACAATTTTTATATTAAATTACACTTCTTTCTTGGGAGAGAATGCCTTTGGTGGGAAGGTTAAGAAAAATGTTTAAATATCGGCTTTTCCTTCAAAAGTAGGATGCAGCCTGAACCTCTCTGGGCACTTCTGCAGCGAGGAGCAGCAGTCCTGAGTGCCGTTCATGCGTTCGCGCCTTGCTCGGAATCATGGCACATGCCCACCTCACACAATGGGTGCCAAGGATACCAGCACTGCTCTTGCTCTCATCACGGATGACAGTTACACCCGACATTCCAAGCGCCATGCTTTCTCCGAGGCATTTTGAATGTATTGTTTACTATATCCTTCATATTCATTTTATCAAGGAAGGTCGGTTTTACTGTCCCTATGTTAAAATTGAGGGAATCACACGCCCAGTGAGGTTAAATCGTTTCCTGACGTGCCCTGGCGTCCAGGAAAACAAGTGCATAATGTGCGCCCAGCACTCTCTCTTGAAACCTGCGGTTTTAGCCACTGCCTGTACTTCACTGCCTTTACAAAAACCTTTCTACACTTGATACTGATCACAATATTCAGGCATGAAAGCATTTTCAACATGACTTATGGCAGGGACATGGAAAAATCCAGAGTATACCCAGAGTCTAGTGGTCAAAAAATTATCTATACTAAATCTTTTCAGTCATTCCCCTCTTAAAAATGAATTCTGACGGTAGAACTTTTGCTGAGATGTCAAATGCACTCAGTAGGAACAGCAGTGGTACTAACTGTGTTTTTGCACCCTAAAACACTGAGAAGAAATCCGGCAAAACACTTTCTTGCTCACCACCACGGGGCGCCTTTGATTAAATTTCAGCGGTTCGGTGAATTAACACTTTTTTCATCAAGGCAGAATTCTTAATCCGTTATGTTTTATTCACTTTGGGAAATCTACCTTTGTCAAAAAAGGAACAGATTATTTTGGTGTCCGAAATTCACCTGACAAATGTCATTGTTGACATTTTTCCTTTTGGCATTTATAAAGAATAATTTCTATGGGTGTTTCATGTATCGGGATCTCTTCTGACTCCAGGATTTCATAGAATGAGAAATGGATTGTTAGGGCAATCTGAAGATTTTACGAAAACTTTAATTCACTGAAGAGTCAAAACAATTGTGGGTTACTTAAAGAAAGAAAAGTGTCCTCAGTCACCTTTTCCGTAGAGCAAGGAAAGAAATTCACATAACTTAATTCCTTTTCTCCTTTGTCATTCATAAATTTTGCATCAAAAGCGGTTTATTCGTTTTCTCTTCATTTCTAAGTCTTACAGAGTAATTATTTAGTTAAAATAATCTTTGTTAAGATTTAAAAGAAACAGATAAATTAGAAAATGATGAATAAGGGAGAGACACGGTGACAGATTTAGCCTTAGAAACCATTATAATCCTCCTTTGTACAGTTAACAGTTTAAATCTTTTGCGGTAACACATTCATTTCTAAGAACGCTATAGGGAGATGGAGGAAAAGTTTTTTTCTAGAATCACATACACCAGCATAAAACTTCTGTATTATAGGACAAATCCTGCTTTGTGCATACATAGGTAATCATCGATCTCTGGTATCTCTCTGGAAGAAACTCAAAACGAATTCACTGCGACATGACCTTATTTATAGTCCCAAGAAGTATGTCGATCCATAGGATAAACGTACTAGCAAAATAAACCTTGTAAAACAATTTTTATATTAAATTACACTTCTTTCTTGGGAGAGAATGCCTTTGGTGGGAAGGTTAAGAAAAATGTTTAAATATCGGCTTTTCCTTCAAAAGTAGGATGCAGCCTGAACCTCTCTGGGCACTTCTGCAGCGAGGAGCAGCAGTCCTGAGTGCCGTTCATGCGTTCGCGCCTTGCTCGGAATCATGGCACATGCCCACCTCACACAATGGGTGCCAAGGATACCAGCACTGCTCTTGCTCTCATCACGGATGACAGTTACACCCGACATTCCAAGCGCCATGCTTTCTCCGAGGCATTTTGAATGTATTGTTTACTATATCCTTCATATTCATTTTATCAAGGAAGGTCGGTTTTACTGTCCCTATGTTAAAATTGAGGGAATCACACGCCCAGTGAGGTTAAATCGTTTCCTGACGTGCCCTGGCGTCCAGGAAAACAAGTGCATAATGTGCGCCCAGCACTCTCTCTTGAAACCTGCGGTTTTAGCCACTGCCTGTACTTCACTGCCTTTACAAAAACCTTTTTACACTTGATACTGATCACAATATTCAGGCATGAAAGCATTTTCAACATGACTTTATGGCAGGGACACGGAAAAATCCAGAGTATACCCAGAGTCTAGTTGTCAAAAAATTATCTATACTAAATCTTTTCAGTCATTCCCCTCTTAAAAATGAATTCTGACGGTAGAACTTTTGCTGAGATGTCAAATGCACTCAGTAGGAACAGCAGTGGTACTAACTGTGTTTTTGCACCCTAAAACACTGAGAAGAAATCCGGCAAAACACTTTCTTGCTCACCACCACGGGGCGCCTTTGATTAAATTTCAGCGGTTCGGTGAATTAACACTTTTTTCTTCAAGGCATAATTCTTAATCAGTTATGTTTTTTTCACTTTGGGAAATCTACCTTTGTCAAAAAAGGAACAGATTATTTTGGTGTCCGAAATTCACCTGACAAATGTCATTGTTGACATTTTTCCTTTTGGCATTTATAAAGAATAATTTCTATGGGTGTTTCATGTATCGGGATCTCTTCTGACTCCAGGATTTCATAGAATGAGAAATGGATTGTTAGGGCAATCTGAAGCTTTTACGAAAACTTTAATTCACTGAAGAGTCAAAACAACTGTGGGTTACTTAAAGAAAGAAAAGTGTCCTCAATCACCTTTTCCGTAGAGCCAGGAAAGAAATTCACATAACTTAATTCCTATTCTCCTTTGTCATTCATAAATTTTGCATCAAAAGCGGTTTATTCGTTTTCTCTTCATTTCTAAGTCTTACAGAGTAATTATTTAGTTAAAATAATCTTTGTTAAGATTTAAAAGAAACAGATAAATTAGAAAATGATGAATAAGGGAGAGACACGGTGACAGATTTAGCCTTAGAAACCATTATAATCCTCCTTTGTACAGTTAACAGTTTAAATCTTTTGCGGTAACACATTCATTTCTAAGAACGCTATAGGGAGATGGAGGAAAAGTTTTTTTCTAGAATCACATACACCAGCATAAAACTTCCGTATTATAGGACAAATCCTGCTTTGTGCATACATAGGTAATCATCGATCTCTGGTATCTCTCTGGAAGAAACTCAAAACGAATTCACTGCGACATGACCTTATTTATAGTCCCAAGAAGTATGTCGATCCATAGGATAAACGTACTAGCAAAATAAACCTTGTAAAACAATTTTTATATTAAATTACACTTCTTTCTTGGGAGAGAATGCCTTTGGTGGGAAGGTTAAGAAAAATGTTTAAATATCGGCTTTTCCTTCAAAAGTAGGATGCAGCCTGAACCTCTCTGGGCACTTCTGCAGCGAGGAGCAGCAGTCCTGAGTGCCGTTCATGCGTTCGCGCCTTGCTCGGAATCATGGCACATGCCCACCTCACACAATGGGTGCCAAGGATACCAGCACTGCTCTTGCTCTCATCACGGATGACAGTTACACCCGACATTCCAAGCGCCATGCTTTCTCCGAGGCATTTTGAATGTATTGTTTACTATATCCTTCATATTCATTTTATCAAGGAAGGTCGGTTTTACTGTCCCTATGTTAAAATTGAGGGAATCACACGCCCAGTGAGGTTAAATCGTTTCCTGACGTGCCCTGGAGTCAAGGAAAACAAGTGCATAATGTGCGCCCAGCACTCTCTCTTGAAACCTGCGGTTTTAGCCACTGCCTGTACTTCACTGCCTTTACAAAAACCTTTCTACACTTGATACTGATCACAATATTCAGGCATGAAAGCATTTTCAACATGACTTATGGCAGGGACATGGAAAAATCCAGAGTATACCCAGAGTCTAGTGGTCAAAAAATTATCTATACTAAATCTTTTCAGTCATTCCCCTCTTAAAAATGAATTCTGACGGTAGAACTTTTGCTGAGATGTCAAATGCACTCAGTAGGAACAGCAGTGGTACTAACTGTGTTTTTGCACCCTAAAACACTGAGAAGAAATCCGGCAAAACACTTTCTTGCTCACCACCACGGGGCGCCTTTGATTAAATTTCAGCGGTTCGGTGAATTAACACTTTTTTCATCAAGGCATAATTCTTAATCAGTTATGTTTTATTCACTTTTTTGAAATCTACCTTTGTCAAAAAAGGAACAGATTATTTTGGTGTCCGAAATTCACCTGACAAATGTCATTGTTGACATTTTTCCTATTGGCATTTATAAAGAATAATTTCTATGGGTGTTTCATGTATCGGGATCTCTTCTGACTCCAGGATTTCATAGAATGAGAAATGGATTGTTAGGGCAATCTGAAGCTTTTACGAAAACTTTAATTCACTGAAGAGTCAAAACAATTGTGGGTTACTTAAAGAAAGAAAAGTGTCCTCAATCACCTTTTCCGTAGGGCCAGGAAAGAAATTCACATAACTTAATTCCTATTCTCCTTTGTCATTCATAAATTTTGCATCAAAAGCGGTTTATTCGTTTTCTCTTCATTTCTAAGTCTTACAGAGTAATTATTTAGTTAAAATAATCTTTGTTAAGATTTAAAAGAAACAGATAAATTAGAAAATGATGAATAAGGGAGAGACACGGTGACAGATTTAGCCTTAGAAACCATTATAATTCTCCTTTGTACAGTTAACAGTTTAAATCTTTTGCGGTAACACATTCATTTCTAAGAACGCTATAGGGAGATGGAGGAAAAGTTTTTTTCTAGAATCACATACACCAGCATAAAACTTCCGTATTATAGGACAAATCCTGCTTAGTGCATACATAGGTAATCATCGATCTCTGGTATCTCTCTGGAAGAAACTCAAAACGAATTCACTGCGACATGACCTTATTTATAGTCCCAAGAAGTATGTCGATCCATAGGATAAACGTACTAGCAAAATAAACCTTGTAAAACAATTTTTATATTAAATTACACTTCTTTCTTGGGAGAGAATGCCTTTGGTGGGAAGGTTAAGAAAAATGTTTAAATATCGGCTTTTCCTTCAAAAGTAGGATGCAGCCTGAACCTCTCTGGGCACTTCTGCAGCGAGGAGCAGCAGTCCTGAGTGCCGTTCATGCGTTCGCGCCTTGCTCGGAATCATGGCACATGCCCACCTCACACAATGGGTGCCAAGGATACCAGCACTGCTCTTGCTCTCATCACGGATGACAGTTACACCCGACATTCCAAGCGCCATGCTTTCTCCGAGGCATTTTTAATGTATTGTTTACTATATCCTTCATATTCATTTTATCAAGGAAGGTCGGTTTTACTGTCCCTATGTTAAAATTGAGGGAATCACACGCCCAGTGAGGTTAAATCGTTTCCTGACGTGCCCTGGCGTCAAGGAAAACAAGTGCATAATGTGCGCCCAGCACTCTCTCTTGAAACCTGCGGTTTTAGCCACTGCCTGTACTTCACTGCCTTTACAAAAACCTTTTTACACTTGATACTGATCACAATATTCAGGCATGAAAGCATTTTCAACATGACTTTATGGCAGGGACACGGAAAAATCCAGAGTATACCCAGAGTCTAGTTGTCAAAAAATTATCTATACTAAATCTTTTCAGTCATTCCCCTCTTAAAAATGAATTCTGACGGTAGAACTTTTGCTGAGATGTCAAATGCACTCAGTAGGAACAGCAGTGGTACTAACTGTGTTTTTGCACCCTAAAACACTGAGAAGAAATCCGGCAAAACACTTTCTTGCTCACCACCACGGGGCGCCTTTGATTAAATTTCAGCGGTTCGGTGAATTAACACTTTTTTCATCAAGGCATAATTCTTAATCAGTTATGTTTTATTCACTTTGGGAAATCTACCTTTGTCAAAAAAGGAACAGATTATTTTGGTGTCCGAAATTCACCTGACAAATGTCATTGTTGACATTTTTCCTTTTGGCATTTATAAAGAATAATTTCTATGGGTGTTTCATGTATCGGGATCTCTTCTGACTCCAGGATTTCATAGAATGAGAAATGGATTGTTAGGGCAATCTGAAGCTTTTACGAAAACTTTAATTCACTGAAGAGTCAAAACAATTGTGGGTTACTTAAAGAAAGAAAAGTGTCCTCAGTCACCTTTTCCGTAGAGCAAGGAAAGAAATTCACATAACTTAATTCCTATTCTCCTTTGTCATTCATAAATTTTGCATCAAAAGCGGTTTATTCGTTTTCTCTTCATTTCTAAGTCTTACAGAGTAATTATTTAGTTAAAATAATCTTTGTTAAGATTTAAAAGAAACAGATAAATTAGAAAATGATGAATAAGGGAGAGACACGGTGACAGATTTAGCCTTAGAAACCATTATAATCCTCCTTTGTACAGTTAACAGTTTAAATCTTTTGCGGTAACACATTCATTTCTAAGAACGCTATAGGGAGATGGAGGAAAAGTTTTTTTCTAGTATCACATACACCAGCATAAAACTTCTGTATTATAGGACAAATCCTGCTTTGTGCATACATAGGTAATCATCGATCTCTGGTATCTCTCTGGAAGAAACTCAAAACGAATTCACTGCGATATGACCTTGTTTATAGTCCCAAGAAGTATGTCGATCCATAGGATAAACGTACTAGCAAAATAAACCTTGTAAAACAATTTTTATATTAAATTACACTTCTTTCTTGGGAGAGAATGCCTTTGGTGGGAAGGTTAATAAAAATGTTTAAATATCGGCTTTTCCTTCAAAAGTAGGATGCAGCCTGAACCTCTCTGGGCACTTCTGCAGCGAGGAGCAGCAGTCCTGAGTGCCGTTCATGCGTTCGCGCCTTGCTCGGAATCATGGCACATGCCCACCTCACACAATGGGTGCCAAGGATACCAGCACTGCTCTTGCTCTCATCACGGATGACAGTTACACCCGACATTCCAAGCGCCATGCTTTCTCCGAGGCATTTTGAATGTATTGTTTACTATATCCTTCATATTCATTTTATCAAGGAAGGTCGGTTTTACTGTCCCTATGTTAAAATTGAGGGAATCACACGCCCAGTGAGGTTAAATCGTTTCCTGACGTGCCCTGGCGTCAAGGAAAACAAGTGCATAATGTGCGCCCAGCACTCTCTCTTGAAACCTGCGGTTTTAGCCACTGCCTGTACTTCACTGCCTTTACAAAAACCTTTTTACACTTGATACTGATCACAATATTCAGGCATGAAAGCATTTTCAACATGACTTTATGGCAGGGACACGGAAAAATCCAGAGTATACCCAGAGTCTAGTGGTCAAAAAATTATCTATACTAAATCTTTTCAGTCATTCCCCTCTTAAAAATGAATTCTGACGGTAGAACTTTTGCTGAGATGTCAAATGCACTCAGTAGGAACAGCAGTGGTACTAACTGTGTTTTTGCACCCTAAAACACTGAGAAGAAATCCGGCAAAACACTTTCTTGCTCACCACCACGGGGCGCCTTTGATTAAATTTCAGCGGTTCGGTGAATTAACACTTTTTTCTTCAAGGCATAATTCTTAATCAGTTATGTTTTATTCACTTTGGGAAATCTACCTTTGTCAAAAAAGGAACAGATTATTTTGGTGTCCGAAATTCACCTGACAAATGTCATTGTTGACATTTTTCCTTTTGGCATTTATAAAGAATAATTTCTATGGGTGTTTCATGTATCGGGATCTCTTCTGACTCCAGGATTTCATAGAATGAGAAATGGATTGTTAGGGCAATCTGAAGCTTTTACGAAAACTTTAATTCACTGAAGAGTCAAAACAACTGTGGGTTACTTAAAGAAAGAAAAGTGTCCTCAATCACCTTTTCCGTAGAGCCAGGAAAGAAATTCACATAACTTAATTCCTATTCTCCTTTGTCATTCATAAATTTTGCATCAAAAGCGGTTTATTCGTTTTCTCTTCATTTCTAAGTCTTACAGAGTAATTATTTAGTTAAAATAATCTTTGTTAAGATTTAAAAGAAACAGATAAATTAGAAAATGATGAATAAGGGAGAGACACGGTGACAGATTTAGCCTTAGAAACCATTATAATCCTCCTTTGTACAGTTAACAGTTTAAATCTTTTGCGGTAACACATTTATTTCTAAGAACGCTATAGGGAGATGGAGGAAAAGTTTTTTTCTAGAATCACATACACCAGCATAAAACTTCTGTATTATAGGACAAATCCTGCTTTGTGCATACATAGGTAATCATCGATCTCTGGTATCTCTCTGGAAGAAACTCAAAACGAATTCACTGCGACATGACCTTATTTATAGTCCCAAGAAGTATGTCGATCCATAGGATAAACGTACTAGCAAAATAAACCTTGTAAAACAATTTTTATATTAAATTACACTTCTTTCTTGGGAGAGAATGCCTTTGGTGGGAAGGTTAAGAAAAATGTTTAAATATCGGCTTTTCCTTCAAAAGTAGGATGCAGCCTGAACCTCTCTGGGCACTTCTGCAGCGAGGAGCAGCAGTCCTGAGTGCCGTTCATGCGTTCGCGCCTTGCTCGGAATCATGGCACATGCCCACCTCACACAATGGGTGCCAAGGATACCAGCACTGCTCTTGCTCTCATCACGGATGACAGTTACACCCGACATTCCAAGCGCCATGCTTTCTCCGAGGCATTTTGAATGTATTGTTTACTATATCCTTCATATTCATTTTATCAAGGAAGGTCGGTTTTACTGTCCCTATGTTAAAATTGAGGGAATCACACGCCCAGTGAGGTTAAATCGTTTCCTGACGTGCCCTGGCGTCCAGGAAAACAAGTGCATAATGTGCGCCCAGCACTCTCTCTTGAAACCTGCGGTTTTAGCCACTGCCTGTACTTCACTGCCTTTACAAAAACCTTTTTACACTTGATACTGATCACAATATTCAGGCATGAAAGCATTTTCAACATGACTTTATGGCAGGGACACGGAAAAATCCAGAGTATACCCAGAGTCTAGTGGTCAAAAAATTATCTATACTAAATCTTTTCAGTCATTCCCCTCTTAAAAATGAATTCTGACGGTAGAACTTTTGCTGAGATGTCAAATGCACTCAGTAGGAACAGCAGTGGTACTAACTGTGTTTTTGCACCCTAAAACACTGAGAAGAAATCCGGCAAAACACTTTCTTGCTCACCACCACGGGGCGCCTTTGATTAAATTTCAGCGGTTCGGTGAATTAACACTTTTTTCTTCAAGGCATAATTCTTAATCAGTTATGTTTTATTCACTTTGGGAAATCTACCTTTGTCAAAAAAGGAACAGATTATTTTGGTGTCCGAAATTCACCTGACAAATGTCATTGTTGACATTTTTCCTTTTGGCATTTATAAAGAATAATTTCTATGGGTGTTTCATGTATCGGGATCTCTTCTGACTCCAGGATTTCATAGAATGAGAAATGGATTGTTAGGGCAATCTGAAGCTTTTACGAAAACTTTAATTCACTGAAGAGTCAAAACAACTGTGGGTTACTTAAAGAAAGAAAAGTGTCCTCAATCACCTTTTCCGTAGAGCCAGGAAAGAAATTCACATAACTTAATTCCTATTCTCCTTTGTCATTCATAAATTTTGCATCAAAAGCGGTTTATTCGTTTTCTCTTCATTTCTAAGTCTTACAGAGTAATTATTTAGTTAAAATAATCTTTGTTAAGATTTAAAAGAAACAGATAAATTAGAAAATGATGAATAAGGGAGAGACACGGTGACAGATTTAGCCTTAGAAACCATTATAATCCTCCTTTGTACAGTTAACAGTTTAAATCTTTTGCGGTAACACATTCATTTCTAAGAACGCTATAGGGAGATGGAGGGAAAGTTTTTTTCTAGAATCACATACACCAGCATAAAACTTCTGTATTATAGGACAAATCCTGCTTTGTGCATACATAGGTAATCATCGATCTCTGGTATCTCTCTGGAAGAAATTCAAAACGAATTCACTGCGACATGACCTTATTTATAGTCCCAAGAAGTATGTCGATCCATAGGATAAACGTACTAGCAAAATAAACCTTGTAAAACAATTTTTATATTAAATTACACTTCTTTCTTGGGAGAGAATGCCTTTGGTGGGAAGGTTAAGAAAAATGTTTAAATATCGGCTTTTCCTTCAAAAGTAGGATGCAGCCTGAACCTCTCTGGGCACTTCTGCAGCGAGGAGCAGCAGTCCTGAGTGCCGTTCATGCGTTCGCGCCTTGCTCGGAATCATGGCACATGCCCACCTCACACAATGGGTGCCAAGGATACCAGCACTGCTCTTGCTCTCATCACGGATGACAGTTACACCCGACATTCCAAGCGCCATGCTTTCTCCGAGGCATTTTTAATGTATTGTTTACTATATCCTTCATATTCATTTTATCAAGGAAGGTCGGTTTTACTGTCCCTATGTTAAAATTGAGGGAATCACACGCCCAGTGAGGTTAAATCGTTTCCTGACGTGCCCTGGCGTCAAGGAAAACAAGTGCATAATGTGCGCCCAGCACTCTCTCTTGAAACCTGCGGTTTTAGCCACTGCCTGTACTTCACTGCCTTTACAAAAACCTTTTTACACTTGATACTGATCACAATATTCAGGCATGAAAGCATTTTCAACATGACTTTATGGCAGGGACACGGAAAAATCCAGAGTATACCCAGAGTCTAGTTGTCAAAAAATTATCTATACTAAATCTTTTCAGTCATTCCCCTCTTAAAAATGAATTCTGACGGTAGAACTTTTGCTGAGATGTCAAATGCACTCAGTAGGAACAGCAGTGGTACTAACTGTGTTTTTGCACCCTAAAACACTGAGAAGAAATCCGGCAAAACACTTTCTTGCTCACCACCACGGGGCGCCTTTGATTAAATTTCAGCGGTTCGGTGAATTAACACTTTTTTCATCAAGGCAGAATTCTTAATCCGTTATGTTTTATTCACTTTGGGAAATCTACCTTTGTCAAAAAAGGAACAGATTATTTTGGTGTCCGAAATTCACCTGACAAATGTCATTGTTGACATTTTTCCTTTTGGCATTTATAAAGAATAATTTCTATGGGTGTTTCATGTATCGGGATCTCTTCTGACTCCAGGATTTCATAGAATGAGAAATGGATTGTTAGGGCAATCTGAAGCTTTTACGAAAACTTTAATTCACTGAAGAGTCAAAACAATTGTGGGTTACTTAAAGAAAGAAAAGTGTCCTCAGTCACCTTTTCCGTAGAGCAAGGAAAGAAATTCACATAACTTAATTCCTATTCTCCTTTGTCATTCATAAATTTTGCATCAAAAGCGGTTTATTCGTTTTCTCTTCATTTCTAAGTCTTACAGAGTAATTATTTAGTTAAAATAATCTTTGTTAAGATTTAAAAGAAACAGATAAATTAGAAAATGATGAATAAGGGAGAGACACGGTGACAGATTTAGCCTTAGAAACCATTATAATCCTCCTTTGTACAGTTAACAGTTTAAATCTTTTGCGGTAACACATTCATTTCTAAGAACGCTATAGGGAGATGGAGGAAAAGTTTTTTTCTAGAATCACATACACCAGCATAAAACTTCTGTATTATAGGACAAATCCTGCTTTGTGCATACATAGGTAATCATCGATCTCTGGTATCTCTCTGGAAGAAACTCAAAACGAATTCACTGCGATATGACCTTGTTTATAGTCCCAAGAAGTATGTCGATCCATAGGATAAACGTACTAGCAAAATAAACCTTGTAAAACAATTTTTATATTAAATTACACTTCTTTCTTGGGAGAGAATGCCTTTGGTGGGAAGGTTAAGAAAAATGTTTAAATATCGGCTTTTCCTTCAAAAGTAGGATGCAGCCTGAACCTCTCTGGGCACTTCTGCAGCGAGGAGCAGCAGTCCTGAGTGCCGTTCATGCGTTCGCGCCTTGCTCGGAATCATGGCACATGCCCACCTCACACAATGGGTGCCAAGGATACCAGCACTGCTCTTGCTCTCATCACGGATGACAGTTACACCCGACATTCCAAGCGCCATGCTTTCTCCGAGGCATTTTGAATGTATTGTTTACTATATCCTTCATATTCATTTTATCAAGGAAGGTCGGTTTTACTGTCCCTATGTTAAAATTGAGGGAATCACACGCCCAGTGAGGTTAAATCGTTTCCTGACGTGCCCTGGCGTCCAGGAAAACAAGTGCATAATGTGCGCCCAGCACTCTCTCTTGAAACCTGCGGTTTTAGCCACTGCCTGTACTTCACTGCCTTTACAAAAACCTTTTTACACTTGATACTGATCACAATATTCAGGCATGAAAGCATTTTCAACATGACTTTATGGCAGGGACACGGAAAAATCCAGAGTATACCCAGAGTCTAGTGGTCAAAAAATTATCTATACTAAATCTTTTCAGTCATTCCCCTCTTAAAAATGAATTCTGACGGTAGAACTTTTGCTGAGATGTCAAATGCACTCAGTAGGAACAGCAGTGGTACTAACTGTGTTTTTGCACCCTAAAACACTGAGAAGAAATCCGGCAAAACACTTTCTTGCTCACCACCACGGGGCGCCTTTGATTAAATTTCAGCGGTTCGGTGAATTAACACTTTTTTCTTCAAGGCATAATTCTTAATCAGTTATGTTTTATTCACTTTGGGAAATCTACCTTTGTCAAAAAAGGAACAGATTATTTTGGTGTCCGAAATTCACCTGACAAATGTCATTGTTGACATTTTTCCTTTTGGCATTTATAAAGAATAATTTCTATGGGTGTTTCATGTATCGGGATCTCTTCTGACTCCAGGATTTCATAGAATGAGAAATGGATTGTTAGGGCAATCTGAAGCTTTTACGAAAACTTTAATTCACTGAAGAGTCAAAACAACTGTGGGTTACTTAAAGAAAGAAAAGTGTCCTCAATCACCTTTTCCGTAGAGCCAGGAAAGAAATTCACATAACTTAATTCCTATTCTCCTTTGTCATTCATAAATTTTGCATCAAAAGCGGTTTATTCGTTTTCTCTTCATTTCTAAGTCTTACAGAGTAATTATTTAGTTAAAATAATCTTTGTTAAGATTTAAAAGAAACAGATAAATTAGAAAATGATGAATAAGGGAGAGACACGGTGACAGATTTAGCCTTAGAAACCATTATAATCCTCCTTTGTACAGTTAACAGTTTAAATCTTTTGCGGTAACACATTCATTTCTAAGAACGCTATAGGGAGATGGAGGGAAAGTTTTTTTCTAGAATCACATACACCAGCATAAAACTTCTGTATTATAGGACAAATCCTGCTTTGTGCATACATAGGTAATCATCGATCTCTGGTATCTCTCTGGAAGAAACTCAAAACGAATTCACTGCGACATGACCTTATTTATAGTCCCAAGAAGTATGTCGATCCATAGGATAAACGTACTAGCAAAATAAACCTTGTAAAACAATTTTTATATTAAATTACACTTCTTTCTTGGGAGAGAATGCCTTTGGTGGGAAGGTTAAGAAAAATGTTTAAATATCGGCTTTTCCTTCAAAAGTAGGATGCAGCCTGAACCTCTCTGGGCACTTCTGCAGCGAGGAGCAGCAGTCCTGAGTGCCGTTCATGCGTTCGCGCCTTGCTCGGAATCATGGCACATGCCCACCTCACACAATGGGTGCCAAGGATACCAGCACTGCTCTTGCTCTCATCACGGATGACAGTTACACCCGACATTCCAAGCGCCATGCTTTCTCCGAGGCATTTTTAATGTATTGTTTACTATATCCTTCATATTCATTTTATCAAGGAAGGTCGGTTTTACTGTCCCTATGTTAAAATTGAGGGAATCACACGCCCAGTGAGGTTAAATCGTTTCCTGACGTGCCCTGGCGTCAAGGAAAACAAGTGCATAATGTGCGCCCAGCACTCTCTCTTGAAACCTGCGGTTTTAGCCACTGCCTGTACTTCACTGCCTTTACAAAAACCTTTTTACACTTGATACTGATCACAATATTCAGGCATGAAAGCATTTTCAACATGACTTTATGGCAGGGACACGGAAAAATCCAGAGTATACCCAGAGTCTAGTTGTCAAAAAATTATCTATACTAAATCTTTTCAGTCATTCCCCTCTTAAAAATGAATTCTGACGGTAGAACTTTTGCTGAGATGTCAAATGCACTCAGTAGGAACAGCAGTGGTACTAACTGTGTTTTTGCACCCTAAAACACTGAGAAGAAATCCGGCAAAACACTTTCTTGCTCACCACCACGGGGCGCCTTTGATTAAATTTCAGCGGTTCGGTGAATTAACACTTTTTTCATCAAGGCAGAATTCTTAATCCGTTATGTTTTATTCACTTTGGGAAATCTACCTTTGTCAAAAAAGGAACAGATTATTTTGGTGTCCGAAATTCACCTGACAAATGTCATTGTTGACATTTTTCCTTTTGGCATTTATAAAGAATAATTTCTATGGGTGTTTCATGTATCGGGATCTCTTCTGACTCCAGGATTTCATAGAATGAGAAATGGATTGTTAGGGCAATCTGAAGCTTTTACGAAAACTTTAATTCACTGAAGAGTCAAAACAATTGTGGGTTACTTAAAGAAAGAAAAGTGTCCTCAGTCACCTTTTCCGTAGAGCAAGGAAAGAAATTCACATAACTTAATTCCTATTCTCCTTTGTCATTCATAAATTTTGCATCAAAAGCGGTTTATTCGTTTTCTCTTCATTTCTAAGTCTTACAGAGTAATTATTTAGTTAAAATAATCTTTGTTAAGATTTAAAAGAAACAGATAAATTAGAAAATGATGAATAAGGGAGAGACACGGTGACAGATTTAGCCTTAGAAACCATTATAATCCTCCTTTGTACAGTTAACAGTTTAAATCTTTTGCGGTAACACATTCATTTCTAAGAACGCTATAGGGAGATGGAGGAAAAGTTTTTTTCTAGAATCACATACACCAGCATAAAACTTCTGTATTATAGGACAAATCCTGCTTTGTGCATACATAGGTAATCATCGATCTCTGGTATCTCTCTGGAAGAAACTCAAAACGAATTCACTGCGATATGACCTTGTTTATAGTCCCAAGAAGTATGTCGATCCATAGGATAAACGTACTAGCAAAATAAACCTTGTAAAACAATTTTTATATTAAATTACACTTCTTTCTTGGGAGAGAATGCCTTTGGTGGGAAGGTTAAGAAAAATGTTTAAATATCGGCTTTTCCTTCAAAAGTAGGATGCAGCCTGAACCTCTCTGGGCACTTCTGCAGCGAGGAGCAGCAGTCCTGAGTGCCGTTCATGCGTTCGCGCCTTGCTCGGAATCATGGCACATGCCCACCTCACACAATGGGTGCCAAGGATACCAGCACTGCTCTTGCTCTCATCACGGATGACAGTTACACCCGACATTCCAAGCGCCATGCTTTCTCCGAGGCATTTTTAATGTATTGTTTACTATATCCTTCATATTCATTTTATCAAGGAAGGTCGGTTTTACTGTCCCTATGTTAAAATTGAGGGAATCACACGCCCAGTGAGGTTAAATCGTTTCCTGACGTGCCCTGGCGTCAAGGAAAACAAGTGCATAATGTGCGCCCAGCACTCTCTCTTGAAACCTGCGGTTTTAGCCACTGCCTGTACTTCACTGCCTTTACAAAAACCTTTTTACACTTGATACTGATCACAATATTCAGGCATGAAAGCATTTTCAACATGACTTTATGGCAGGGACACGGAAAAATCCAGAGTATACCCAGAGTCTAGTGGTCAAAAAATTATCTATACTAAATCTTTTCAGTCATTCCCCTCTTAAAAATGAATTCTGACGGTAGAACTTTTGCTGAGATGTCAAATGCACTCAGTAGGAACAGCAGTGGTACTAACTGTGTTTTTGCACCCTAAAACACTGAGAAGAAATCCGGCAAAACACTTTCTTGCTCACCACCACGGGGCGCCTTTGATTAAATTTCAGCGGTTCGGTGAATTAACACTTTTTTCTTCAAGGCATAATTCTTAATCAGTTATGTTTTATTCACTTTGGGAAATCTACCTTTGTCAAAAAAGGAACAGATTATTTTGGTGTCCGAAATTCACCTGACAAATGTCATTGTTGACATTTTTCCTTTTGGCATTTATAAAGAATAATTTCTATGGGTGTTTCATGTATCGGGATCTCTTCTGACTCCAGGATTTCATAGAATGAGAAATGGATTGTTAGGGCAATCTGAAGCTTTTACGAAAACTTTAATTCACTGAAGAGTCAAAACAACTGTGGGTTACTTAAAGAAAGAAAAGTGTCCTCAATCACCTTTTCCGTAGAGCCAGGAAAGAAATTCACATAACTTAATTCCTATTCTCCTTTGTCATTCATAAATTTTGCATCAAAAGCGGTTTATTCGTTTTCTCTTCATTTCTAAGTCTTACAGAGTAATTATTTAGTTAAAATAATCTTTGTTAAGATTTAAAAGAAACAGATAAATTAGAAAATGATGAATAAGGGAGAGACACGGTGACAGATTTAGCCTTAGAAACCATTATAATCCTCCTTTGTACAGTTAACAGTTTAAATCTTTTGCGGTAACACATTTATTTCTAAGAACGCTATAGGGAGATGGAGGAAAAGTTTTTTTCTAGAATCACATACACCAGCATAAAACTTCTGTATTATAGGACAAATCCTGCTTTGTGCATACATAGGTAATCATCGATCTCTGGTATCTCTCTGGAAGAAACTCAAAACGAATTCACTGCGACATGACCTTATTTATAGTCCCAAGAAGTATGTCGATCCATAGGATAAACGTACTAGCAAAATAAACCTTGTAAAACAATTTTTATATTAAATTACACTTCTTTCTTGGGAGAGAATGCCTTTGGTGGGAAGGTTAAGAAAAATGTTTAAATATCGGCTTTTCCTTCAAAAGTAGGATGCAGCCTGAACCTCTCTGGGCACTTCTGCAGCGAGGAGCAGCAGTCCTGAGTGCCGTTCATGCGTTCGCGCCTTGCTCGGAATCATGGCACATGCCCACCTCACACAATGGGTGCCAAGGATACCAGCACTGCTCTTGCTCTCATCACGGATGACAGTTACACCCGACATTCCAAGCGCCATGCTTTCTCCGAGGCATTTTGAATGTATTGTTTACTATATCCTTCATATTCATTTTATCAAGGAAGGTCGGTTTTACTGTCCCTATGTTAAAATTGAGGGAATCACACGCCCAGTGAGGTTAAATCGTTTCCTGACGTGCCCTGGCGTCCAGGAAAACAAGTGCATAATGTGCGCCCAGCACTCTCTCTTGAAACCTGCGGTTTTAGCCACTGCCTGTACTTCACTGCCTTTACAAAAACCTTTTTACACTTGATACTGATCACAATATTCAGGCATGAAAGCATTTTCAACATGACTTTATGGCAGGGACACGGAAAAATCCAGAGTATACCCAGAGTCTAGTGGTCAAAAAATTATCTATACTAAATCTTTTCAGTCATTCCCCTCTTAAAAATGAATTCTGACGGTAGAACTTTTGCTGAGATGTCAAATGCACTCAGTAGGAACAGCAGTGGTACTAACTGTGTTTTTGCACCCTAAAACACTGAGAAGAAATCCGGCAAAACACTTTCTTGCTCACCACCACGGGGCGCCTTTGATTAAATTTCAGCGGTTCGGTGAATTAACACTTTTTTCTTCAAGGCATAATTCTTAATCAGTTATGTTTTATTCACTTTGGGAAATCTACCTTTGTCAAAAAAGGAACAGATTATTTTGGTGTCCGAAATTCACCTGACAAATGTCATTGTTGACATTTTTCCTTTTGGCATTTATAAAGAATAATTTCTATGGGTGTTTCATGTATCGGGATCTCTTCTGACTCCAGGATTTCATAGAATGAGAAATGGATTGTTAGGGCAATCTGAAGCTTTTATGAAAACTTTAATTCACTGAAGAGTCAAAACAACTGTGGGTTACTTAAAGAAAGAAAAGTGTCCTCAATCACCTTTTCCGTAGAGCCAGGAAAGAAATTCACATAACTTAATTCCTATTCTCCTTTGTCATTCATAAATTTTGCATCAAAAGCGGTTTATTCGTTTTCTCTTCATTTCTAAGTCTTACAGAGTAATTATTTAGTTAAAATAATCTTTGTTAAGATTTAAAAGAAACAGATAAATTAGAAAATGATGAATAAGGGAGAGACACGGTGACAGATTTAGCCTTAGAAACCATTATAATCCTCCTTTGTACAGTTAACAGTTTAAATCTTTTGCGGTAACACATTCATTTCTAAGAACGCTATAGGGAGATGGAGGGAAAGTTTTTTTCTAGAATCACATACACCAGCATAAAACTTCTGTATTATAGGACAAATCCTGCTTTGTGCATACATAGGTAATCATCGATCTCTGGTATCGCTCTGGAAGAAACTCAAAACGAATTCACTGCGACATGACCTTATTTATAGTCCCAAGAAGTATGTCGATCCATAGGATAAACGTACTAGCAAAATAAACCTTGTAAAACAATTTTTATATTAAATTACACTTCTTTCTTGGGAGAGAATGCCTTTGGTGGGAAGGTTAAGAAAAATGTTTAAATATCGGCTTTTCCTTCAAAAGTAGGATGCAGCCTGAACCTCTCTGGGCACTTCTGCAGCGAGGAGCAGCAGTCCTGAGTGCCGTTCATGCGTTCGCGCCTTGCTCGGAATCATGGCACATGCCCACCTCACACAATGGGTGCCAAGGATACCAGCACTGCTCTTGCTCTCATCACGGATGACAGTTACACCCGACATTCCAAGCGCCATGCTTTCTCCGAGGCATTTTGAATGTATTGTTTACTATATCCTTCATATTCATTTTATCAAGGAAGGTCGGTTTTACTGTCCCTATGTTAAAATTGAGGGAATCACACGCCCAGTGAGGTTAAATTGTTTCCTGACGTGCCCTGGAGTCAAGGAAAACAAGTGCATAATGTGCGCCCAGCACTCTCTCTTGAAACCTGCGGTTTTAGCCACTGCCTGTACTTCACTGCCTTTACAAAAACCTTTCTACACTTGATACTGATCACAATATTCAGGCATGAAAGCATTTTCAACATGACTTATGGCAGGGACACGGAAAAATCCAGAGTATACCCAGAGTCTAGTGGTCAAAAAATTATCTATACTAAATCTTTTCAGTCATTCCCCTCTTAAAAATGAATTCTGACGGTAGAACTTTTGCTGAGATGTCAAATGCACTCAGTAGGAACAGCAGTGGTACTAACTGTGTTTTTGCACCCTAAAACACTGAGAAGAAATCCGGCAAAACACTTTCTTGCTCACCACCACGGGGCGCCTTTGATTAAATTTCAGCGGTTCGGTGAATTAACACTTTTTTCATCAAGGCATAATTCTTAATCAGTTATGTTTTATTCACTTTGGGAAATCTACCTTTGTCAAAAAAGGAACAGATTATTTTGGTGTCCGAAATTCACCTGACAAATGTCATTGTTGACATTTTTCCTATTGGCATTTATAAAGAATAATTTCTATGGGTGTTTCATGTATCGGGATCTCTTCTGACTCCAGGATTTCATAGAATGAGAAATGGATTGTTAGGGCAATCTGAAGCTTTTACGAAAACTTTAATTCACTGAAGAGTCAAAACAATTGTGGGTTACTTAAAGAAAGAAAAGTGTCCTCAATCACCTTTTCCGTAGGGCCAGGAAAGAAATTCACATAACTTAATTCCTATTCTCCTTTGTCATTCATAAATTTTGCATCAAAAGCGGTTTATTCGTTTTCTCTTCATTTCTAAGTCTTACAGAGTAATTATTTAGTTAAAATAATCTTTGTTAAGATTTAAAAGAAACAGATAAATTAGAAAATGATGAATAAGGGAGAGACACGGTGACAGATTTAGCCTTAGAAACCATTATAATTCTCCTTTGTACAGTTAACAGTTTAAATCTTTTGCGGTAACACATTCATTTCTAAGAACGCTATAGGGAGATGGAGGAAAAGTTTTTTTCTAGAATCACATACACCAGCATAAAACTTCTGTATTATAGGACAAATCCTGCTTTGTGCATACATAGGTAATCATCGATCTCTGGTATCTCTCTGGAAGAAACTCAAAACGAATTCACTGCGACATGACCTTATTTATAGTCCCAAGAAGTATGTCGATCCATAGGATAAACGTACTAGCAAAATAAACCTTGTAAAACAATTTTTATATTAAATTACACTTCTTTCTTGGGAGAGAATGCCTTTGGTGGGAAGGTTAAGAAAAATGTTTAAATATCGGCTTTTCCTTCAAAAGTAGGATGCAGCCTGAACCTCTCTGGGCACTTCTGCAGCGAGGAGCAGCAGTCCTGAGTGCCGTTCATGCGTTCGCGCCTTGCTCGGAATCATGGCACATGCCCACCTCACACAATGGGTGCCAAGGATACCAGCACTGCTCTTGCTCTCATCACGGATGACAGTTACACCCGACATTCCAAGCGCCATGCTTTCTCCGAGGCATTTTTAATGTATTGTTTACTATATCCTTCATATTCATTTTATCAAGGAAGGTCGGTTTTACTGTCCCTATGTTAAAATTGAGGGAATCACACGCCCAGTGAGGTTAAATCGTTTCCTGACGTGCCCTGGCGTCCAGGAAAACAAGTGCATAATGTGCGCCCAGCACTCTCTCTTGAAACCTGCGGTTTTAGCCACTGCCTGTACTTCACTGCCTTTACAAAAACCTTTTTACACTTGATACTGATCACAATATTCAGGCATGAAAGCATTTTCAACATGACTTTATGGCAGGGACACGGAAAAATCCAGAGTATACCCAGAGTCTAGTTGTCAAAAAATTATCTATACTAAATCTTTTCAGTCATTCCCCTCTTAAAAATGAATTCTGACGGTAGAACTTTTGCTGAGATGTCAAATGCACTCAGTAGGAACAGCAGTGGTACTAACTGTGTTTTTGCACCCTAAAACACTGAGAAGAAATCCGGCAAAACACTTTCTTGCTCACCACCACGGGGCGCCTTTGATTAAATTTCAGCGGTTCGGTGAATTAACACTTTTTTCATCAAGGCAGAATTCTTAATCCGTTATGTTTTATTCACTTTGGGAAATCTACCTTTGTCAAAAAAGGAACAGATTATTTTGGTGTCCGAAATTCACCTGACAAATGTCATTGTTGACATTTTTCCTTTTGGCATTTATAAAGAATAATTTCTATGGGTGTTTCATGTATCGGGATCTCTTCTGACTCCAGGATTTCATAGAATGAGAAATGGATTGTTAGGGAAATCTGAAGCTTTTACGAAAACTTTAATTCACTGAAGAGTCAAAACAATTGTGCGTTACTTAAAGAAAGAAAAGTGTCCTCAGTCACCTTTTCCGTAGAGCAAGGAAAGAAATTCACATAACTTAATTCCTATTCTCCTTTGTCATTCATAAATTTTGCATCAAAAGCGGTTTATTCGTTTTCTCTTCATTTCTAAGTCTTACAGAGTAATTATTTAGTTAAAATAATCTTTGTTAAGATTTAAAAGAAACAGATAAATTAGAAAATGATGAATAAGGGAGAGACACGGTGACAGATTTAGCCTTAGAAACCATTATAATCCTCCTTTGTACAGTTAACAGTTTAAATCTTTTGCGGTAACACATTCATTTCTAAGAACGCTATAGGGAGATGGAGGAAAAGTTTTTTTCTAGAATCACATACACCAGCATAAAACTTCTGTATTATAGGACAAATCCTGCTTTGTGCATACATAGGTAATCATCGATCTCTGGTATCTCTCTGGAAGAAACTCAAAACGAATTCACTGCGATATGACCTTGTTTATAGTCCCAAGAAGTATGTCGATCCATAGGATAAACGTCCTAGCAAAATAAACCTTGTAAAACAATTTTTATATTAAATTACACTTCTTTCTTGGGAGAGAATGCCTTTGGTGGGAAGGTTAAGAAAAATGTTTAAATATCGGCTTTTCCTTCAAAAGTAGGATGCAGCCTGAACCTCTCTGGGCACTTCTGCAGCGAGGAGCAGCAGTCCTGAGTGCCGTTCATGCGTTCGCGCCTTGCTCGGAATCATGGCACATGCCCACCTCACACAATGGGTGCCAAGGATACCAGCACTGCTCTTGCTCTCATCACGGATGACAGTTACACCCGACATTCCAAGCGCCATGCTTTCTCCGAGGCATTTTGAATGTATTGTTTACTATATCCTTCATATTCATTTTATCAAGGAAGGTCGGTTTTACTGTCCCTATGTTAAAATTGAGGGAATCACACGCCCAGTGAGGTTAAATCGTTTCCTGACGTGCCCTGGCGTCCAGGAAAACAAGTGCATAATGTGCGCCCAGCACTCTCTCTTGAAACCTGCGGTTTTAGCCACTGCCTGTACTTCACTGCCTTTACAAAAACCTTTTTACACTTGATACTGATCACAATATTCAGGCATGAAAGCATTTTCAACATGACTTTATGGCAGGGACACGGAAAAATCCAGAGTATACCCAGAGTCTAGTGGTCAAAAAATTATCTATACTAAATCTTTTCAGTCATTCCCCTCTTAAAAATGAATTCTGACGGTAGAACTTTTGCTGAGATGTCAAATGCACTCAGTAGGAACAGCAGTGGTACTAACTGTGTTTTTGCACCCTAAAACACTGAGAAGAAATCCGGCAAAACACTTTCTTGCTCACCACCACGGGGCGCCTTTGATTAAATTTCAGCGGTTCGGTGAATTAACACTTTTTTCTTCAAGGCATAATTCTTAATCAGTTATGTTTTATTCACTTTGGGAAATCTACCTTTGTCAAAAAAGGAACAGATTATTTTGGTGTCCGAAATTCACCTGACAAATGTCATTGTTGACATTTTTCCTTTTGGCATTTATAAAGAATAATTTCTATGGGTGTTTCATGTATCGGGATCTCTTCTGACTCCAGGATTTCATAGAATGAGAAATGGATTGTTAGGGCAATCTGAAGCTTTTACGAAAACTTTAATTCACTGAAGAGTCAAAACAACTGTGGGTTACTTAAAGAAAGAAAAGTGTCCTCAATCACCTTTTCCGTAGAGCCAGGAAAGAAATTCACATAACTTAATTCCTATTCTCCTTTGTCATTCATAAATTTTGCATCAAAAGCGGTTTATTCGTTTTCTCTTCATTTCTAAGTCTTACAGAGTAATTATTTAGTTAAAATAATCTTTGTTAAGATTTAAAAGAAACAGATAAATTAGAAAATGATGAATAAGGGAGAGACACGGTGACAGATTTAGCCTTAGAAACCATTATAATTCTCCTTTGTACAGTTAACAGTTTAAATCTTTTGCGGTAACACATTTATTTCTAAGAACGCTATAGGGAGATGGAGGAAAAGTTTTTTTCTAGAATCACATACACCAGCATAAAACTTCTGTATTATAGGACAAATCCTGCTTTGTGCATACATAGGTAATCATCGATCTCTGGTATCTCTCTGGAAGAAACTCAAAACGAATTCACTGCGACATGACCTTATTTATAGTCCCAAGAAGTATGTCGATCCATAGGATAAACGTACTAGCAAAATAAACCTTGTAAAACAATTTTTATATTAAATTACACTTCTTTCTTGGGAGAGAATGCCTTTGGTGGGAAGGTTAAGAAAAATGTTTAAATATCGGCTTTTCCTTCAAAAGTAGGATGCAGCCTGAACCTCTCTGGGCACTTCTGCAGCGAGGAGCAGCAGTCCTGAGTGCCGTTCATGCGTTCGCGCCTTGCTCGGAATCATGGCACATGCCCACCTCACACAATGGGTGCCAAGGATACCAGCACTGCTCTTGCTCTCATCACGGATGACAGTTACACCCGACATTCCAAGCGCCATGCTTTCTCCGAGGCATTTTGAATGTATTGTTTACTATATCCTTCATATTCATTTTATCAAGGAAGGTCGGTTTTACTGTCCCTATGTTAAAATTGAGGGAATCACACGCCCAGTGAGGTTAAATCGTTTCCTGACGTGCCCTGGCGTCCAGGAAAACAAGTGCATAATGTGCGCCCAGCACTCTCTCTTGAAACCTGCGGTTTTAGCCACTGCCTGTACTTCACTGCCTTTACAAAAACCTTTTTACACTTGATACTGATCACAATATTCAGGCATGAAAGCATTTTCAACATGACTTTATGGCAGGGACACGGAAAAATCCAGAGTATACCCAGAGTCTAGTGGTCAAAAAATTATCTATACTAAATCTTTTCAGTCATTCCCCTCTTAAAAATGAATTCTGACGGTAGAACTTTTGCTGAGATGTCAAATGCACTCAGTAGGAACAGCAGTGGTACTAACTGTGTTTTTGCACCCTAAAACACTGAGAAGAAATCCGGCAAAACACTTTCTTGCTCACCACCACGGGGCGCCTTTGATTAAATTTCAGCGGTTCGGTGAATTAACACTTTTTTCTTCAAGGCATAATTCTTAATCAGTTATGTTTTATTCACTTTGGGAAATCTACCTTTGTCAAAAAAGGAACAGATTATTTTGGTGTCCGAAATTCACCTGACAAATGTCATTGTTGACATTTTTCCTTTTGGCATTTATAAAGAATAATTTCTATGGGTGTTTCATGTATCGGGATCTCTTCTGACTCCAGGATTTCATAGAATGAGAAATGGATTGTTAGGGCAATCTGAAGCTTTTATGAAAACTTTAATTCACTGAAGAGTCAAAACAACTGTGGGTTACTTAAAGAAAGAAAAGTGTCCTCAATCACCTTTTCCGTAGAGCCAGGAAAGAAATTCACATAACTTAATTCCTATTCTCCTTTGTCATTCATAAATTTTGCATCAAAAGCGGTTTATTCGTTTTCTCTTCATTTCTAAGTCTTACAGAGTAATTATTTAGTTAAAATAATCTTTGTTAAGATTTAAAAGAAACAGATAAATTAGAAAATGATGAATAAGGGAGAGACACGGTGACAGATTTAGCCTTAGAAACCATTATAATCCTCCTTTGTACAGTTAACAGTTTAAATCTTTTGCGGTAACACATTCATTTCTAAGAACGCTATAGGGAGATGGAGGGAAAGTTTTTTTCTAGAATCACATACACCAGCATAAAACTTCTGTATTATAGGACAAATCCTGCTTTGTGCATACATAGGTAATCATCGATCTCTGGTATCGCTCTGGAAGAAACTCAAAACGAATTCACTGCGACATGACCTTATTTATAGTCCCAAGAAGTATGTCGATCCATAGGATAAACGTACTAGCAAAATAAACCTTGTAAAACAATTTTTATATTAAATTACACTTCTTTCTTGGGAGAGAATGCCTTTGGTGGGAAGGTTAAGAAAAATGTTTAAATATCGGCTTTTCCTTCAAAAGTAGGATGCAGCCTGAACCTCTCTGGGCACTTCTGCAGCGAGGAGCAGCAGTCCTGAGTGCCGTTCATGCGTTCGCGCCTTGCTCGGAATCATGGCACATGCCCACCTCACACAATGGGTGCCAAGGATACCAGCACTGCTCTTGCTCTCATCACGGATGACAGTTACACCCGACATTCCAAGCGCCATGCTTTCTCCGAGGCATTTTGAATGTATTGTTTACTATATCCTTCATATTCATTTTATCAAGGAAGGTCGGTTTTACTGTCCCTATGTTAAAATTGAGGGAATCACACGCCCAGTGAGGTTAAATTGTTTCCTGACGTGCCCTGGAGTCAAGGAAAACAAGTGCATAATGTGCGCCCAGCACTCTCTCTTGAAACCTGCGGTTTTAGCCACTGCCTGTACTTCACTGCCTTTACAAAAACCTTTCTACACTTGATACTGATCACAATATTCAGGCATGAAAGCATTTTCAACATGACTTATGGCAGGGACACGGAAAAATCCAGAGTATACCCAGAGTCTAGTGGTCAAAAAATTATCTATACTAAATCTTTTCAGTCATTCCCCTCTTAAAAATGAATTCTGACGGTAGAACTTTTGCTGAGATGTCAAATGCACTCAGTAGGAACAGCAGTGGTACTAACTGTGTTTTTGCACCCTAAAACACTGAGAAGAAATCCGGCAAAACACTTTCTTGCTCACCACCACGGGGCGCCTTTGATTAAATTTCAGCGGTTCGGTGAATTAACACTTTTTTCATCAAGGCATAATTCTTAATCAGTTATGTTTTATTCACTTTGGGAAATCTACCTTTGTCAAAAAAGGAACAGATTATTTTGGTGTCCGAAATTCACCTGACAAATGTCATTGTTGACATTTTTCCTATTGGCATTTATAAAGAATAATTTCTATGGGTGTTTCATGTATCGGGATCTCTTCTGACTCCAGGATTTCATAGAATGAGAAATGGATTGTTAGGGCAATCTGAAGCTTTTACGAAAACTTTAATTCACTGAAGAGTCAAAACAATTGTGGGTTACTTAAAGAAAGAAAAGTGTCCTCAATCACCTTTTCCGTAGGGCCAGGAAAGAAATTCACATAACTTAATTCCTATTCTCCTTTGTCATTCATAAATTTTGCATCAAAAGCGGTTTATTCGTTTTCTCTTCATTTCTCAGTCTTACAGAGTAATTATTTAGTTAAAATAATCTTTGTTAAGATTTAAAAGAAACAGATAAATTAGAAAATGATGAATAAGGGAGAGACACGGTGACAGATTTAGCCTTAGAAACCATTATAATTCTCCTTTGTACAGTTAACAGTTTAAATCTTTTGCGGTAACACATTCATTTCTAAGAACGCTATAGGGAGATGGAGGAAAAGTTTTTTTCTAGAATCACATACACCAGCATAAAACTTCTGTATTATAGGACAAATCCTGCTTTGTGCATACATAGGTAATCATCGATCTCTGGTATCTCTCTGGAAGAAACTCAAAACGAATTCACTGCGACATGACCTTATTTATAGTCCCAAGAAGTATGTCGATCCATAGGATAAACGTACTAGCAAAATAAACCTTGTAAAACAATTTTTATATTAAATTACACTTCTTTCTTGGGAGAGAATGCCTTTGGTGGGAAGGTTAAGAAAAATGTTTAAATATCGGCTTTTCCTTCAAAAGTAGGATGCAGCCTGAACCTCTCTGGGCACTTCTGCAGCGAGGAGCAGCAGTCCTGAGTGCCGTTCATGCGTTCGCGCCTTGCTCGGAATCATGGCACATGCCCACCTCACACAATGGGTGCCAAGGATACCAGCACTGCTCTTGCTCTCATCACGGATGACAGTTACACCCGACATTCCAAGCGCCATGCTTTCTCCGAGGCATTTTGAATGTATTGTTTACTATATCCTTCATATTCATTTTATCAAGGAAGGTCGGTTTTACTGTCCCTATGTTAAAATTGAGGGAATCACACGCCCAGTGAGGTTAAATCGTTTCCTGACGTGCCCTGGCGTCCAGGAAAACAAGTGCATAATGTGCGCCCAGCACTCTCTCTTGAAACCTGCGGTTTTAGCCACTGCCTGTACTTCACTGCCTTTACAAAAACCTTTTTACACTTGATACTGATCACAATATTCAGGCATGAAAGCATTTTCAACATGACTTTATGGCAGGGACACGGAAAAATCCAGAGTATACCCAGAGTCTAGTTGTCAAAAAATTATCTATACTAAATCTTTTCAGTCATTCCCCTCTTAAAAATGAATTCTGACGGTAGAACTTTTGCTGAGATGTCAAATGCACTCAGTAGGAACAGCAGTGGTACTAACTGTGTTTTTGCACCCTAAAACACTGAGAAGAAATCCGGCAAAACACTTTCTTGCTCACCACCACGGGGCGCCTTTGATTAAATTTCAGCGGTTCGGTGAATTAACACTTTTTTCATCAAGGCAGAATTCTTAATCCGTTATGTTTTATTCACTTTGGGAAATCTACCTTTGTCAAAAAAGGAACAGATTATTTTGGTGTCCGAAATTCACCTGACAAATGTCATTGTTGACATTTTTCCTTTTGGCATTTATAAAGAATAATTTCTATGGGTGTTTCATGTATCGGGATCTCTTCTGACTCCAGGATTTCATAGAATGAGAAATGGATTGTTAGGGCAATCTGAAGCTTTTACGAAAACTTTAATTCACTGAAGAGTCAAAACAATTGTGCGTTACTTAAAGAAAGAAAAGTGTCCTCAGTCACCTTTTCCGTAGAGCAAGGAAAGAAATTCACATAACTTAATTCCTATTCTCCTTTGTCATTCATAAATTTTGCATCAAAAGCGGTTTATTCGTTTTCTCTTCATTTCTAAGTCTTACAGAGTAATTATTTAGTTAAAATAATCTTTGTTAAGATTTAAAAGAAACAGATAAATTAGAAAATGATGAATAAGGGAGAGACACGGTGACAGATTTAGCCTTAGAAACCATTATAATCCTCCTTTGTACAGTTAACAGTTTAAATCTTTTGCGGTAACACATTCATTTCTAAGAACGCTATAGGGAGATGGAGGAAAAGTTTTTTTCTAGAATCACATACACCAGCATAAAACTTCTGTATTATAGGACAAATCCTGCTTTGTGCATACATAGGTAATCATCGATCTCTGGTATCTCTCTGGAAGAAACTCAAAACGAATTCACTGCGATATGACCTTGTTTATAGTCCCAAGAAGTATGTCGATCCATAGGATAAACGTCCTAGCAAAATAAACCTTGTAAAACAATTTTTATATTAAATTACACTTCTTTCTTGGGAGAGAATGCCTTTGGTGGGAAGGTTAAGAAAAATGTTTAAATATCGGCTTTTCCTTCAAAAGTAGGATGCAGCCTGAACCTCTCTGGGCACTTCTGCAGCGAGGAGCAGCAGTCCTGAGTGCCGTTCATGCGTTCGCGCCTTGCTCGGAATCATGGCACATGCCCACCTCACACAATGGGTGCCAAGGATACCAGCACTGCTCTTGCTCTCATCACGGATGACAGTTACACCCGACATTCCAAGCGCCATGCTTTCTCCGAGGCATTTTGAATGTATTGTTTACTATATCCTTCATATTCATTTTATCAAGGAAGGTCGGTTTTACTGTCCCTATGTTAAAATTGAGGGAATCACACGCCCAGTGAGGTTAAATCGTTTCCTGACGTGCCCTGGCGTCCAGGAAAACAAGTGCATAATGTGCGCCCAGCACTCTCTCTTGAAACCTGCGGTTTTAGCCACTGCCTGTACTTCACTGCCTTTACAAAAACCTTTTTACACTTGATACTGATCACAATATTCAGGCATGAAAGCATTTTCAACATGACTTTATGGCAGGGACACGGAAAAATCCAGAGTATACCCAGAGTCTAGTGGTCAAAAAATTATCTATACTAAATCTTTTCAGTCATTCCCCTCTTAAAAATGAATTCTGACGGTAGAACTTTTGCTGAGATGTCAAATGCACTCAGTAGGAACAGCAGTGGTACTAACTGTGTTTTTGCACCCTAAAACACTGAGAAGAAATCCGGCAAAACACTTTCTTGCTCACCACCACGGGGCGCCTTTGATTAAATTTCAGCGGTTCGGTGAATTAACACTTTTTTCTTCAAGGCATAATTCTTAATCAGTTATGTTTTATTCACTTTGGGAAATCTACCTTTGTCAAAAAAGGAACAGATTATTTTGGTGTCCGAAATTCACCTGACAAATGTCATTGTTGACATTTTTCCTTTTGGCATTTATAAAGAATAATTTCTATGGGTGTTTCATGTATCGGGATCTCTTCTGACTCCAGGATTTCATAGAATGAGAAATGGATTGTTAGGGCAATCTGAAGCTTTTACGAAAACTTTAATTCACTGAAGAGTCAAAACAACTGTGGGTTACTTAAAGAAAGAAAAGTGTCCTCAATCACCTTTTCCGTAGAGCCAGGAAAGAAATTCACATAACTTAATTCCTATTCTCCTTTGTCATTCATAAATTTTGCATCAAAAGCGGTTTATTCGTTTTCTCTTCATTTCTAAGTCTTACAGAGTAATTATTTAGTTAAAATAATCTTTGTTAAGATTTAAAAGAAACAGATAAATTAGAAAATGATGAATAAGGGAGAGACACGGTGACAGATTTAGCCTTAGAAACCATTATAATTCTCCTTTGTACAGTTAACAGTTTAAATCTTTTGCGGTAACACATTTATTTCTAAGAACGCTATAGGGAGATGGAGGAAAAGTTTTTTTCTAGAATCACATACACCAGCATAAAACTTCTGTATTATAGGACAAATCCTGCTTTGTGCATACATAGGTAATCATCGATCTCTGGTATCTCTCTGGAAGAAACTCAAAACGAATTCACTGCGACATGACCTTATTTATAGTCCCAAGAAGTATGTCGATCCATAGGATAAACGTACTAGCAAAATAAACCTTGTAAAACAATTTTTATATTAAATTACACTTCTTTCTTGGGAGAGAATGCCTTTGGTGGGAAGGTTAAGAAAAATGTTTAAATATCGGCTTTTCCTTCAAAAGTAGGATGCAGCCTGAACCTCTCTGGGCACTTCTGCAGCGAGGAGCAGCAGTCCTGAGTGCCGTTCATGCGTTCGCGCCTTGCTCGGAATCATGGCACATGCCCACCTCACACAATGGGTGCCAAGGATACCAGCACTGCTCTTGCTCTCATCACGGATGACAGTTACACCCGACATTCCAAGCGCCATGCTTTCTCCGAGGCATTTTGAATGTATTGTTTACTATATCCTTCATATTCATTTTATCAAGGAAGGTCGGTTTTACTGTCCCTATGTTAAAATTGAGGGAATCACACGCCCAGTGAGGTTAAATCGTTTCCTGACGTGCCCTGGCGTCCAGGAAAACAAGTGCATAATGTGCGCCCAGCACTCTCTCTTGAAACCTGCGGTTTTAGCCACTGCCTGTACTTCACTGCCTTTACAAAAACCTTTTTACACTTGATACTGATCACAATATTCAGGCATGAAAGCATTTTCAACATGACTTTATGGCAGGGACACGGAAAAATCCAGAGTATACCCAGAGTCTAGTGGTCAAAAACTTATCTATACTAAATCTTTTCAGTCATTCCCCTCTTAAAAATGAATTCTGACGGTAGAACTTTTGCTGAGATGTCAAATGCACTCAGTAGGAACAGCAGTGGTACTAACTGTGTTTTTGCACCCTAAAACACTGAGAAGAAATCCGGCAAAACACTTTCTTGCTCACCACCACGGGGCGCCTTTGATTAAATTTCAGCGGTTCGGTGAATTAACACTTTTTTCATCAAGGCAGAATTCTTAATCCGTTATGTTTTATTCACTTTGGGAAATCTACCTTTGTCAAAAAAGGAACAGATTATTTTGGTGTCCGAAATTCACCTGACAAATGTCATTGTTGACATTTTTCCTTTTGGCATTTATAAAGAATAATTTCTATGGGTGTTTCATGTATCGGGATCTCTTCTGACTCCAGGATTTCATAGAATGAGAAATGGATTGTTAGGGCAATCTGAAGCTTTTACGAAAACTTTAATTCACTGAAGAGTCAAAACAATTGTGGGTTACTTAAAGAAAGAAAAGTGTCCTCAGTCACCTTTTCCGTAGAGCAAGGAAAGAAATTCACATAACTTAATTCCTATTCTCCTTTGTCATTCATAAATTTTGCATCAAAAGCGGTTTATTCGTTTTCTCTTCATTTCTAAGTCTTACAGAGTAATTATTTAGTTAAAATAATCTTTGTTAAGATTTAAAAGAAACAGATAAATTAGAAAATGATGAATAAGGGAGAGACACGGTGACAGATTTAGCCTTAGAAACCATTATAATCCTCCTTTGTACAGTTAACAGTTTAAATCTTTTGCGGTAACACATTCATTTCTAAGAACGCTATAGGGAGATGGAGGAAAAGTTTTTTTCTAGAATCACATACACCAGCATAAAACTTCTGTATTATAGGACAAATCCTGCTTTGTGCATACATAGGTAATCATCGATCTCTGGTATCTCTCTGGAAGAAACTCAAAACGAATTCACTGCGACATGACCTTATTTATAGTCCCAAGAAGTATGTCGATCCATAGGATAAACGTACTAGCAAAATAAACCTTGTAAAACAATTTTTATATTAAATTACACTTCTTTCTTGGGAGAGAATGCCTTTGGTGGGAAGGTTAAGAAAAATGTTTAAATATCGGCTTTTCCTTCAAAAGTAGGATGCAGCCTGAACCTCTCTGGGCACTTCTGCAGCGAGGAGCAGCAGTCCTGAGTGCCGTTCATGCGTTCGCGCCTTGCTCGGAATCATGGCACATGCCCACCTCACACAATGGGTGCCAAGGATACCAGCACTGCTCTTGCTCTCATCACGGATGACAGTTACACCCGACATTCCAAGCGCCATGCTTTCTCCGAGGCATTTTGAATGTATTGTTTACTATATCCTTCATATTCATTTTATCAAGGAAGGTCGGTTTTACTGTCCCTATGTTAAAATTGAGGGAATCACACGCCCAGTGAGGTTAAATCGTTTCCTGACGTGCCCTGGCGTCCAGGAAAACAAGTGCATAATGTGCGCCCAGCACTCTCTCTTGAAACCTGCGGTTTTAGCCACTGCCTGTACTTCACTGCCTTTACAAAAACCTTTTTACACTTGATACTGATCACAATATTCAGGCATGAAAGCATTTTCAACATGACTTTATGGCAGGGACACGGAAAAATCCAGAGTATACCCAGAGTCTAGTGGTCAAAAAATTATCTATACTAAATCTTTTCAGTCATTCCCCTCTTAAAAATGAATTCTGACGGTAGAACTTTTGCTGAGATGTCAAATGCACTCAGTAGGAACAGCAGTGGTACTAACTGTGTTTTTGCACCCTAAAACACTGAGAAGAAATCCGGCAAAACACTTTCTTGCTCACCACCACGGGGCGCCTTTGATTAAATTTCAGCGGTTCGGTGAATTAACACTTTTTTCTTCAAGGCATAATTCTTAATCAGTTATGTTTTATTCACTTTGGGAAATCTACCTTTGTCAAAAAAGGAACAGATTATTTTGGTGTCCGAAATTCACCTGACAAATGTCATTGTTGACATTTTTCCTTTTGGCATTTATAAAGAATAATTTCTATGGGTGTTTCATGTATCGGGATCTCTTCTGACTCCAGGATTTCATAGAATGAGAAATGGATTGTTAGGGCAATCTGAAGCTTTTACGAAAACTTTAATTCACTGAAGAGTCAAAACAACTGTGGGTTACTTAAAGAAAGAAAAGTGTCCTCAATCACCTTTTCCGTAGAGCCAGGAAAGAAATTCACATAACTTAATTCCTATTCTCCTTTGTCATTCATAAATTTTGCATCAAAAGCGGTTTATTCGTTTTCTCTTCATTTCTAAGTCTTACAGAGTAATTATTTAGTTAAAATAATCTTTGTTAAGATTTAAAAGAAACAGATAAATTAGAAAATGATGAATAAGGGAGAGACACGGTGACAGATTTAGCCTTAGAAACCATTATAATCCTCCTTTGTACAGTTAACAGTTTAAATCTTTTGCGGTAACACATTTATTTCTAAGAACGCTATAGGGAGATGGAGGAAAAGTTTTTTTCTAGAATCACATACACCAGCATAAAACTTCTGTATTATAGGACAAATCCTGCTTTGTGCATACATAGGTAATCATCGATCTCTGGTATCTCTCTGGAAGAAACTCAAAACGAATTCACTGCGACATGACCTTATTTATAGTCCCAAGAAGTATGTCGATCCATAGGATAAACGTACTAGCAAAATAAACCTTGTAAAACAATTTTTATATTAAATTACACTTCTTTCTTGGGAGAGAATGCCTTTGGTGGGAAGGTTAAGAAAAATGTTTAAATATCGGCTTTTCCTTCAAAAGTAGGATGCAGCCTGAACCTCTCTGGGCACTTCTGCAGCGAGGAGCAGCAGTCCTGAGTGCCGTTCATGCGTTCGCGCCTTGCTCGGAATCATGGCACATGCCCACCTCACACAATGGGTGCCAAGGATACCAGCACTGCTCTTGCTCTCATCACGGATGACAGTTACACCCGACATTCCAAGCGCCATGCTTTCTCCGAGGCATTTTGAATGTATTGTTTACTATATCCTTCATATTCATTTTATCAAGGAAGGTCGGTTTTACTGTCCCTATGTTAAAATTGAGGGAATCACACGCCCAGTGATTTTAAATCGTTTCCTGACGTGCCCTGGCGTCAAGGAAAACAAGTGCATAATGTGCGCCCAGCACTCTCTCTTGAAACCTGCGGTTTTAGCCACTGCCTGTACTTCACTGCCTTTACAAAAACCTTTTTACACTTGATACTGATCACAATATTCAGGCATGAAAGCATTTTCAACATGACTTTATGGCAGGGACACGGAAAAATCCAGAGTATACCCAGAGTCTAGTTGTCAAAAAATTATCTATACTAAATCTTTTCAGTCATTCCCCTCTTAAAAATGAATTCTGACGGTAGAACTTTTGCTGAGATGTCAAATGCACTCAGTAGGAACAGCAGTGGTACTAACTGTGTTTTTGCACCCTAAAACACTGAGAAGAAATCCGGCAAAACACTTTCTTGCTCACCACCACGGGGCGCCTTTGATTAAATTTCAGCGGTTCGGTGAATTAACACTTTTTTCATCAAGGCAGAATTCTTAATCCGTTATGTTTTATTCACTTTGGGAAATCTACCTTTGTCAAAAAAGGAACAGATTATTTTGGTGTCCGAAATTCACCTGACAAATGTCATTGTTGACATTTTTCCTTTTGGCATTTATAAAGAATAATTTCTATGGGTGTTTCATGTATCGGGATCTCTTCTGACTCCAGGATTTCATAGAATGAGAAATGGATTGTTAGGGCAATCTGAAGCTTTTACGAAAACTTTAATTCACTGAAGAGTCAAAACAATTGTGGGTTACTTAAAGAAAGAAAAGTGTCCTCAGTCACCTTTTCCGTAGAGCAAGGAAAGAAATTCACATAACTTAATTCCTATTCTCCTTTGTCATTCATAAATTTTGCATCAAAAGCGGTTTATTCGTTTTCTCTTCATTTCTAAGTCTTACAGAGTAATTATTTAGTTAAAATAATCTTTGTTAAGATTTAAAAGAAACAGATAAATTAGAAAATGATGAATAAGGGAGAGACACGGTGACAGATTTAGCCTTAGAAACCATTATAATCCTCCTTTGTACAGTTAACAGTTTAAATCTTTTGCGGTAACACATTCATTTCTAAGAACGCTATAGGGAGATGGAGGAAAAGTTTTTTTCTAGAATCACATACACCAGCATAAAACTTCTGTATTATAGGACAAATCCTGCTTTGTGCATACATAGGTAATCATCGATCTCTGGTATCTCTCTGGAAGAAACTCAAAACGAATTCACTGCGACATGACCTTATTTATAGTCCCAAGAAGTATGTCGATCCATAGGATAAACGTACTAGCAAAATAAACCTTGTAAAACAATTTTTATATTAAATTACACTTCTTTCTTGGGAGAGAATGCCTTTGGTGGGAAGGTTAAGAAAAATGTTTAAATATCGGCTTTTCCTTCAAAAGTAGGATGCAGCCTGAACCTCTCTGGGCACTTCTGCAGCGAGGAGCAGCAGTCCTGAGTGCCGTTCATGCGTTCGCGCCTTGCTCGGAATCATGGCACATGCCCACCTCACACAATGGGTGCCAAGGATACCAGCACTGCTCTTGCTCTCATCACGGATGACAGTTACACCCGACATTCCAAGCGCCATGCTTTCTCCGAGGCATTTTGAATGTATTGTTTACTATATCCTTCATATTCATTTTATCAAGGAAGGTCGGTTTTACTGTCCCTATGTTAAAATTGAGGGAATCACACGCCCAGTGAGGTTAAATCGTTTCCTGACGTGCCCTGGCGTCCAGGAAAACAAGTGCATAATGTGCGCCCAGCACTCTCTCTTGAAACCTGCGGTTTTAGCCACTGCCTGTACTTCACTGCCTTTACAAAAACCTTTTTACACTTGATACTGATCACAATATTCAGGCATGAAAGCATTTTCAACATGACTTATGGCAGGGACACGGAAAAATCCAGAGTATACCCAGAGTCTAGTGGTCAAAAAATTATCTATACTAAATCTTTTCAGTCATTCCCCTCTTAAAAATGAATTCTGACGGTAGAACTTTTGCTGAGATGTCAAATGCACTCAGTAGGAACAGCAGTGGTACTAACTGTGTTTTTGCACCCTAAAACACTGAGAAGAAATCCGGCAAAACACTTTCTTGCTCACCACCACGGGGCGCCTTTGATTAAATTTCAGCGGTTCGGTGAATTAACACTTTTTTCTTCAAGGCATAATTCTTAATCAGTTATGTTTTATTCACTTTGGGAAATCTACCTTTGTCAAAAAAGGAACAGATTATTTTGGTGTCCGAAATTCACCTGACAAATGTCATTGTTGACATTTTTCCTTTTGGCATTTATAAAGAATAATTTCTATGGGTGTTTCATGTATCGGGATCTCTTCTGACTCCAGGATTTCATAGAATGAGAAATGGATTGTTAGGGCAATCTGAAGCTTTTACGAAAACTTTAATTCACTGAAGAGTCAAAACAACTGTGGGTTACTTAAAGAAAGAAAAGTGTCCTCAATCACCTTTTCCGTAGAGCCAGGAAAGAAATTCACATAACTTAATTCCTATTCTCCTTTGTCATTCATAAATTTTGCATCAAAAGCGGTTTATTCGTTTTCTCTTCATTTCTAAGTCTTACAGAGTAATTATTTAGTTAAAATAATCTTTGTTAAGATTTAAAAGAAACAGATAAATTAGAAAATGATGAATAAGGGAGAGACACGGTGACAGATTTAGCCTTAGAAACCATTATAATCCTCCTTTGTACAGTTAACAGTTTAAATCTTTTGCGGTAACACATTCATTTCTAAGAACGCTATAGGGAGATGGAGGAAAAGTTTTTTTCTAGAATCACATACACCAGCATAAAACTTCTGTATTATAGGACAAATCCTGCTTTGTGCATACATAGGTAATCATCGATCTCTGGTATCTCTCTGGAAGAAACTCAAAACGAATTCACTGCGATATGACCTTGTTTATAGTCCCAAGAAGTATGTCGATCCATAGGATAAACGTCCTAGCAAAATAAACCTTGTAAAACAATTTTTATATTAAATTACACTTCTTTCTTGGGAGAGAATGCCTTTGGTGGGAAGGTTAAGAAAAATGTTTAAATATCGGCTTTTCCTTCAAAAGTAGGATGCAGCCTGAACCTCTCTGGGCACTTCTGCAGCGAGGAGCAGCAGTCCTGAGTGCCGTTCATGCGTTTGCGCCTTGCTCGGAATCATGGCACATGCCCACCTCACACAATGGGTGCCAAGGATACCAGCACTGCTCTTGCTCTCATCACGGATGACAGTTACACCCGACATTCCAAGCGCCATGCTTTCTCCGAGGCATTTTGAATGTATTGTTTACTATATCCTTCATATTCATTTTATCAAGGAAGGTCGGTTTTACTGTCCCTATGTTAAAATTGAGGGAATCACACGCCCAGTGAGGTTAAATCGTTTCCTGACGTGCCCTGGCGTCCAGGAAAACAAGTGCATAATGTGCGCCCAGCACTCTCTCTTGAAACCTGCGGTTTTAGCCACTGCCTGTACTTCACTGCCTTTACAAAAACCTTTTTACACTTGATACTGATCACAATATTCAGGCATGAAAGCATTTTCAACATGACTTTATGGCAGGGACACGGAAAAATCCAGAGTATACCCAGAGTCTAGTGGTCAAAAAATTATCTATACTAAATCTTTTCAGTCATTCCCCTCTTAAAAATGAATTCTGACGGTAGAACTTTTGCTGAGATGTCAAATGCACTCAGTAGGAACAGCAGTGGTACTAACTGTGTTTTTGCACCCTAAAACACTGAGAAGAAATCCGGCAAAACACTTTCTTGCTCACCACCACGGGGCGCCTTTGATTAAATTTCAGCGGTTCGGTGAATTAACACTTTTTTCTTCAAGGCATAATTCTTAATCAGTTATGTTTTATTCACTTTGGGAAATCTACCTTTGTCAAAAAAGGAACAGATTATTTTGGTGTCCGAAATTCACCTGACAAATGTCATTGTTGACATTTTTCCTTTTGGCATTTATAAAGAATAATTTCTATGGGTGTTTCATGTATCGGGATCTCTTCTGACTCCAGGATTTCATAGAATGAGAAATGGATTGTTAGGGCAATCTGAAGCTTTTACGAAAACTTTAATTCACTGAAGAGTCAAAACAACTGTGGGTTACTTAAAGAAAGAAAAGTGTCCTCAATCACCTTTTCCGTAGAGCCAGGAAAGAAATTCACATAACTTAATTCCTATTCTCCTTTGTCATTCATAAATTTTGCATCAAAAGCGGTTTATTCGTTTTCTCTTCATTTCTAAGTCTTACAGAGTAATTATTTAGTTAAAATAATCTTTGTTAAGATTTAAAAGAAACAGATAAATTAGAAAATGATGAATAAGGGAGAGACACGGTGACAGATTTAGCCTTAGAAACCATTATAATCCTCCTTTGTACAGTTAACAGTTTAAATCTTTTGCGGTAACACATTTATTTCTAAGAACGCTATAGGGAGATGGAGGAAAAGTTTTTTTCTAGAATCACATACACCAGCATAAAACTTCTGTATTATAGGACAAATCCTGCTTTGTGCATACATAGGTAATCATCGATCTCTGGTATCTCTCTGGAAGAAACTCAAAACGAATTCACTGCGACATGACCTTATTTATAGTCCCAAGAAGTATGTCGATCCATAGGATAAACGTACTAGCAAAATAAACCTTGTAAAACAATTTTTATATTAAATTACACTTCTTTCTTGGGAGAGAATGCCTTTGGTGGGAAGGTTAAGAAAAATGTTTAAATATCGGCTTTTCCTTCAAAAGTAGGATGCAGCCTGAACCTCTCTGGGCACTTCTGCAGCGAGGAGCAGCAGTCCTGAGTGCCGTTCATGCGTTCGCGCCTTGCTCGGAATCATGGCACATGCCCACCTCACACAATGGGTGCCAAGGATACCAGCACTGCTCTTGCTCTCATCACGGATGACAGTTACACCCGACATTCCAAGCGCCATGCTTTCTCCGAGGCATTTTGAATGTATTGTTTACTATATCCTTCATATTCATTTTATCAAGGAAGGTCGGTTTTACTGTCCCTATGTTAAAATTGAGGGAATCACACGCCCAGTGAGGTTAAATCGTTTCCTGACGTGCCCTGGCGTCAAGGAAAACAAGTGCATAATGTGCGCCCAGCACTCTCTCTTGAAACCTGCGGTTTTAGCCACTGCCTGTACTTCACTGCCTTTACAAAAACCTTTTTACACTTGATACTGATCACAATATTCAGGCATGAAAGCATTTTCAACATGACTTTATGGCAGGGACACGGAAAAATCCAGAGTATACCCAGAGTCTAGTTGTCAAAAAATTATCTATACTAAATCTTTTCAGTCATTCCCCTCTTAAAAATGAATTCTGACGGTAGAACTTTTGCTGAGATGTCAAATGCACTCAGTAGGAACAGCAGTGGTACTAACTGTGTTTTTGCACCCTAAAACACTGAGAAGAAATCCGGCAAAACACTTTCTTGCTCACCACCACGGGGCGCCTTTGATTAAATTTCAGCGGTTCGGTGAATTAACACTTTTTTCATCAAGGCAGAATTCTTAATCCGTTATGTTTTATTCACTTTGGGAAATCTACCTTTGTCAAAAAAGGAACAGATTATTTTGGTGTCCGAAATTCACCTGACAAATGTCATTGTTGACATTTTTCCTTTTGGCATTTATAAAGAATAATTTCTATGGGTGTTTCATGTATCGGGATCTCTTCTGACTCCAGGATTTCATAGAATGAGAAATGGATTGTTAGGGCAATCTGAAGCTTTTACGAAAACTTTAATTCACTGAAGAGTCAAAACAATTGTGGGTTACTTAAAGAAAGAAAAGTGTCCTCAGTCACCTTTTCCGTAGAGCAAGGAAAGAAATTCACATAACTTAATTCCTATTCTCCTTTGTCATTCATAAATTTTGCATCAAAAGCGGTTTATTCGTTTTCTCTTCATTTCTAAGTCTTACAGAGTAATTATTTAGTTAAAATAATCTTTGTTAAGATTTAAAAGAAACAGATAAATTAGAAAATGATGAATAAGGGAGAGACACGGTGACAGATTTAGCCTTAGAAACCATTATAATCCTCCTTTGTACAGTTAACAGTTTAAAACTTTTGCGGTAACACATTCATTTCTAAGAACGCTATAGGGAGATGGAGGAAAAGTTTTTTTCTAGAATCACATACACCAGCATAAAACTTCTGTATTATAGGACAAATCCTGCTTTGTGCATACATAGGTAATCATCGATCTCTGGTATCTCTCTGGAAGAAACTCAAAACGAATTCACTGCGACATGACCTTATTTATAGTCCCAAGAAGTATGTCGATCCATAGGATAAACGTACTAGCAAAATAAACCTTGTAAAACAATTTTTATATTAAATTACACTTCTTTCTTGGGAGAGAATGCCTTTGGTGGGAAGGTTAAGAAAAATGTTTAAATATCGGCTTTTCCTTCAAAAGTAGGATGCAGCCTGAACCTCTCTGGGCACTTCTGCAGCGAGGAGCAGCAGTCCTGAGTGCCGTTCATGCGTTCGCGCCTTGCTCGGAATCATGGCACATGCCCACCTCACACAATGGGTGCCAAGGATACCAGCACTGCTCTTGCTCTCATCACGGATGACAGTTACACCCGACATTCCAAGCGCCATGCTTTCTCCGAGGCATTTTGAATGTATTGTTTACTATATCCTTCATATTCATTTTATCAAGGAAGGTCGGTTTTACTGTCCCTATGTTAAAATTGAGGGAATCACACGCCCAGTGAGGTTAAATCGTTTCCTGACGTGCCCTGGCGTCCAGGAAAACAAGTGCATAATGTGCGCCCAGCACTCTCTCTTGAAACCTGCGGTTTTAGCCACTGCCTGTACTTCACTGCCTTTACAAAAACCTTTTTACACTTGATACTGATCACAATATTCAGGCATGAAAGCATTTTCAACATGACTTATGGCAGGGACATGGAAAAATCCAGAGTATACAAAGAGTCTAGTGGTCAAAAAATTATCTATACTAAATCTTTTCAGTCATTCCCCTCTTAAAAATGAATTCTGACGGTAGAACTTTTGCTGAGATGTCAAATGCACTCAGTAGGAACAGCAGTGGTACTAACTGTGTTTTTGCACCCTAAAACACTGAGAAGAAATCCGGCAAAACACTTTCTTGCTCACCACCACGGGGCGCCTTTGATTAAATTTCAGCGGTTCGGTGAATTAACACTTTTTTCTTCAAGGCATAATTCTTAATCAGTTATGTTTTATTCACTTTGGGAAATCTACCTTTGTCAAAAAAGGAACAGATTATTTTGGTGTCCGAAATTCACCTGACAAATGTCATTGTTGACATTTTTCCTTTTGGCATTTATAAAGAATAATTTCTATGGGTGTTTCATGTATCGGGATCTCTTCTGACTCCAGGATTTCATAGAATGAGAAATGGATTGTTAGGGCAATCTGAAGCTTTTACGAAAACTTTAATTCACTGAAGAGTCAAAACAACTGTGGGTTACTTAAAGAAAGAAAAGTGTCCTCAATCACCTTTTCTGTAGAGCCAGGAAAGAAATTCACATAACTTAATTCCTATTCTCCTTTGTCATTCATAAATTTTGCATCAAAAGCGGTTTATTCGTTTTCTCTTCATTTCTAAGTCTTACAGAGTAATTATTTAGTTAAAATAATCTTTGTTAAGATTTAAAAGAAACAGATAAATTAGAAAATGATGAATAAGGGAGAGACACGGTGACAGATTTAGCCTTAGAAACCATTATAATCCTCCTTTGTACAGTTAACAGTTTAAATCTTTTGCGGTAACACATTTATTTCTAAGAACGCTATAGGGAGATGGAGGAAAAGTTTTTTTCTAGAATCACATACACCAGCATAAAACTTCTGTATTATAGGACAAATCCTGCTTTGTGCATACATAGGTAATCATCGATCTCTGGTATCTCTCTGGAAGAAACTCAAAACGAATTCACTGCGACATGACCTTATTTATAGTCCCAAGAAGTATGTCGATCCATAGGATAAACGTACTAGCAAAATAAACCTTGTAAAACAATTTTTATATTAAATTACACTTCTTTCTTGGGAGAGAATGCCTTTGGTGGGAAGGTTAAGAAAAATGTTTAAATATCGGCTTTTCCTTCAAAAGTAGGATGCAGCCTGAACCTCTCTGGGCACTTCTGCAGCGAGGAGCAGCAGTCCTGAGTGCCGTTCATGCGTTCGCGCCTTGCTCGGAATCATGGCACATGCCCACCTCACACAATGGGTGCCAAGGATACCAGCACTGCTCTTGCTCTCATCACGGATGACAGTTACACCCGACATTCCAAGCGCCATGCTTTCTCCGAGGCATTTTGAATGTATTGTTTACTATATCCTTCATATTCATTTTATCAAGGAAGGTCGGTTTTACTGTCCCTATGTTAAAATTGAGGGAATCACACGCCCAGTGAGGTTAAATCGTTTCCTGACGTGCCCTGGCGTCAAGGAAAACAAGTGCATAATGTGCGCCCAGCACTCTCTCTTGAAACCTGCGGTTTTAGCCACTGCCTGTACTTCACTGCCTTTACAAAAACCTTTTTACACTTGATACTGATCACAATATTCAGGCATGAAAGCATTTTCAACATGACTTTATGGCAGGGACACGGAAAAATCCAGAGTATACCCAGAGTCTAGTTGTCAAAAAATTATCTATACTAAATCTTTTCAGTCATTCCCCTCTTAAAAATGAATTCTGACGGTAGAACTTTTGCTGAGATGTCAAATGCACTCAGTAGGAACAGCAGTGGTACTAACTGTGTTTTTGCACCCTAAAACACTGAGAAGAAATCCGGCAAAACACTTTCTTGCTCACCACCACGGGGCGCCTTTGATTAAATTTCAGCGGTTCGGTGAATTAACACTTTTTTCATCAAGGCAGAATTCTTAATCCGTTATGTTTTATTCACTTTGGGAAATCTACCTTTGTCAAAAAAGGAACAGATTATTTTGGTGTCCGAAATTCACCTGACAAATGTCATTGTTGACATTTTTCCTTTTGGCATTTATAAAGAATAATTTCTATGGGTGTTTCATGTATCGGGATCTCTTCTGACTCCAGGATTTCATAGAATGAGAAATGGATTGTTAGGGCAATCTGAAGCTTTTACGAAAACTTTAATTCACTGAAGAGTCAAAACAATTGTGGGTTACTTAAAGAAAGAAAAGTGTCCTCAGTCACCTTTTCCGTAGAGCAAGGAAAGAAATTCACATAACTTAATTCCTATTCTCCTTTGTCATTCATAAATTTTGCATCAAAAGCGGTTTATTCGTTTTCTCTTCATTTCTAAGTCTTACAGAGTAATTATTTAGTTAAAATAATCTTTGTTAAGATTTAAAAGAAACAGATAAATTAGAAAATGATGAATAAGGGAGAGACACGGTGACAGATTTAGCCTTAGAAACCATTATAATCCTCCTTTGTACAGTTAACAGTTTAAATCTTTTGCGGTAACACATTCATTTCTAAGAACGCTATAGGGAGATGGAGGAAAAGTTTTTTTCTAGAATCACATACACCAGCATAAAACTTCTGTATTATAGGACAAATCCTGCTTTGTGCATACATAGGTAATCATCGATCTCTGGTATCTCTCTGGAAGAAACTCAAAACGAATTCACTGCGACATGACCTTATTTATAGTCCCAAGAAGTATGTCGATCCATAGGATAAACGTACTAGCAAAATAAACCTTGTAAAACAATTTTTATATTAAATTACACTTCTTTCTTGGGAGAGAATGCCTTTGGTGGGAAGGTTAAGAAAAATGTTTAAATATCGGCTTTTCCTTCAAAAGTAGGATGCAGCCTGAACCTCTCTGGGCACTTCTGCAGCGAGGAGCAGCAGTCCTGAGTGCCGTTCATGCGTTCGCGCCTTGCTCGGAATCATGGCACATGCCCACCTCACACAATGGGTGCCAAGGATACCAGCACTGCTCTTGCTCTCATCACGGATGACAGTTACACCCGACATTCCAAGCGCCATGCTTTCTCCGAGGCATTTTGAATGTATTGTTTACTATATCCTTCATATTCATTTTATCAAGGAAGGTCGGTTTTACTGTCCCTATGTTAAAATTGAGGGAATCACACGCCCAGTGAGGTTAAATCGTTTCCTGACGTGCCCTGGCGTCCAGGAAAACAAGTGCATAATGTGCGCCCAGCACTCTCTCTTGAAACCTGCGGTTTTAGCCACTGCCTGTACTTCACTGCCTTTACAAAAACCTTTTTACACTTGATACTGATCACAATATTCAGGCATGAAAGCATTTTCAACATGACTTTATGGCAGGGACACGGAAAAATCCAGAGTATACCCAGAGTCTAGTGGTCAAAAAATTATCTATACTAAATCTTTTCAGTCATTCCCCTCTTAAAAATGAATTCTGACGGTAGAACTTTTGCTGAGATGTCAAATGCACTCAGTAGGAACAGCAGTGGTACTAACTGTGTTTTTGCACCCTAAAACACTGAGAAGAAATCCGGCAAAACACTTTCTTGCTCACCACCACGGGGCGCCTTTGATTAAATTTCAGCGGTTCGGTGAATTAACACTTTTTTCTTCAAGGCATAATTCTTAATCAGTTATGTTTTATTCACTTTGGGAAATCTACCTTTGTCAAAAAAGGAACAGATTATTTTGGTGTCCGAAATTCACCTGACAAATGTCATTGTTGACATTTTTCCTTTTGGCATTTATAAAGAATAATTTCTATGGGTGTTTCATGTATCGGGATCTCTTCTGACTCCAGGATTTCATAGAATGAGAAATGGATTGTTAGGGCAATCTGAAGCTTTTACGAAAACTTTAATTCACTGAAGAGTCAAAACAACTGTGGGTTACTTAAAGAAAGAAAAGTGTCCTCAATCACCTTTTCCGTAGAGCCAGGAAAGAAATTCACATAACTTAATTCCTATTCTCCTTTGTCATTCATAAATTTTGCATCAAAAGCGGTTTATTCGTTTTCTCTTCATTTCTAAGTCTTACAGAGTAATTATTTAGTTAAAATAATCTTTGTTAAGATTTAAAAGAAACAGATAAATTAGAAAATGATGAATAAGGGAGAGACACGGTGACAGATTTAGCCTTAGAAACCATTATAATCCTCCTTTGTACAGTTAACAGTTTAAATCTTTTGCGGTAACACATTTATTTCTAAGAACGCTATAGGGAGATGGAGGAAAAGTTTTTTTCTAGAATCACATACACCAGCATAAAACTTCTGTATTATAGGACAAATCCTGCTTTGTGCATACATAGGTAATCATCGATCTCTGGTATCTCTCTGGAAGAAACTCAAAACGAATTCACTGCGACATGACCTTATTTATAGTCCCAAGAAGTATGTCGATCCATAGGATAAACGTACTAGCAAAATAAACCTTGTAAAACAATTTTTATATTAAATTACACTTCTTTCTTGGGAGAGAATGCCTTTGGTGGGAAGGTTAAGAAAAATGTTTAAATATCGGCTTTTCCTTCAAAAGTAGGATGCAGCCTGAACCTCTCTGGGCACTTCTGCAGCGAGGAGCAGCAGTCCTGAGTGCCGTTCATGCGTTCGCGCCTTGCTCGGAATCATGGCACATGCCCACCTCACACAATGGGTGCCAAGGATACCAGCACTGCTCTTGCTCTCATCACGGATGACAGTTACACCCGACATTCCAAGCGCCATGCTTTCTCCGAGGCATTTTGAATGTATTGTTTACTATATCCTTCATATTCATTTTATCAAGGAAGGTCGGTTTTACTGTCCCTATGTTAAAATTGAGGGAATCACACGCCCAGTGATTTTAAATCGTTTCCTGACGTGCCCTGGCGTCAAGGAAAACAAGTGCATAATGTGCGCCCAGCACTCTCTCTTGAAACCTGCGGTTTTAGCCACTGCCTGTACTTCACTGCCTTTACAAAAACCTTTTTACACTTGATACTGATCACAATATTCAGGCATGAAAGCATTTTCAACATGACTTTATGGCAGGGACACGGAAAAATCCAGAGTATACCCAGAGTCTAGTTGTCAAAAAATTATCTATACTAAATCTTTTCAGTCATTCCCCTCTTAAAAATGAATTCTGACGGTAGAACTTTTGCTGAGATGTCAAATGCACTCAGTAGGAACAGCAGTGGTACTAACTGTGTTTTTGCACCCTAAAACACTGAGAAGAAATCCGGCAAAACACTTTCTTGCTCACCACCACGGGGCGCCTTTGATTAAATTTCAGCGGTTCGGTGAATTAACACTTTTTTCATCAAGGCAGAATTCTTAATCCGTTATGTTTTATTCACTTTGGGAAATCTACCTTTGTCAAAAAAGGAACAGATTATTTTGGTGTCCGAAATTCACCTGACAAATGTCATTGTTGACATTTTTCCTTTTGGCATTTATAAAGAATAATTTCTATGGGTGTTTCATGTATCGGGATCTCTTCTGACTCCAGGATTTCATAGAATGAGAAATGGATTGTTAGGGCAATCTGAAGCTTTTACGAAAACTTTAATTCACTGAAGAGTCAAAACAATTGTGGGTTACTTAAAGAAAGAAAAGTGTCCTCAGTCACCTTTTCCGTAGAGCAAGGAAAGAAATTCACATAACTTAATTCCTATTCTCCTTTGTCATTCATAAATTTTGCATCAAAAGCGGTTTATTCGTTTTCTCTTCATTTCTAAGTCTTACAGAGTAATTATTTAGTTAAAATAATCTTTGTTAAGATTTAAAAGAAACAGATAAATTAGAAAATGATGAATAAGGGAGAGACACGGTGACAGATTTAGCCTTAGAAACCATTATAATCCTCCTTTGTACAGTTAACAGTTTAAATCTTTTGCGGTAACACATTCATTTCTAAGAACGCTATAGGGAGATGGAGGAAAAGTTTTTTTCTAGAATCACATACACCAGCATAAAACTTCTGTATTATAGGACAAATCCTGCTTTGTGCATACATAGGTAATCATCGATCTCTGGTATCTCTCTGGAAGAAACTCAAAACGAATTCACTGCGACATGACCTTATTTATAGTCCCAAGAAGTATGTCGATCCATAGGATAAACGTACTAGCAAAATAAACCTTGTAAAACAATTTTTATATTAAATTACACTTCTTTCTTGGGAGAGAATGCCTTTGGTGGGAAGGTTAAGAAAAATGTTTAAATATCGGCTTTTCCTTCAAAAGTAGGATGCAGCCTGAACCTCTCTGGGCACTTCTGCAGCGAGGAGCAGCAGTCCTGAGTGCCGTTCATGCGTTCGCGCCTTGCTCGGAATCATGGCACATGCCCACCTCACACAATGGGTGCCAAGGATACCAGCACTGCTCTTGCTCTCATCACGGATGACAGTTACACCCGACATTCCAAGCGCCATGCTTTCTCCGAGGCATTTTGAATGTATTGTTTACTATATCCTTCATATTCATTTTATCAAGGAAGGTCGGTTTTACTGTCCCTATGTTAAAATTGAGGGAATCACACGCCCAGTGAGGTTAAATCGTTTCCTGACGTGCCCTGGCGTCCAGGAAAACAAGTGCATAATGTGCGCCCAGCACTCTCTCTTGAAACCTGCGGTTTTAGCCACTGCCTGTACTTCACTGCCTTTACAAAAACCTTTTTACACTTGATACTGATCACAATATTCAGGCATGAAAGCATTTTCAACATGACTTATGGCAGGGACATGGAAAAATCCAGAGTATACCCAGAGTCTAGTGGTCAAAAAATTATCTATACTAAATCTTTTCAGTCATTCCCCTCTTAAAAATGAATTCTGACGGTAGAACTTTTGCTGAGATGTCAAATGCACTCAGTAGGAACAGCAGTGGTACTAACTGTGTTTTTGCACCCTAAAACACTGAGAAGAAATCCGGCAAAACACTTTCTTGCTCACCACCACGGGGCGCCTTTGATTAAATTTCAGCGGTTCGGTGAATTAACACTTTTTTCTTCAAGGCATAATTCTTAATCAGTTATGTTTTATTCACTTTGGGAAATCTACCTTTGTCAAAAAAGGAACAGATTATTTTGGTGTCCGAAATTCACCTGACAAATGTCATTGTTGACATTTTTCCTTTTGGCATTTATAAAGAATAATTTCTATGGGTGTTTCATGTATCGGGATCTCTTCTGACTCCAGGATTTCATAGAATGAGAAATGGATTGTTAGGGCAATCTGAAGCTTTTACGAAAACTTTAATTCACTGAAGAGTCAAAACAACTGTGGGTTACTTAAAGAAAGAAAAGTGTCCTCAATCACCTTTTCCGTAGAGCCAGGAAAGAAATTCACATAACTTAATTCCTATTCTCCTTTGTCATTCATAAATTTTGCATCAAAAGCGGTTTATTCGTTTTCTCTTCATTTCTAAGTCTTACAGAGTAATTATTTAGTTAAAATAATCTTTGTTAAGATTTAAAAGAAACAGATAAATTAGAAAATGATGAATAAGGGAGAGACACGGTGACAGATTTAGCCTTAGAAACCATTATAATCCTCCTTTGTACAGTTAACAGTTTAAATCTTTTGCGGTAACACATTCATTTCTAAGAACGCTATAGGGAGATGGAGGAAAAGTTTTTTTCTAGAATCACATACACCAGCATAAAACTTCTGTATTATAGGACAAATCCTGCTTTGTGCATACATAGGTAATCATCGATCTCTGGTATCTCTCTGGAAGAAACTCAAAACGAATTCACTGCGATATGACCTTGTTTATAGTCCCAAGAAGTATGTCGATCCATAGGATAAACGTCCTAGCAAAATAAACCTTGTAAAACAATTTTTATATTAAATTACACTTCTTTCTTGGGAGAGAATGCCTTTGGTGGGAAGGTTAAGAAAAATGTTTAAATATCGGCTTTTCCTTCAAAAGTAGGATGCAGCCTGAACCTCTCTGGGCACTTCTGCAGCGAGGAGCAGCAGTCCTGAGTGCCGTTCATGCGTTTGCGCCTTGCTCGGAATCATGGCACATGCCCACCTCACACAATGGGTGCCAAGGATACCAGCACTGCTCTTGCTCTCATCACGGATGACAGTTACACCCGACATTCCAAGCGCCATGCTTTCTCCGAGGCATTTTGAATGTATTGTTTACTATATCCTTCATATTCATTTTATCAAGGAAGGTCGGTTTTACTGTCCCTATGTTAAAATTGAGGGAATCACACGCCCAGTGAGGTTAAATCGTTTCCTGACGTGCCCTGGCGTCCAGGAAAACAAGTGCATAATGTGCGCCCTGCACTCTCTCTTGAAACCTGCGGTTTTAGCCACTGCCTGTACTTCACTGCCTTTACAAAAACCTTTTTACACTTGATACTGATCACAATATTCAGGCATGAAAGCATTTTCAACATGACTTTATGGCAGGGACACGGAAAAATCCAGAGTATACCCAGAGTCTAGTGGTCAAAAAATTATCTATACTAAATCTTTTCAGTCATTCCCCTCTTAAAAATGAATTCTGACGGTAGAACTTTTGCTGAGATGTCAAATGCACTCAGTAGGAACAGCAGTGGTACTAACTGTGTTTTTGCACCCTAAAACACTGAGAAGAAATCCGGCAAAACACTTTCTTGCTCACCACCACGGGGCGCCTTTGATTAAATTTCAGCGGTTCGGTGAATTAACACTTTTTTCTTCAAGGCATAATTCTTAATCAGTTATGTTTTATTCACTTTGGGAAATCTACCTTTGTCAAAAAAGGAACAGATTATTTTGGTGTCCGAAATTCACCTGACAAATGTCATTGTTGACATTTTTCCTTTTGGCATTTATAAAGAATAATTTCTATGGGTGTTTCATGTATCGGGATCTCTTCTGACTCCAGGATTTCATAGAATGAGAAATGGATTGTTAGGGCAATCTGAAGCTTTTACGAAAACTTTAATTCACTGAAGAGTCAAAACAACTGTGGGTTACTTAAAGAAAGAAAAGTGTCCTCAATCACCTTTTCCGTAGAGCCAGGAAAGAAATTCACATAACTTAATTCCTATTCTCCTTTGTCATTCATAAATTTTGCATCAAAAGCGGTTTATTCGTTTTCTCTTCATTTCTAAGTCTTACAGAGTAATTATTTAGTTAAAATAATCTTTGTTAAGATTTAAAAGAAACAGATAAATTAGAAAATGATGAATAAGGGAGAGACACGGTGACAGATTTAGCCTTAGAAACCATTATAATCCTCCTTTGTACAGTTAACAGTTTAAATCTTTTGCGGTAACACATTTATTTCTAAGAACGCTATAGGGAGATGGAGGAAAAGTTTTTTTCTAGAATCACATACACCAGCATAAAACTTCTGTATTATAGGACAAATCCTGCTTTGTGCATACATAGGTAATCATCGATCTCTGGTATCTCTCTGGAAGAAACTCAAAACGAATTCACTGCGACATGACCTTATTTATAGTCCCAAGAAGTATGTCGATCCATAGGATAAACGTACTAGCAAAATAAACCTTGTAAAACAATTTTTATATTAAATTACACTTCTTTCTTGGGAGAGAATGCCTTTGGTGGGAAGGTTAAGAAAAATGTTTAAATATCGGCTTTTCCTTCAAAAGTAGGATGCAGCCTGAACCTCTCTGGGCACTTCTGCAGCGAGGAGCAGCAGTCCTGAGTGCCGTTCATGCGTTCGCGCCTTGCTCGGAATCATGGCACATGCCCACCTCACACAATGGGTGCCAAGGATACCAGCACTGCTCTTGCTCTCATCACGGATGACAGTTACACCCGACATTCCAAGCGCCATGCTTTCTCCGAGGCATTTTGAATGTATTGTTTACTATATCCTTCATATTCATTTTATCAAGGAAGGTCGGTTTTACTGTCCCTATGTTAAAATTGAGGGAATCACACGCCCAGTGAGGTTAAATCGTTTCCTGACGTGCCCTGGCGTCAAGGAAAACAAGTGCATAATGTGCGCCCAGCACTCTCTCTTGAAACCTGCGGTTTTAGCCACTGCCTGTACTTCACTGCCTTTACAAAAACCTTTTTACACTTGATACTGATCACAATATTCAGGCATGAAAGCATTTTCAACATGACTTTATGGCAGGGACACGGAAAAATCCAGAGTATACCCAGAGTCTAGTTGTCAAAAAATTATCTATACTAAATCTTTTCAGTCATTCCCCTCTTAAAAATGAATTCTGACGGTAGAACTTTTGCTGAGATGTCAAATGCACTCAGTAGGAACAGCAGTGGTACTAACTGTGTTTTTGCACCCTAAAACACTGAGAAGAAATCCGGCAAAACACTTTCTTGCTCACCACCACGGGGCGCCTTTGATTAAATTTCAGCGGTTCGGTGAATTAACACTTTTTTCATCAAGGCAGAATTCTTAATCCGTTATGTTTTATTCACTTTGGGAAATCTACCTTTGTCAAAAAAGGAACAGATTATTTTGGTGTCCGAAATTCACCTGACAAATGTCATTGTTGACATTTTTCCTTTTGGCATTTATAAAGAATAATTTCTATGGGTGTTTCATGTATCGGGATCTCTTCTGACTCCAGGATTTCATAGAATGAGAAATGGATTGTTAGGGCAATCTGAAGCTTTTACGAAAACTTTAATTCACTGAAGAGTCAAAACAATTGTGGGTTACTTAAAGAAAGAAAAGTGTCCTCAGTCACCTTTTCCGTAGAGCAAGGAAAGAAATTCACATAACTTAATTCCTATTCTCCTTTGTCATTCATAAATTTTGCATCAAAAGCGGTTTATTCGTTTTCTCTTCATTTCTAAGTCTTACAGAGTAATTATTTAGTTAAAATAATCTTTGTTAAGATTTAAAAGAAACAGATAAATTAGAAAATGATGAATAAGGGAGAGACACGGTGACAGATTTAGCCTTAGAAACCATTATAATCCTCCTTTGTACAGTTAACAGTTTAAAACTTTTGCGGTAACACATTCATTTCTAAGAACGCTATAGGGAGATGGAGGAAAAGTTTTTTTCTAGAATCACATACACCAGCATAAAACTTCTGTATTATAGGACAAATCCTGCTTTGTGCATACATAGGTAATCATCGATCTCTGGTATCTCTCTGGAAGAAACTCAAAACGAATTCACTGCGACATGACCTTATTTATAGTCCCAAGAAGTATGTCGATCCATAGGATAAACGTACTAGCAAAATAAACCTTGTAAAACAATTTTTATATTAAATTACACTTCTTTCTTGGGAGAGAATGCCTTTGGTGGGAAGGTTAAGAAAAATGTTTAAATATCGGCTTTTCCTTCAAAAGTAGGATGCAGCCTGAACCTCTCTGGGCACTTCTGCAGCGAGGAGCAGCAGTCCTGAGTGCCGTTCATGCGTTCGCGCCTTGCTCGGAATCATGGCACATGCCCACCTCACACAATGGGTGCCAAGGATACCAGCACTGCTCTTGCTCTCATCACGGATGACAGTTACACCCGACATTCCAAGCGCCATGCTTTCTCCGAGGCATTTTGAATGTATTGTTTACTATATCCTTCATATTCATTTTATCAAGGAAGGTCGGTTTTACTGTCCCTATGTTAAAATTGAGGGAATCACACGCCCAGTGAGGTTAAATCGTTTCCTGACGTGCCCTGGCGTCCAGGAAAACAAGTGCATAATGTGCGCCCAGCACTCTCTCTTGAAACCTGCGGTTTTAGCCACTGCCTGTACTTCACTGCCTTTACAAAAACCTTTTTACACTTGATACTGATCACAATATTCAGGCATGAAAGCATTTTCAACATGACTTATGGCAGGGACATGGAAAAATCCAGAGTATACAAAGAGTCTAGTGGTCAAAAAATTATCTATACTAAATCTTTTCAGTCATTCCCCTCTTAAAAATGAATTCTGACGGTAGAACTTTTGCTGAGATGTCAAATGCACTCAGTAGGAACAGCAGTGGTACTAACTGTGTTTTTGCACCCTAAAACACTGAGAAGAAATCCGGCAAAACACTTTCTTGCTCACCACCACGGGGCGCCTTTGATTAAATTTCAGCGGTTCGGTGAATTAACACTTTTTTCTTCAAGGCATAATTCTTAATCAGTTATGTTTTATTCACTTTGGGAAATCTACCTTTGTCAAAAAAGGAACAGATTATTTTGGTGTCCGAAATTCACCTGACAAATGTCATTGTTGACATTTTTCCTTTTGGCATTTATAAAGAATAATTTCTATGGGTGTTTCATGTATCGGGATCTCTTCTGACTCCAGGATTTCATAGAATGAGAAATGGATTGTTAGGGCAATCTGAAGCTTTTACGAAAACTTTAATTCACTGAAGAGTCAAAACAACTGTGGGTTACTTAAAGAAAGAAAAGTGTCCTCAATCACCTTTTCTGTAGAGCCAGGAAAGAAATTCACATAACTTAATTCCTATTCTCCTTTGTCATTCATAAATTTTGCATCAAAAGCGGTTTATTCGTTTTCTCTTCATTTCTAAGTCTTACAGAGTAATTATTTAGTTAAAATAATCTTTGTTAAGATTTAAAAGAAACAGATAAATTAGAAAATGATGAATAAGGGAGAGACACGGTGACAGATTTAGCCTTAGAAACCATTATAATCCTCCTTTGTACAGTTAACAGTTTAAATCTTTTGCGGTAACACATTTATTTCTAAGAACGCTATAGGGAGATGGAGGAAAAGTTTTTTTCTAGAATCACATACACCAGCATAAAACTTCTGTATTATAGGACAAATCCTGCTTTGTGCATACATAGGTAATCATCGATCTCTGGTATCTCTCTGGAAGAAACTCAAAACGAATTCACTGCGACATGACCTTATTTATAGTCCCAAGAAGTATGTCGATCCATAGGATAAACGTACTAGCAAAATAAACCTTGTAAAACAATTTTTATATTAAATTACACTTCTTTCTTGGGAGAGAATGCCTTTGGTGGGAAGGTTAAGAAAAATGTTTAAATATCGGCTTTTCCTTCAAAAGTAGGATGCAGCCTGAACCTCTCTGGGCACTTCTGCAGCGAGGAGCAGCAGTCCTGAGTGCCGTTCATGCGTTCGCGCCTTGCTCGGAATCATAGCACATGCCCACCTCACACAATGGGTGCCAAGGATACCAGCACTGCTCTTGCTCTCATCACGGATGACAGTTACACCCGACATTCCAAGCGCCATGCTTTCTCCGAGGCATTTTGAATGTATTGTTTACTATATCCTTCATATTCATTTTATCAAGGAAGGTCGGTTTTACTGTCCCTATGTTAAAATTGAGGGAATCACACGCCCAGTGAGGTTAAATCGTTTCCTGACGTGCCCTGGCGTCCAGGAAAACAAGTGCATAATGTGCGCCCAGCACTCTCTCTTGAAACCTGCGGTTTTAGCCACTGCCTGTACTTCACTGCCTTTACAAAAACCTTTTTACACTTGATACTGATCACAATATTCAGGCATGAAAGCATTTTCAACATGACTTTATGGCAGGGACACGGAAAAATCCAGAGTATACCCAGAGTCTAGTTGTCAAAAAATTATCTATACTAAATCTTTTCAGTCATTCCCCTCTTAAAAATGAATTCTGACGGTAGAACTTTTGCTGAGATGTCAAATGCACTCAGTAGGAACAGCAGTGGTACTAACTGTGTTTTTGCACCCTAAAACACTGAGAAGAAATCCGGCAAAACACTTTCTTGCTCACCACCACGGGGCGCCTTTGATTAAATTTCAGCGGTTCGGTGAATTAACACTTTTTTCATCAAGGCAGAATTCTTAATCCGTTATGTTTTATTCACTTTGGGAAATCTACCTTTGTCAAAAAAGGAACAGATTATTTTGGTGTCCGAAATTCACCTGACAAATGTCATTGTTGACATTTTTCCTTTTGGCATTTATAAAGAATAATTTCTATGGGTGTTTCATGTATCGGGATCTCTTCTGACTCCAGGATTTCATAGAATGAGAAATGGATTGTTAGGGCAATCTGAAGCTTTTACGAAAACTTTAATTCACTGAAGAGTCAAAACAATTGTGGGTTACTTAAAGAAAGAAAAGTGTCCTCAGTCACCTTTTCCGTAGAGCAAGGAAAGAAATTCACATAACTTAATTCCTATTCTCCTTTGTCATTCATAAATTTTGCATCAAAAGCGGTTTATTCGTTTTCTCTTCATTTCTAAGTCTTACAGAGTAATTATTTAGTTAAAATAATCTTTGTTAAGATTTAAAAGAAACAGATAAATTAGAAAATGATGAATAAGGGAGAGACACGGTGACAGATTTAGCCTTAGAAACCATTATAATCCTCCTTTGTACAGTTAACAGTTTAAATCTTTTGCGGTAACACATTCATTTCTAAGAATGCTATAGGGAGATGGAGGAAAAGTTTTTTCTAGAATCACATACACCAGCATAAAACTTCTGTATTATAGGACAAATCCTGCTTTGTGCATACATAGGTAATCATCGATCTCTGGTATCTCTCTGGAAGAAACTCAAAACGAATTCACTGCGACATGACCTTATTTATAGTCCCAAGAAGTATGTCGATCCATAGGATAAACGTACTAGCAAAATAAACCTTGTAAAACAATTTTTATATTAAATTACACTTCTTTCTTGGGAGAGAATGCCTTTGGTGGGAAGGTTAAGAAAAATGTTTAAATATCGGCTTTTCCTTCAAAAGTAGGATGCAGCCTGAACCTCTCTGGGCACTTCTGCAGCGAGGAGCAGCAGTCCTGAGTGCCGTTCATGCGTTTGCGCCTTGCTCGGAATCATGGCACATGCCCACCTCACACAATGGGTGCCAAGGATACCAGCACTGCTCTTGCTCTCATCACGGATGACAGTTACACCCGACATTCCAAGCGCCATGCTTTCTCCGAGGCATTTTGAATGTATTGTTTACTATATCCTTCATATTCATTTTATCAAGGAAGGTCGGTTTTACTGTCCCTATGTTAAAATTGAGGGAATCACACGCCCAGTGAGGTTAAATCGTTTCCTGACGTGCCCTGGCGTCCAGGAAAACAAGTGCATAATGTGCGCCCAGCACTCTCTCTTGAAACCTGCGGTTTTAGCCACTGCCTGTACTTCACTGCCTTTACAAAAACCTTTTTACACTTGATACTGATCACAATATTCAGGCATGAAAGCATTTTCAACATGACTTATGGCAGGGACATGGAAAAATCCAGAGTATACCCAGAGTCTAGTGGTCAAAAAATTATCTATACTAAATCTTTTCAGTCATTCCCCTCTTAAAAATGAATTCTGACGGTAGAACTTTTGCTGAGATGTCAAATGCACTCAGTAGGAACAGCAGTGGTACTAACTGTGTTTTTGCACCCTAAAACACTGAGAAGAAATCCGGCAAAACACTTTCTTGCTCACCACCACGGGGCGCCTTTGATTAAATTTCAGCGGTTCGGTGAATTAACACTTTTTTCTTCAAGGCATAATTCTTAATCAGTTATGTTTTATTCACTTTGGGAAATCTACCTTTGTCAAAAAAGGAACAGATTATTTTGGTGTCCGAAATTCACCTGACAAATGTCATTGTTGACATTTTTCCTTTTGGCATTTATAAAGAATAATTTCTATGGGTGTTTCATGTATCGGGATCTCTTCTGACTCCAGGATTTCATAGAATGAGAAATGGATTGTTAGGGCAATCTGAAGCTTTTACGAAAACTTTAATTCACTGAAGAGTCAAAACAACTGTGGGTTACTTAAAGAAAGAAAAGTGTCCTCAATCACCTTTTCCGTAGAGCCAGGAAAGAAATTCACATAACTTAATTCCTATTCTCCTTTGTCATTCATAAATTTTGCATCAAAAGCGGTTTATTCGTTTTCTCTTCATTTCTAAGTCTTACAGAGTAATTATTTAGTTAAAATAATCTTTGTTAAGATTTAAAAGAAACAGATAAATTAGAAAATGATGAATAAGGGAGAGACACGGTGACAGATTTAGCCTTAGAAACCATTATAATCCTCCTTTGTACAGTTAACAGTTTAAATCTTTTGCGGTAACACATTCATTTCTAAGAACGCTATAGGGAGATGGAGGGAAAGTTTTTTTCTAGAATCACATACACCAGCATAAAACTTCTGTATTATAGGACAAATCCTGCTTTGTGCATACATAGGTAATCATCGATCTCTGGTATCTCTCTGGAAGAAACTCAAAACGAATTCACTGCGACATGACCTTATTTATAGTCCCAAGAAATATGTCGATCCATAGGATAAACGTACTAGCAAAATAAACCTTGTAAAACAATTTTTATATTAAATTACACTTCTTTCTTGGGAGAGAATGCCTTTGGTGGGAAGGTTAAGAAAAATGTTTAAATATCGGCTTTTCCTTCAAAAGTAGGATGCAGCCTGAACCTCTCTGGGCACTTCTGCAGCGAGGAGCAGCAGTCCTGAGTGCCGTTCATGCGTTCGCGCCTTGCTCGGAATCATGGCACATGCCCACCTCACACAATGGGTGCCAAGGATACCAGCACTGCTCTTGCTCTCATCACGGATGACAGTTACACCCGACATTCCAAGCGCCATGCTTTCTCCGAGGCATTTTGAATGTATTGTTTACTATATCCTTCATATTCATTTTATCAAGGAAGGTCGGTTTTACTGTCCCTATGTTAAAATTGAGGGAATCACACGCCCAGTGAGGTTAAATTGTTTCCTGACGTGCCCTGGAGTCAAGGAAAACAAGTGCATAATGTGCGCCCAGCACTCTCTCTTGAAACCTGCGGTTTTAGCCACTGCCTGTACTTCACTGCCTTTACAAAAACCTTTCTACACTTGATACTGATCACAATATTCAGGCATGAAAGCATTTTCAACATGACTTATGGCAGGGACATGGAAAAATCCAGAGTATACCCAGAGTCTAGTGGTCAAATATTATCTATACTAAATCTTTTCAGTCATTCCCCTCTTAAAAATGAATTCTGACGGTAGAACTTTTGCTGAGATGTCAAATGCACTCAGTAGGAACAGCAGTGGTACTAACTGTGTTTTTGCACCCTAAAACACTGAGAAGAAATCCGGCAAAACACTTTCTTGCTCACCACCACGGGGCGCCTTTGATTAAATTTCAGCGGTTCGGTGAATTAACACTTTTTTCTTCAAGGCATAATTGTTAATCAGTTATGTTTTATTCACTTTGGGAAATCTACCTTTGTCAAAAAAGGAACAGATTATTTTGGTGTCCGAAATTCACCTGACAAATGTCATTGTTGACATTTTTCCTTTTGCCATTTATAAAGAATAATTTCTATGGGTGTTTCATGTATCGGGATCTCTTCTGACTCCAGGATTTCATAGAATGAGAAATGGATTGTTAGGGCAATCTGAAGCTTTTACGAAAACTTTAATTCACTGAAGAGTCAAAACAATTGTGGGTTACTTAAAGAAAGAAAAGTGTCCTCAGTCACCTTTTCCGTAGAGCAAGGAAAGAAATTCACATAACTTAATTCCTATTCTCCTTTGTCATTCATAAATTTTGCATCAAAAGCGGTTTATTCGTTTTCTCTTCATTTCTAAGTCTTACAGAGTAATTATTTAGTTAAAATAATCTTTGTTAAGATTTAAAAGAAACAGATAAATTAGAAAATGATGAATAAGGGAGAGACACGGTGACAGATTTAGCCTTAGAAACCATTATAATCCTCCTTTGTACAGTTAACAGTTTAAATCTTTTGCGGTAACACATTCATTTCTAAGAACGCTATAGGGAGATGGAGGAAAAGTTTTTTTCTAGAATCACATACACCAGCATAAAACTTCTGTATTATAGGACAAATCCTGCTTTGTGCATACATAGGTAATCATCGATCTCTGGTATCTCTCTGGAAGAAACTCAAAACGAATTCACTGCGACATGACCTTATTTATAGTCCCAAGAAGTATGTCGATCCATAGGATAAACGTACTAGCAAAATAAACCTTGTAAAACAATTTTTATATTAAATTACACTTCTTTCTTGGGAGAGAATGCCTTTGGTGGGAAGGTTAAGAAAAATGTTTAAATATCGGCTTTTCCTTCAAAAGTAGGATGCAGCCTGAACCTCTCTGGGCACTTCTGCAGCGAGGAGCAGCAGTCCTGAGTGCCGTTCATGCGTTCGCGCCTTGCTCGGAATCATGGCACATGCCCACCTCACACAATGGGTGCCAAGGATACCAGCACTGCTCTTGCTCTCATCACGGATGACAGTTACACCCGACATTCCAAGCGCCATGCTTTCTCCGAGGCATTTTGAATGTATTGTTTACTATATCCTTCATATTCATTTTATCAAGGAAGGTCGGTTTTACTGTCCCTAAGTTAAAATTGAGGGAATCACACGCCCAGTGAGGTTAAATCGTTTCCTGACGTGCCCTGGCGTCCAGGAAAACAAGTGCATAATGTGCTCCCAGCACTCTCTCTTGAAACCTGCGGTTTTAGCCACTGCCTGTACTTCACTGCCTTTACAAAAACCTTTTTACACTTGATACTGATCACAATATTCAGGCATGAAAGCATTTTCAACATGACTTTATGGCAGGAACACGGAAAAATCCAGAGTATACCCAGAGTCTAGTGGTCAAAAAATTATCTATACTAAATCTTTTCAGTCATTCCCCTCTTAAAAATGAATTCTGACGGTAGAACTTTTGCTGAGATGTCAAATGCACTCAGTAGGAACAGCAGTGGTACTAACTGTGTTTTTGCACCCTAAAACACTGAGAAGAAATCCGGCAAAACACTTTCTTGCTCACCACCACGGGGCGCCTTTGATTAAATTTCAGCGGTTCGGTGAATTAACACTTTTTTCATCAAGGCAGAATTCTTAATCCGTTATGTTTTATTCACTTTGGGAAATCTACCTTTGTCAAAAAAGGAACAGATTATTTTGGTGTCCGAAATTCACCTGACAAATGTCATTGTTGACATTTTTCCTTTTGGCATTTATAAAGAATAATTTCTATGGGTGTTTCATGTATCGGGATCTCTTCTGACTCCAGGATTTCATAGAATGAGAAATGGATTGTTAGGGCAATCTGAAGCTTTTACGAAAACTTTAATTCACTGAAGAGTCAAAACAATTGTGGGTTACTTAAAGAAAGAAAAGTGTCCTCAGTCACCTTTTCCGTAGAGCAAGGAAAGAAATTCACATAACTTAATTCCTATTCTCCTTTGTCATTCATAAATTTTGCATCAAAAGCGGTTTATTCGTTTTCTCTTCATTTCTAAGTCTTACAGAGTAATTATTTAGTTAAAATAATCTTTGTTAAGATTTAAAAGAAACAGATAAATTAGAAAATGATGAATAAGGGAGAGACACGGTGACAGATTTAGCCTTAGAAACCATTATAATCCTCCTTTGTACAGTTAACAGTTTAAATCTTTTGCGGTAACACATTCATTTCTAACAACGCTATAGGGAGATGGAGGAAAAGTTTTTTTCTAGAATCACATACACCAGCATAAAACTTCTGTATTATAGGACAAATCCTGCTTTGTGCATACATAGGTAATCATCGCGATCTGGTATCTCTCTGGAAGAAACTCAAAACGAATTCACTGCGACATGACCTTATTTATAGTCCCAAGAAGTATGTCGATCCATAGGATAAACGTACTAGCAAAATAAACCTTGTAAAACAATTTTTATATTAAATTACACTTCTTTCTTGGGAGAGAATGCCTTTGGTGGGAAGGTTAAGAAAAATGTTTAAATATCGGCTTTTCCTTAAAAAGTAGGATGCAGCCTGAACCTCTCTGGGCACTTCTGCAGCGAGGAGCAGCAGTCCTGAGTACCGTTCATGCGTTCGCGCCTTGCTCGGAATCATGGCACATGCCCACCTCACACAATGGGTGCCAAGGATACCAGCACTGCTCTTGCTCTCATCACGGATGACAGTTACACCCGACATTCCAAGCGCCATGCTTTCTCCGAGGCATTTTGAATGTATGGTTTACTATATCCTTCATATTCATTTTATCAAGGAAGGTCAGTTTTACTGTCCCTATGTTAAAATTGAGGGAATCACACGCCCAGTGAGGTTAAATCGTTTCCTGACGTGCCCTGGCGTCAAGGAAAACAAGTGCGTGATGTGCGCCCAGCACTCTCTCTTGAAACCTGCGGTTTTAGCCACTGCCTGTACTTCACTGCCTTTACAAAAACCTTTTTACACTTGATACTGATCACAATATTCAGGCATGAAAGCATTTTCAACATGACTTATGGCAGGGACATGGAAAAATCCAGAGTATACCCAGAGTCTAGTTGTCAAAAAATTATCTATACTAAATCTTTTCAGTCATTCCCCTCTTAAAAATGAATTCTGACGGTAGAACTTTTGCTGAGATGTCAAATGCACTCAGTAGGAACAGCAGTGGTACTAACTGTGTTTTTGCACCCTAAAACACTGAGAAGAAATCCGGCAAAACACTTTCTTGCTCACCACCACGGGGCGCCTTTGATTAAATTTCAGCGGTTCGGTGAATTAACACTTTTTTCATCAAGGCATAATTCTTAATCAGTTATGTTTTATTCACTTTGGGAAATCTACCTTTGTCAAAAAAGGAACAGATTATTTTGGTGTCCGAAATTCACCTGACAAATGTCATTGTTGACATTTTTCCTATTGGCATTTATAAAGAATAATTTCTATGGGTGTTTCATGTATCGGGATCTCTTCTGACTCCAGGATTTCATAGAATGAGAAATGGATTGTTAGGGCAATCTGAAGCTTTTACGAAAACTTTAATTCACTGAAGAGTCAAAACAATTGTGGGTTACTTAAAGAAAGAAAAGTGTCCTCAATCACCTTTTCCGTAGGGCCAGGAAAGAAATTCACATAACTTAATTCCTATTCTCCTTTGTCATTCATAAATTTTGCATCAAAAGCGGTTTATTCGTTTTCTCTTCATTTCTCAGTCTTACAGAGTAATTATTTAGTTAAAATAATCTTTGTTAAGATTTAAAAGAAACAGATAAATTAGAAAATGATGAATAAGGGAGAGACACGGTGACAGATTTAGCCTTAGAAACCATTATAATTCTCCTTTGTACAGTTAACAGTTTAAATCTTTTGCGGTAACACATTCATTTCTAAGAACGCTATAGGGAGATGGAGGAAAAGTTTTTTTCTAGAATCACATACACCAGCATAAAACTTCTGTATTATAGGACAAATCCTGCTTAGTGCATACATAGGTAATCATCGATCTCTGGTATCTCTCTGGAAGAAACTCAAAACGAATTCACTGCGACATGACCTTATTTATAGTCCCAAGAAGTATGTCGATCCATAGGATAAACGTACTAGCAAAATAAACCTTGTAAAACAATTTTTATATTAAATTACACTTCTTTCTTGGGAGAGAATGCCTTTGGTGGGAAGGTTAAGAAAAATGTTTAAATATCGGCTTTTCCTTAAAAAGTAGGATGCAGCCTGAACCTCTCTGGGCACTTCTGCAGCGAGGAGCAGCAGTCCTGAGTACCGTTCATGCGTTCGCGCCTTGCTCGGAATCATGGCACATGCCCACCTCACACAATGGGTGCCAAGGATACCAGCACTGCTCTTGCTCTCATCACGGATGACAGTTACACCCGACATTCCAAGCGCCATGCTTTCTCCGAGGCATTTTGAATGTATTGTTTACTATATCCTTCATATTCATTTTATCAAGGAAGGTCGGTTTTACTGTCCCTAAGTTAAAATTGAGGGAATCACACGCCCAGTGAGGTTAAATCGTTTCCTGACGTGCCCTGGCGTCCAGGAAAACAAGTGCATAATGTGCTCCCAGCACTCTCTCTTGAAACCTGCGGTTTTAGCCACTGCCTGTACTTCACTGCCTTTACAAAAACCTTTTTACACTTGATACTGATCACAATATTCAGGCATGAAAGCATTTTCAACATGACTTTATGGCAGGAACACGGAAAAATCCAGAGTATACCCAGAGTCTAGTGGTCAAAAAATTATCTATACTAAATCTTTTCAGTCATTCCCCTCTTAAAAATGAATTCTGACGGTAGAACTTTTGCTGAGATGTCAAATGCACTCAGTAGGAACAGCAGTGGTACTAACTGTGTTTTTGCACCCTAAAACACTGAGAAGAAATCCGGCAAAACACTTTCTTGCTCACCACCACGGGGCGCCTTTGATTAAATTTCAGCGGTTCGGTGAATTAACACTTTTTTCTTCAAGGCATAATTGTTAATCAGTTATGTTTTATTCACTTTGGGAAATCTACCTTTGTCAAAAAAGGAACAGATTATTTTGGTGTCCGAAATTCACCTGACAAATGTCATTGTTGACATTTTTCCTTTTGCCATTTATAAAGAATAATTTCTATGGGTGTTTCATGTATCGGGATCTCTTCTGACTCCAGGATTTCATAGAATGAGAAATGGATTGTTAGGGCAATCTGAAGCTTTTACGAAAACTTTAATTCACTGAAGAGTCAAAACAATTGTGGGTTACTTAAAGAAAGAAAAGTGTCCTCAGTCACCTTTTCCGTAGAGCAAGGAAAGAAATTCACATAACTTAATTCCTATTCTCCTTTGTCATTCATAAATTTTGCATCAAAAGCGGTTTATTCGTTTTCTCTTCATTTCTAAGTCTTACAGAGTAATTATTTAGTTAAAATAATCTTTGTTAAGATTTAAAAGAAACAGATAAATTAGAAAATGATGAATAAGGGAGAGACACGGTGACAGATTTAGCCTTAGAAACCATTATAATCCTCCTTTGTACAGTTAACAGTTTAAATCTTTTGCGGTAACACATTCATTTCTAAGAACGCTATAGGGAGATGGAGGAAAAGTTTTTTTCTAGAATCACATACACCAGCATAAAACTTCTGTATTATAGGACAAATCCTGCTTTGTGCATACATAGGTAATCATCGATCTCTGGTATCTCTCTGGAAGAAACTCAAAACGAATTCACTGCGACATGACCTTATTTATAGTCCCAAGAAGTATGTCGATCCATAGGATAAACGTACTAGCAAAATAAACCTTGTAAAACAATTTTTATATTAAATTACACTTCTTTCTTGGGAGAGAATGCCTTTGGTGGGAAGGTTAAGAAAAATGTTTAAATATCGGCTTTTCCTTCAAAAGTAGGATGCAGCCTGAACCTCTCTGGGCACTTCTGCAGCGAGGAGCAGCAGTCCTGAGTGCCGTTCATGCGTTCGCGCCTTGCTCGGAATCATGGCACATGCCCACCTCACACAATGGGTGCCAAGGATACCAGCACTGCTCTTGCTCTCATCACGGATGACAGTTACACCCGACATTCCAAGCGCCATGCTTTCTCCGAGGCATTTTGAATGTATTGTTTACTATATCCTTCATATTCATTTTATCAAGGAAGGTCGGTTTTACTGTCCCTAAGTTAAAATTGAGGGAATCACACGCCCAGTGAGGTTAAATCGTTTCCTGACGTGCCCTGGCGTCCAGGAAAACAAGTGCATAATGTGCTCCCAGCACTCTCTCTTGAAACCTGCGGTTTTAGCCACTGCCTGTACTTCACTGCCTTTACAAAAACCTTTTTACACTTGATACTGATCACAATATTCAGGCATGAAAGCATTTTCAACATGACTTTATGGCAGGAACACGGAAAAATCCAGAGTATACCCAGAGTCTAGTGGTCAAAAAATTATCTATACTAAATCTTTTCAGTCATTCCCCTCTTAAAAATGAATTCTGACGGTAGAACTTTTGCTGAGATGTCAAATGCACTCAGTAGGAACAGCAGTGGTACTAACTGTGTTTTTGCACCCTAAAACACTGAGAAGAAATCCGGCAAAACACTTTCTTGCTCACCACCACGGGGCGCCTTTGATTAAATTTCAGCGGTTCGGTGAATTAACACTTTTTTCATCAAGGCATAATTCTTAATCAGTTATGTTTTATTCACTTTGGGAAATCTACCTTTGTCAAAAAAGGAACAGATTATTTTGGTGTCCGAAATTCACCTGACAAATGTCATTGTTGACATTTTTCCTTTTGGCATTTATAAAGAATAATTTCTATGGGTGTTTCATGTATCGGGATCTCTTCTGACTCCAGGATTTCATAGAATGAGAAATGGATTGTTAGGGCAATCTGAAGCTTTTACGAAAACTTTAATTCACTGAAGAGTCAAAACAATTGTGGGTTACTTAAAGAAAGAAAAGTGTCCTCAATCACCTTTTCCGTAGAGCCAGGAAAGAAATTCACATAACTTAATTCCTATTCTCCTTTGTCATTCATAAATTTTGCATCAAAAGCGGTTTATTCGTTTTCTCTTCATTTCTAAGTCTTACAGAGTAATTATTTAGTTAAAATAATCTTTGTTAAGATTTAAAAGAAACAGATAAATTAGAAAATGATGAATAAGGGAGAGACACGGTGACAGATTTAGCCTTAGAAACCATTATAATCCTCCTTTGTACAGTTAACAGTTTAAATCTTTTGCGGTAACACATTCATTTCTAACAACGCTATAGGGAGATGGAGGAAAAGTTTTTTTCTAGAATCACATACACCAGCATAAAACTTCTGTATTATAGGACAAATCCTGCTTTGTGCATACATAGGTAATCATCGCGATCTGGTATCTCTCTGGAAGAAACTCAAAACGAATTCACTGCGACATGACCTTATTTATAGTCCCAAGAAGTATGTCGATCCATAGGATAAACGTACTAGCAAAATAAACCTTGTAAAACAATTTTTATATTAAATTACACTTCTTTCTTGGGAGAGAATGCCTTTGGTGGGAAGGTTAAGAAAAATGTTTAAATATCGGCTTTTCCTTAAAAAGTAGGATGCAGCCTGAACCTCTCTGGGCACTTCTGCAGCGAGGAGCAGCAGTCCTGAGTACCGTTCATGCGTTCGCGCCTTGCTCGGAATCATGGCACATGCCCACCTCACACAATGGGTGCCAAGGATACCAGCACTGCTCTTGCTCTCATCACGGATGACAGTTACACCCGACATTCCAAGCGCCATGCTTTCTCCGAGGCATTTTGAATGTATGGTTTACTATATCCTTCATATTCATTTTATCAAGGAAGGTCAGTTTTACTGTCCCTATGTTAAAATTGAGGGAATCACACGCCCAGTGAGGTTAAATCGTTTCCTGACGTGCCCTGGCGTCAAGGAAAACAAGTGCGTGATGTGCGCCCAGCACTCTCTCTTGAAACCTGCGGTTTTAGCCACTGCCTGTACTTCACTGCCTTTACAAAAACCTTTTTACACTTGATACTGATCACAATATTCAGGCATGAAAGCATTTTCAACATGACTTATGGCAGGGACATGGAAAAATCCAGAGTATACCCAGAGTCTAGTTGTCAAAAAATTATCTATACTAAATCTTTTCAGTCATTCCCCTCTTAAAAATGAATTCTGACGGTAGAACTTTTGCTGAGATGTCAAATGCACTCAGTAGGAACAGCAGTGGTACTAACTGTGTTTTTGCACCCTAAAACACTGAGAAGAAATCCGGCAAAACACTTTCTTGCTCACCACCACGGGGCGCCTTTGATTAAATTTCAGCGGTTCGGTGAATTAACACTTTTTTCATCAAGGCATAATTCTTAATCAGTTATGTTTTATTCACTTTGGGAAATCTACCTTTGTCAAAAAAGGAACAGATTATTTTGGTGTCCGAAATTCACCTGACAAATGTCATTGTTGACATTTTTCCTATTGGCATTTATAAAGAATAATTTCTATGGGTGTTTCATGTATCGGGATCTCTTCTGACTCCAGGATTTCATAGAATGAGAAATGGATTGTTAGGGCAATCTGAAGCTTTTACGAAAACTTTAATTCACTGAAGAGTCAAAACAATTGTGGGTTACTTAAAGAAAGAAAAGTGTCCTCAATCACCTTTTCCGTAGGGCCAGGAAAGAAATTCACATAACTTAATTCCTATTCTCCTTTGTCATTCATAAATTTTGCATCAAAAGCGGTTTATTCGTTTTCTCTTCATTTCTCAGTCTTACAGAGTAATTATTTAGTTAAAATAATCTTTGTTAAGATTTAAAAGAAACAGATAAATTAGAAAATGATGAATAAGGGAGAGACACGGTGACAGATTTAGCCTTAGAAACCATTATAATTCTCCTTTGTACAGTTAACAGTTTAAATCTTTTGCGGTAACACATTCATTTCTAAGAACGCTATAGGGAGATGGAGGAAAAGTTTTTTTCTAGAATCACATACACCAGCATAAAACTTCTGTATTATAGGACAAATCCTGCTTAGTGCATACATAGGTAATCATCGATCTCTGGTATCTCTCTGGAAGAAACTCAAAACGAATTCACTGCGACATGACCTTATTTATAGTCCCAAGAAGTATGTCGATCCATAGGATAAACGTACTAGCAAAATAAACCTTGTAAAACAATTTTTATATTAAATTACACTTCTTTCTTGGGAGAGAATGCCTTTGGTGGGAAGGTTAAGAAAAATGTTTAAATATCGGCTTTTCCTTAAAAAGTAGGATGCAGCCTGAACCTCTCTGGGCACTTCTGCAGCGAGGAGCAGCAGTCCTGAGTACCGTTCATGCGTTCGCGCCTTGCTCGGAATCATGGCACATGCCCACCTCACACAATGGGTGCCAAGGATACCAGCACTGCTCTTGCTCTCATCACGGATGACAGTTACACCCGACATTCCAAGCGCCATGCTTTCTCCGAGGCATTTTGAATGTATTGTTTACTATATCCTTCATATTCATTTTATCAAGGAAGGTCGGTTTTACTGTCCCTAAGTTAAAATTGAGGGAATCACACACCCAGTGAGGTTAAATCGTTTCCTGACGTGCCCTGGCGTCCAGGAAAACAAGTGCATAATGTGCTCCCAGCACTCTCTCTTGAAACCTGCGGTTTTAGCCACTGCCTGTACTTCACTGCCTTTACAAAAACCTTTTTACACTTGATACTGATCACAATATTCAGGCATGAAAGCATTTTCAACATGACTTTATGGCAGGAACACGGAAAAATCCAGAGTATACCCAGAGTCTAGTGGTCAAAAAATTATCTATACTAAATCTTTTCAGTCATTCCCCTCTTAAAAATGAATTCTGACGGTAGAACTTTTGCTGAGATGTCAAATGCACTCAGTAGGAACAGCAGTGGTACTAACTGTGTTTTTGCACCCTAAAACACTGAGAAGAAATCCGGCAAAACACTTTCTTGCTCACCACCACGGGGCGCCTTTGATTAAATTTCAGCGGTTCGGTGAATTAACACTTTTTTCATCAAGGCATAATTCTTAATCAGTTATGTTTTATTCACTTTGGGAAATCTACCTTTGTCAAAAAAGGAACAGATTATTTTGGTGTCCGAAATTCACCTGACAAATGTCATTGTTGACATTTTTCCTTTTGGCATTTATAAAGAATAATTTCTATGGGTGTTTCATGTATCGGGATCTCTTCTGACTCCAGGATTTCATAGAATGAGAAATGGATTGTTAGGGCAATCTGAAGCTTTTACGAAAACTTTAATTCACTGAAGAGTCAAAACAATTGTGGGTTACTTAAAGAAAGAAAAGTGTCCTCAATCACCTTTTCCGTAGAGCCAGGAAAGAAATTCACATAACTTAATTCCTATTCTCCTTTGTCATTCATAAATTTTGCATCAAAAGCGGTTTATTCGTTTTCTCTTCATTTCTAAGTCTTACAGAGTAATTATTTAGTTAAAATAATCTTTGTTAAGATTTAAAAGAAACAGATAAATTAGAAAATGATGAATAAGGGAGAGACACGGTGACAGATTTAGCCTTAGAAACCATTATAATCCTCCTTTGTACAGTTAACAGTTTAAATCTTTTGCGGTAACACATTCATTTCTAACAACGCTATAGGGAGATGGAGGAAAAGTTTTTTTCTAGAATCACATACACCAGCATAAAACTTCTGTATTATAGGACAAATCCTGCTTTGTGCATACATAGGTAATCATCGCGATCTGGTATCTCTCTGGAAGAAACTCAAAACGAATTCACTGCGACATGACCTTATTTATAGTCCCAAGAAGTATGTCGATCCATAGGATAAACGTACTAGCAAAATAAACCTTGTAAAACAATTTTTATATTAAATTACACTTCTTTCTTGGGAGAGAATGCCTTTGGTGGGAAGGTTAAGAAAAATGTTTAAATATCGGCTTTTCCTTAAAAAGTAGGATGCAGCCTGAACCTCTCTGGGCACTTCTGCAGCGAGGAGCAGCAGTCCTGAGTACCGTTCATGCGTTCGCGCCTTGCTCGGAATCATGGCACATGCCCACCTCACACAATGGGTGCCAAGGATACCAGCACTGCTCTTGCTCTCATCACGGATGACAGTTACACCCGACATTCCAAGCGCCATGCTTTCTCCGAGGCATTTTGAATGTATGGTTTACTATATCCTTCATATTCATTTTATCAAGGAAGGTCAGTTTTACTGTCCCTATGTTAAAATTGAGGGAATCACACGCCCAGTGAGGTTAAATCGTTTCCTGACGTGCCCTGGCGTCAAGGAAAACAAGTGCGTGATGTGCGCCCAGCACTCTCTCTTGAAACCTGCGGTTTTAGCCACTGCCTGTACTTCACTGCCTTTACAAAAACCTTTTTACACTTGATACTGATCACAATATTCAGGCATGAAAGCATTTTCAACATGACTTATGGCAGGGACATGGAAAAATCCAGAGTATACCCAGAGTCTAGTTGTCAAAAAATTATCTATACTAAATCTTTTCAGTCATTCCCCTCTTAAAAATGAATTCTGACGGTAGAACTTTTGCTGAGATGTCAAATGCACTCAGTAGGAACAGCAGTGGTACTAACTGTGTTTTTGCACCCTAAAACACTGAGAAGAAATCCGGCAAAACACTTTCTTGCTCACCACCACGGGGCGCCTTTGATTAAATTTCAGCGGTTCGGTGAATTAACACTTTTTTCATCAAGGCATAATTCTTAATCAGTTATGTTTTATTCACTTTGGGAAATCTACCTTTGTCAAAAAAGGAACAGATTATTTTGGTGTCCGAAATTCACCTGACAAATGTCATTGTTGACATTTTTCCTATTGGCATTTATAAAGAATAATTTCTATGGGTGTTTCATGTATCGGGATCTCTTCTGACTCCAGGATTTCATAGAATGAGAAATGGATTGTTAGGGCAATCTGAAGCTTTTACGAAAACTTTAATTCACTGAAGAGTCAAAACAATTGTGGGTTACTTAAAGAAAGAAAAGTGTCCTCAATCACCTTTTCCGTAGGGCCAGGAAAGAAATTCACATAACTTAATTCCTATTCTCCTTTGTCATTCATAAATTTTGCATCAAAAGCGGTTTATTCGTTTTCTCTTCATTTCTCAGTCTTACAGAGTAATTATTTAGTTAAAATAATCTTTGTTAAGATTTAAAAGAAACAGATAAATTAGAAAATGATGAATAAGGGAGAGACACGGTGACAGATTTAGCCTTAGAAACCATTATAATTCTCCTTTGTACAGTTAACAGTTTAAATCTTTTGCGGTAACACATTCATTTCTAAGAACGCTATAGGGAGATGGAGGAAAAGTTTTTTTCTAGAATCACATACACCAGCATAAAACTTCTGTATTATAGGACAAATCCTGCTTAGTGCATACATAGGTAATCATCGATCTCTGGTATCTCTCTGGAAGAAACTCAAAACGAATTCACTGCGACATGACCTTATTTATAGTCCCAAGAAGTATGTCGATCCATAGGATAAACGTACTAGCAAAATAAACCTTGTAAAACAATTTTTATATTAAATTACACTTCTTTCTTGGGAGAGAATGCCTTTGGTGGGAAGGTTAAGAAAAATGTTTAAATATCGGCTTTTCCTTAAAAAGTAGGATGCAGCCTGAACCTCTCTGGGCACTTCTGCAGCGAGGAGCAGCAGTCCTGAGTACCGTTCATGCGTTCGCGCCTTGCTCGGAATCATGGCACATGACCACCTCACACAATGGGTGCCAAGGATACCAGCACTGCTCTTGCTCTCATCACGGATGACAGTTACACCCGACATTCCAAGCGCCATGCTTTCTCCGAGGCATTTTGAATGTATGGTTTACTATATCCTTCATATTCATTTTATCAAGGAAGGTCGGTTTTACTGTCCCTATGTTAAAATTGAGGGAATCACACGCCCAGTGAGGTTAAATCGTTTCCTGACGTGCCCTGGCGTCAAGGAAAAGAAGTGCATAATGTGCACCCAGCACTCTCTCTTGAAACCTGCGGTTTTAGCCACTGCCTGTACTTCACTGCCTTTACAAAAACCTTTTTACACTTGATACTGATCACAATATTCAGGCATGAAAGCATTTTCAACATGACTTATGGCAGGGACATGGAAAAATCCAGAGTATACCCAGAGTCTAGTGGTCAAAAAATTATCTATACTAAATCTTTTCAGTCATTCCCCTCTTAAAAATGAATTCTGACGGTAGAACTTTTGCTGAGATGTCAAATGCACTCAGTAGGAACAGCAGTGGTACTAACTGTGTTTTTGCACCCTAAAACACTGAGAAGAAATCCGGCAAAACACTTTCTTGCTCACCACCACGGGGCGCCTTTGATTAAATTTCAGCGGTTCGGTGAATTAACACTTTTTTCATCAAGGCATAATTCTTAATCAGTTATGTTTTATTCACTTTGGGAAATCTACCTTTGTCAAAAAAGGAACAGATTATTTTGGTGTCCGAAATTCACCTGACAAATGTCATTGTTGACATTTTTCCTTTTGGCATTTATAAAGAATAATTTCTATGGGTGTTTCATGTATCGGGATCTCTTCTGACTCCAGGATTTCATAGAATGAGAAATGGATTGTTAGGGCAATCTGAAGCTTTTACGAAAACTTTAATTCACTGAAGAGTCAAAACAATTGTGGGTTACTTAAAGAAAGAAAAGTGTCCTCAATCACCTTTTCCGTAGAGCCAGGAAAGAAATTCACATAACTTAATTCCTATTCTCCTTTGTCATTCATAAATTTTGCATCAAAAGCGGTTTATTCGTTTTCTCTTCATTTCTAAGTCTTACAGAGTAATTATTTAGTTAAAATAATCTTTGTTAAGATTTAAAAGAAACAGATAAATTAGAAAATGATGAATAAGGGAGAGACACGGTGACAGATTTAGCTTTAGAAACCATTATAATCCTCCTTTGTACAGTTAACAGTTTAAATCTTTTGCGGTAACACATTCATTTCTAAGAACGCTATAGGGAGATGGAGGAAAAGTTTTTTTCTAGAATCACATACACCAGCATAAAACTTCTGTATTATAGGACAAATCCTGCTTAGTGCATACATAGTTAATCATCGAGATCTGGTATCTCTCTGGAAGAAACTCAAAACGAATTCACTGCGACATGACCTTATTTATAGTCCCAAGAAGTATGTCGATCCATAGGATAAACGTACTAGCAAAATAAACCTTGTAAAACAATTTTTATATTAAATTACACTTCTTTCTTGGGAGAGAATGCCTTTGGTGGGAAGGTTAAGAAAAATGTTTAAATATCGGCTTTTCCTTAAAAAGTAGGATGCAGCCTGAACCTCTCTGGGCACTTCTGCAGCGAGGAGCAGCAGTCCTGAGTACCGTTCATGCGTTCGCGCCTTGCTCGGAATCATGGCACATGCCCACCTCACACAATGGGTGCCAAGGATACCAGCACTGCTCTTGCTCTCATCACGGATGACAGTTACACCCGACATTCCAAGCGCCATGCTTTCTCCGAGGCATTTTGAATGTATGGTTTACTATATCCTTCATATTCATTTTATCAAGGAAGGTCGGTTTTACTGTCCCTATGTTAAAATTGAGGGAATCACACGCCCAGTGAGGTTAAATCGTTTCCTGACGTGCCCTGGCGTCAAGGAAAACAAGTGCGTGATGTGCGCCCAGCACTCTCTCTTGAAACCTGCGGTTTTAGCCACTGCCTGTACTTCACTGCCTTTACAAAAACCTTTTTACACTTGATACTGATCACAATATTCAGGCATGAAAGCATTTTCAACATGACTTATGGCAGGGACATGGAAAAATCCAGAGTATACCCAGAGTCTAGTTGTCAAAAAATTATCTATACTAAATCTTTTCAGTCATTCCCCTCTTAAAAATGAATTCTGACGGTAGAACTTTTGCTGAGATGTCAAATGCACTCAGTAGGAACAGCAGTGGTACTAACTGTGTTTTTGCACCCTAAAACACTGAGAAGAAATCCGGCAAAACACTTTCTTGCTCACCACCACGGGGCGCCTTTGATTAAATTTCAGCGGTTCGGTGAATTAACACTTTTTTCATCAAGGCATAATTCTTAATCAGTTATGTTTTATTCACTTTGGGAAATCTACCTTTGTCAAAAAAGGAACAGATTATTTTGGTGTCCGAAATTCACCTGACAAATGTCATTGTTGACATTTTTCCTATTGGCATTTATAAAGAATAATTTCTATGGGTGTTTCATGTATCGGGATCTCTTCTGACTCCAGGATTTCATAGAATGAGAAATGGATTGTTAGGGCAATCTGAAGCTTTTACGAAAACTTTAATTCACTGAAGAGTCAAAACAATTGTGGGTTACTTAAAGAAAGAAAAGTGTCCTCAATCACCTTTTCCGTAGGGCCAGGAAAGAAATTCACATAACTTAATTCCTATTCTCCTTTGTCATTCATAAATTTTGCATCAAAAGCGGTTTATTCGTTTTCTCTTCATTTCTCAGTCTTACAGAGTAATTATTTAGTTAAAATAATCTTTGTTAAGATTTAAAAGAAACAGATAAATTAGAAAATGATGAATAAGGGAGAGACACGGTGACAGATTTAGCCTTAGAAACCATTATAATTCTCCTTTGTACAGTTAACAGTTTAAATCTTTTGCGGTAACACATTCATTTCTAAGAACGCTATAGGGAGATGGAGGAAAAGTTTTTTTCTAGAATCACATACACCAGCATAAAACTTCTGTATTATAGGACAAATCCTGCTTAGTGCATACATAGGTAATCATCGATCTCTGGTATCTCTCTGGAAGAAACTCAAAACGAATTCACTGCGACATGACCTTATTTATAGTCCCAAGAAGTATGTCGATCCATAGGATAAACGTACTAGCAAAATAAACCTTGTAAAACAATTTTTATATTAAATTACACTTCTTTCTTGGGAGAGAATGCCTTTGGTGGGAAGGTTAAGAAAAATGTTTAAATATCGGCTTTTCCTTAAAAAGTAGGATGCAGCCTGAACCTCTCTGGGCACTTCTGCAGCGAGGAGCAGCAGTCCTGAGTACCGTTCATGCGTTCGCGCCTTGCTCGGAATCATGGCACATGCCCACCTCACACAATGGGTGCCAAGGATACCAGCACTGCTCTTGCTCTCATCACGGATGACAGTTACACCCGACATTCCAAGCGCCATGCTTTCTCCGAGGCATTTTGAATGTATGGTTTACTATATCCTTCATATTCATTTTATCAAGGAAGGTCGGTTTTACTGTCCCTATGTTAAAATTGAGGGAATCACACGCCCAGTGAGGTTAAATCGTTTCCTGACGTGCCCTGGCGTCAAGGAAAAGAAGTGCATAATGTGCACCCAGCACTCTCTCTTGAAACCTGCGGTTTTAGCCACTGCCTGTACTTCACTGCCTTTACAAAAACCTTTTTACACTTGATACTGATCACAATATTCAGGCATGAAAGCATTTTCAACATGACTTATGGCAGGGACATGGAAAAATCCAGAGTATACCCAGAGTCTAGTGGTCAAAAAATTATCTATACTAAATCTTTTCAGTCATTCCCCTCTTAAAAATGAATTCTGACGGTAGAACTTTTGCTGAGATGTCAAATGCACTCAGTAGGAACAGCAGTGGTACTAACTGTGTTTTTGCACCCTAAAACACTGAGAAGAAATCCGGCAAAACACTTTCTTGCTCACCACCACGGGGCGCCTTTGATTAAATTTCAGCGGTTCGGTGAATTAACACTTTTTTCATCAAGGCATAATTCTTAATCAGTTATGTTTTATTCACTTTGGGAAATCTACCTTTGTCAAAAAAGGAACAGATTATTTTGGTGTCCGAAATTCACCTGACAAATGTCATTGTTGACATTTTTCCTATTGGCATTTATAAAGAATAATTTCTATGGGTGTTTCATGTATCGGGATCTCTTCTGACTCCAGGATTTCATAGAATGAGAAATGGATTGTTAGGGCAATCTGAAGCTTTTACGAAAACTTTAATTCACTGAAGAGTCAAAACAATTGTGGGTTACTTAAAGAAAGAAAAGTGTCCTCAATCACCTTTTCCGTAGGGCCAGGAAAGAAATTCACATAACTTAATTCCTATTCTCCTTTGTCATTCATAAATTTTGCATCAAAAGCGGTTTATTCGTTTTCTCTTCATTTCTCAGTCTTACAGAGTAATTATTTAGTTAAAATAATCTTTGTTAAGATTTAAAAGAAACAGATAAATTAGAAAATGATGAATAAGGGAGAGACACGGTGACAGATTTAGCCTTAGAAACCATTATAATTCTCCTTTGTACAGTTAACAGTTTAAATCTTTTGCGGTAACACATTCATTTCTAAGAACGCTATAGGGAGATGGAGGAAAAGTTTTTTTCTAGAATCACATACACCAGCATAAAACTTCTGTATTATAGGACAAATCCTGCTTAGTGCATACATAGGTAATCATCGATCTCTGGTATCTCTCTGGAAGAAACTCAAAACGAATTCACTGCGACATGACCTTATTTATAGTCCCAAGAAGTATGTCGATCCATAGGATAAACGTACTAGCAAAATAAACCTTGTAAAACAATTTTTATATTAAATTACACTTCTTTCTTGGGAGAGAATGCCTTTGGTGGGAAGGTTAAGAAAAATGTTTAAATATCGGCTTTTCCTTAAAAAGTAGGATGCAGCCTGAACCTCTCTGGGCACTTCTGCAGCGAGGAGCAGCAGTCCTGAGTACCGTTCATGCGTTCGCGCCTTGCTCGGAATCATGGCACATGCCCACCTCACACAATGGGTGCCAAGGATACCAGCACTGCTCTTGCTCTCATCACGGATGACAGTTACACCCGACATTCCAAGCGCCATGCTTTCTCCGAGGCATTTTGAATGTATGGTTTACTATATCCTTCATATTCATTTTATCAAGGAAGGTCGGTTTTACTGTCCCTATGTTAAAATTGAGGGAATCACACGCCCAGTGAGGTTAAATCGTTTCCTGACGTGCCCTGGCGTCAAGGAAAAGAAGTGCATAATGTGCACCCAGCACTCTCTCTTGAAACCTGCGGTTTTAGCCACTGCCTGTACTTCACTGCCTTTACAAAAACCTTTTTACACTTGATACTGATCACAATATTCAGGCATGAAAGCATTTTCAACATGACTTATGGCAGGGACATGGAAAAATCCAGAGTATACCCAGAGTCTAGTGGTCAAAAAATTATCTATACTAAATCTTTTCAGTCATTCCCCTCTTAAAAATGAATTCTGACGGTAGAACTTTTGCTGAGATGTCAAATGCACTCAGTAGGAACAGCAGTGGTACTAACTGTGTTTTTGCACCCTAAAACACTGAGAAGAAATCCGGCAAAACACTTTCTTGCTCACCACCACGGGGCGCCTTTGATTAAATTTCAGCGGTTCGGTGAATTAACACTTTTTTCATCAAGGCATAATTCTTAATCAGTTATGTTTTATTCACTTTGGGAAATCTACCTTTGTCAAAAAAGGAACAGATTATTTTGGTGTCCGAAATTCACCTGACAAATGTCATTGTTGACATTTTTCCTATTGGCATTTATAAAGAATAATTTCTATGGGTGTTTCATGTATCGGGATCTCTTCTGACTCCAGGATTTCATAGAATGAGAAATGGATTGTTAGGGCAATCTGAAGCTTTTACGAAAATTTTAATTCACTGAAGAGTCAAAACAATTGTGGGTTACTTAAAGAAAGAAAAGTGTCCTCAATCACCTTTTCCGTAGGGCCAGGAAAGAAATTCACATAACTTAATTCCTATTCTCCTTTGTCATTCATAAATTTTGCATCAAAAGCGGTTTATTCGTTTTCTCTTCATTTCTAAGTCTTACAGAGTAATTATTTAGTTAAAATAATCTTTGTTAAGATTTAAAAGAAACAGATAAATTAGAAAATGATGAATAAGGGAGAGACACGGTGACAGATTTAGCCTTAGAAACCATTATAATTCTCCTTTGTACAGTTAACAGTTTAAATCTTTTGCGGTAACACATTCATTTCTAAGAACGCTATAGGGAGATGGAGGAAAAGTTTTTTTCTAGAATCACATACACCAGCATAAAACTTCCGTATTATAGGACAAATCCTGCTTAGTGCATACATAGGTAATCATCGATCTCTGGTATCTCTCTGGAAGAAACTCAAAACGAATTCACTGCGACATGACCTTATTTATAGTCCCAAGAAGTATGTCGATCCATAGGATAAACGTACTAGCAAAGTAAACCTTGTAAAACAATTTTTATATTAAATTACACTTCTTTCTTGGGAGAGAATGCCTTTGGTGGGAAGGTTAAGAAAAATGTTTAAATATCGGCTTTTCCTTCAAAAGTAGGATGCAGCCTGAACCTCTCTGGGCACTTCTGCAGCGAGGAGCAGCAGTCCTGAGTGCCGTTCATGCGTTCGCGCCTTGCTCGGAATCATGGCACATGCCCACCTCACACAATGGGTGCCAAGGATACCAGCACTGCTCTTGCTCTCATCACGGATGACAGTTACACCCGACATTCCAAGCGCCATGCTTTCTCCGAGGCATTTTGAATGTATTGTTTACTATATCCTTCATATTCATTTTATCAAGGAAGGTCGGTTTTACTGTCCCTATGTTAAAATTGAGGGAATCACACGCCCAGTGAGGTTAAATCGTTTCCTGACGTGCCCTGGCGTCAAGGAAAACAAGTGCATAATGTGCGCCCAGCACTCTCTCTTGAAACCTGCGGTTTTAGCCACTGCCTGTACTTCACTGCCTTTACAAAAACCTTTTTACACTTGATACTGATCACAATATTCAGGCATGAAAGCATTTTCAACATGACTTTATGGCAGGGACACGGAAAAATCCAGAGTATACCCAGAGTCTAGTTGTCAAAAAATTATCTATACTAAATCTTTTCAGTCATTCCCCTCTTAAAAATGAATTCTGACTGTAGAACTTTTGCTGAGATGTCAAATGCACTCAGTAGGTACAGCAGTGGTACTAACTGTGTTTTTGCACCCTAAAACACTGAGAAGAAATCCGGCAAAACACTTTCTTGCTCACCACCACGGGGCGCCTTTGATTAAATTTCAGCGGTTCGGTGAATTAACACTTTTTTCATCAAGGCAGAATTCTTAATCCGTTATGTTTTATTCACTTTGGGAAATCTACCTTTGTCAAAAAAGGAACAGATTATTTTGGTGTCCGAAATTCACCTGACAAATGTCATTGTTGACATTTTTCCTTTTGCCATTTATAAAGAATAATTTCTATGGGTGTTTCATGTATCGGGATCTCTTCTGACTCCAGGATTTCATAGAATGAGAAATGGATTGTTAGGGCAATCTGAAGCTTTTACGAAAACTTTAATTCACTGAAGAGTCAAAACAATTGTGGGTTACTTAAAGAAAGAAAAGTGTCCTCAGTCACCTTTTCCGTAGAGCAAGGAAAGAAATTCACATAACTTAATTCCTATTCTCCTTTGTCATTCATAAATTTTGCATCAAAAGCGGTTTATTCGTTTTCTCTTCATTTCTAAGTCTTACAGAGTAATTATTTAGTTAAAATAATCTTTGTTAAGATTTAAAAGAAACAGATAAATTAGAAAATGATGAATAAGGGAGAGACACGGTGACAGATTTAGCCTTAGAAACCATTATAATCCTCCTTTGTACAGTTAACAGTTTAAATCTTTTGCGGTAACACATTCATTTCTAAGAACGCTATAGGGAGATGGAGGAAAAGTTTTTTTCTAGAATCACATACACCAGCATAAAACTTCTGTATTATAGGACAAATCCTGCTTTGTGCATACATAGGTAATCATCGATCTCTGGTATCTCTCTGGAAGAAACTCAAAACGAATTCACTGCGACATGACCTTATTTATAGTCCCAAGAAGTATGTCGATCCATAGGATAAACGTACTAGCAAAATAAACCTTGTAAAACAATTTTTATATTAAATTACACTTCTTTCTTGGGAGAGAATGCCTTTGGTGGGAAGGTTAAGAAAAATGTTTAAATATCGGCTTTTCCTTCAAAAGTAGGATGCAGCCTGAACCTCTCTGGGCACTTCTGCAGCGAGGAGCAGCAGTCCTGAGTGCCGTTCATGCGTTCGCGCCTTGCTCGGAATCATGGCACATGCCCACCTCACACAATGGGTGCCAAGGATACCAGCACTGCTCTTGCTCTCATCACGGATGACAGTTACACCCGACATTCCAAGCGCCATGTTTTCTCCGAGGCATTTTGAATGTATGGTTTACTATATCCTTCATATTCATTTTATCAAGGAAGGTCGGTTTTACTGTCCCTATGTTAAAATTGAGGGAATCACACGCCCAGTGAGGTTAAATCGTTTCCTGACGTGCCCTGGCGTCCAGGAAAACAAGTGCATAATGTGCGCCCAGCACTCTCTCTTGAAACCTGCGGTTTTAGCCACTGCCTGTACTTCACTGCCTTTACAAAAACCTTTTTACACTTGATACTGATCACAATATTCAGGCATGAAAGCATTTTCAACATGACTTTATGGCAGGGACACGGAAAAATCCAGAGTATACCCAGAGTCTAGTGGTCAAAAAATTATCTATACTAAATCTTTTCAGTCATTCCCCTCTTAAAAATGAATTCTGACGGTAGAACTTTTGCTGAGATGTCAAATGCACTCAGTAGGAACAGCAGTGGTACTAACTGTGTTTTTGCACCCTAAAACACTGAGAAGAAATCCGGCAAAACACTTTCTTGCTCACCACCACGGGGCGCCTTTGATTAAATTTCAGCGGTTCGGTGAATTAACACTTTTTTCATCAAGGCATAATTCTTAATCAGTTATGTTTTATTCACTTTGGGAAATCTACCTTTGTCAAAAAAGGAACAGATTATTTTGGTGTCCGAAATTCACCTGACAAATGTCATTGTTGACATTTTTCCTATTGGCATTTATAAAGAATAATTTCTATGGGTGTTTCATGTATCGGGATCTCTTCTGACTCCAGGATTTCATAGAATGAGAAATGGATTGTTAGGGCAATCTGAAGCTTTTACGAAAACTTTAATTCACTGAAGAGTCAAAACAATTGTGGGTTACTTAAAGAAAGAAAAGTGTCCTCAATCACCTTTTCCGTAGGGCCAGGAAAGAAATTCACATAACTTAATTCCTATTCTCCTTTGTCATTCATAAATTTTGCATCAAAAGCGGTTTATTCGTTTTCTCTTCATTTCTCAGTCTTACAGAGTAATTATTTAGTTAAAATAATCTTTGTTAAGATTTAAAAGAAACAGATAAATTAGAAAATGATGAATAAGGGAGAGACACGGTGACAGATTTAGCCTTAGAAACCATTATAATTCTCCTTTGTACAGTTAACAGTTTAAATCTTTTGCGGTAACACATTCATTTCTAAGAACGCTATAGGGAGATGGAGGAAAAGTTTTTTTCTAGAATCACATACACCAGCATAAAACTTCTGTATTATAGGACAAATCCTGCTTAGTGCATACATAGGTAATCATCGATCTCTGGTATCTCTCTGGAAGAAACTCAAAACGAATTCACTGCGACATGACCTTATTTATAGTCCCAAGAAGTATGTCGATCCATAGGATAAACGTACTAGCAAAATAAACCTTGTAAAACAATTTTTATATTAAATTACACTTCTTTCTTGGGAGAGAATGCCTTTGGTGGGAAGGTTAAGAAAAATGTTTAAATATCGGCTTTTCCTTAAAAAGTAGGATGCAGCCTGAACCTCTCTGGGCACTTCTGCAGCGAGGAGCAGCAGTCCTGAGTACCGTTCATGCGTTCGCGCCTTGCTCGGAATCATGGCACATGCCCACCTCACACAATGGGTGCCAAGGATACCAGCACTGCTCTTGCTCTCATCACGGATGACAGTTACACCCGACATTCCAAGCGCCATGCTTTCTCCGAGGCATTTTGAATGTATGGTTTACTATATCCTTCATATTCATTTTATCAAGGAAGGTCGGTTTTACTGTCCCTATGTTAAAATTGAGGGAATCACACGCCCAGTGAGGTTAAATCGTTTCCTGACGTGCCCTGGCGTCAAGGAAAAGAAGTGCATAATGTGCACCCAGCACTCTCTCTTGAAACCTGCGGTTTTAGCCACTGCCTGTACTTCACTGCCTTTACAAAAACCTTTTTACACTTGATACTGATCACAATATTCAGGCATGAAAGCATTTTCAACATGACTTATGGCAGGGACATGGAAAAATCCAGAGTATACCCAGAGTCTAGTGGTCAAAAAATTATCTATACTAAATCTTTTCAGTCATTCCCCTCTTAAAAATGAATTCTGACGGTAGAACTTTTGCTGAGATGTCAAATGCACTCAGTAGGAACAGCAGTGGTACTAACTGTGTTTTTGCACCCTAAAACACTGAGAAGAAATCCGGCAAAACACTTTCTTGCTCACCACCACGGGGCGCCTTTGATTAAATTTCAGCGGTTCGGTGAATTAACACTTTTTTCATCAAGGCATAATTCTTAATCAGTTATGTTTTATTCACTTTGGGAAATCTACCTTTGTCAAAAAAGGAACAGATTATTTTGGTGTCCGAAATTCACCTGACAAATGTCATTGTTGACATTTTTCCTATTGGCATTTATAAAGAATAATTTCTATGGGTGTTTCATGTATCGGGATCTCTTCTGACTCCAGGATTTCATAGAATGAGAAATGGATTGTTAGGGCAATCTGAAGCTTTTACGAAAACTTTAATTCACTGAAGAGTCAAAACAATTGTGGGTTACTTAAAGAAAGAAAAGTGTCCTCAATCACCTTTTCCGTAGGGCCAGGAAAGAAATTCACATAACTTAATTCCTATTCTCCTTTGTCATTCATAAATTTTGCATCAAAAGCGGTTTATTCGTTTTCTCTTCATTTCTCAGTCTTACAGAGTAATTATTTAGTTAAAATAATCTTTGTTAAGATTTAAAAGAAACAGATAAATTAGAAAATGATGAATAAGGGAGAGACACGGTGACAGATTTAGCCTTAGAAACCATTATAATTCTCCTTTGTACAGTTAACAGTTTAAATCTTTTGCGGTAACACATTCATTTCTAAGAACGCTATAGGGAGATGGAGGAAAAGTTTTTTTCTAGAATCACATACACCAGCATAAAACTTCTGTATTATAGGACAAATCCTGCTTAGTGCATACATAGGTAATCATCGATCTCTGGTATCTCTCTGGAAGAAACTCAAAACGAATTCACTGCGACATGACCTTATTTATAGTCCCAAGAAGTATGTCGATCCATAGGATAAACGTACTAGCAAAATAAACCTTGTAAAACAATTTTTATATTAAATTACACTTCTTTCTTGGGAGAGAATGCCTTTGGTGGGAAGGTTAAGAAAAATGTTTAAATATCGGCTTTTCCTTAAAAAGTAGGATGCAGCCTGAACCTCTCTGGGCACTTCTGCAGCGAGGAGCAGCAGTCCTGAGTACCGTTCATGCGTTCGCGCCTTGCTCGGAATCATGGCACATGCCCACCTCACACAATGGGTGCCAAGGATACCAGCACTGCTCTTGCTCTCATCACGGATGACAGTTACACCCGACATTCCAAGCGCCATGCTTTCTCCGAGGCATTTTGAATGTATGGTTTACTATATCCTTCATATTCATTTTATCAAGGAAGGTCGGTTTTACTGTCCCTATGTTAAAATTGAGGGAATCACACGCCCAGTGAGGTTAAATCGTTTCCTGACGTGCCCTGGCGTCAAGGAAAAGAAGTGCATAATGTGCACCCAGCACTCTCTCTTGAAACCTGCGGTTTTAGCCACTGCCTGTACTTCACTGCCTTTACAAAAACCTTTTTACACTTGATACTGATCACAATATTCAGGCATGAAAGCATTTTCAACATGACTTATGGCAGGGACATGGAAAAATCCAGAGTATACCCAGAGTCTAGTGGTCAAAAAATTATCTATACTAAATCTTTTCAGTCATTCCCCTCTTAAAAATGAATTCTGACGGTAGAACTTTTGCTGAGATGTCAAATGCACTCAGTAGGAACAGCAGTGGTACTAACTGTGTTTTTGCACCCTAAAACACTGAGAAGAAATCCGGCAAAACACTTTCTTGCTCACCACCACGGGGCGCCTTTGATTAAATTTCAGCGGTTCGGTGAATTAACACTTTTTTCATCAAGGCATAATTCTTAATCAGTTATGTTTTATTCACTTTGGGAAATCTACCTTTGTCAAAAAAGGAACAGATTATTTTGGTGTCCGAAATTCACCTGACAAATGTCATTGTTGACATTTTTCCTATTGGCATTTATAAAGAATAATTTCTATGGGTGTTTCATGTATCGGGATCTCTTCTGACTCCAGGATTTCATAGAATGAGAAATGGATTGTTAGGGCAATCTGAAGCTTTTACGAAAACTTTAATTCACTGAAGAGTCAAAACAATTGTGGGTTACTTAAAGAAAGAAAAGTGTCCTCAATCACCTTTTCCGTAGGGCCAGGAAAGAAATTCACATAACTTAATTCCTATTCTCCTTTGTCATTCATAAATTTTGCATCAAAAGCGGTTTATTCGTTTTCTCTTCATTTCTCAGTCTTACAGAGTAATTATTTAGTTAAAATAATCTTTGTTAAGATTTAAAAGAAACAGATAAATTAGAAAATGATGAATAAGGGAGAGACACGGTGACAGATTTAGCCTTAGAAACCATTATAATTCTCCTTTGTACAGTTAACAGTTTAAATCTTTTGCGGTAACACATTCATTTCTAAGAACGCTATAGGGAGATGGAGGAAAAGTTTTTTTCTAGAATCACATACACCAGCATAAAACTTCTGTATTATAGGACAAATCCTGCTTAGTGCATACATAGGTAATCATCGATCTCTGGTATCTCTCTGGAAGAAACTCAAAACGAATTCACTGCGACATGACCTTATTTATAGTCCCAAGAAGTATGTCGATCCATAGGATAAACGTACTAGCAAAATAAACCTTGTAAAACAATTTTTATATTAAATTACACTTCTTTCTTGGGAGAGAATGCCTTTGGTGGGAAGGTTAAGAAAAATGTTTAAATATCGGCTTTTCCTTAAAAAGTAGGATGCAGCCTGAACCTCTCTGGGCACTTCTGCAGCGAGGAGCAGCAGTCCTGAGTACCGTTCATGCGTTCGCGCCTTGCTCGGAATCATGGCACATGCCCACCTCACACAATGGGTGCCAAGGATACCAGCACTGCTCTTGCTCTCATCACGGATGACAGTTACACCCGACATTCCAAGCGCCATGCTTTCTCCGAGGCATTTTGAATGTATGGTTTACTATATCCTTCATATTCATTTTATCAAGGAAGGTCGGTTTTACTGTCCCTATGTTAAAATTGAGGGAATCACACGCCCAGTGAGGTTAAATCGTTTCCTGACGTGCCCTGGCGTCAAGGAAAAGAAGTGCATAATGTGCACCCAGCACTCTCTCTTGAAACCTGCGGTTTTAGCCACTGCCTGTACTTCACTGCCTTTACAAAAACCTTTTTACACTTGATACTGATCACAATATTCAGGCATGAAAGCATTTTCAACATGACTTATGGCAGGGAAATGGAAAAATCCAGAGTATACCCAGAGTCTAGTGGTCAAAAAATTATCTATACTAAATCTTTTCAGTCATTCCCCTCTTAAAAATGAATTCTGACGGTAGAACTTTTGCTGAGATGTCAAATGCACTCAGTAGGAACAGCAGTGGTACTAACTGTGTTTTTGCACCCTAAAACACTGAGAAGAAATCCGGCAAAACACTTTCTTGCTCACCACCACGGGGCGCCTTTGATTAAATTTCAGCGGTTCGGTGAATTAACACTTTTTTCATCAAGGCATAATTCTTAATCAGTTATGTTTTATTCACTTTGGGAAATCTACCTTTGTCAAAAAAGGAACAGATTATTTTGGTGTCCGAAATTCACCTGACAAATGTCATTGTTGACATTTTTCCTATTGGCATTTATAAAGAATAATTTCTATGGGTGTTTCATGTATCGGGATCTCTTCTGACTCCAGGATTTCATAGAATGAGAAATGGATTGTTAGGGCAATCTGAAGCTTTTACGAAAACTTTAATTCACTGAAGAGTCAAAACAATTGTGGGTTACTTAAAGAAAGAAAAGTGTCCTCAATCACCTTTTCCGTAGGGCCAGGAAAGAAATTCACATAACTTAATTCCTATTCTCCTTTGTCATTCATAAATTTTGCATCAAAAGCGGTTTATTCGTTTTCTCTTCATTTCTCAGTCTTACAGAGTAATTATTTAGTTAAAATAATCTTTGTTAAGATTTAAAAGAAACAGATAAATTAGAAAATGATGAATAAGGGAGAGACACGGTGACAGATTTAGCCTTAGAAACCATTATAATTCTCCTTTGTACAGTTAACAGTTTAAATCTTTTGCGGTAACACATTCATTTCTAAGAACGCTATAGGGAGATGGAGGAAAAGTTTTTTTCTAGAATCACATACACCAGCATAAAACTTCTGTATTATAGGACAAATCCTGCTTAGTGCATACATAGGTAATCATCGATCTCTGGTATCTCTCTGGAAGAAACTCAAAACGAATTCACTGCGACATGACCTTATTTATAGTCCCAAGAAGTATGTCGATCCATAGGATAAACGTACTAGCAAAATAAACCTTGTAAAACAATTTTTATATTAAATTACACTTCTTTCTTGGGAGAGAATGCCTTTGGTGGGAAGGTTAAGAAAAATGTTTAAATATCGGCTTTTCCTTAAAAAGTAGGATGCAGCCTGAACCTCTCTGGGCACTTCTGCAGCGAGGAGCAGCAGTCCTGAGTACCGTTCATGCGTTCGCGCCTTGCTCGGAATCATGGCACATGCCCACCTCACACAATGGGTGCCAAGGATACCAGCACTGCTCTTGCTCTCATCACGGATGACAGTTACACCCGACATTCCAAGCGCCATGCTTTCTCCGAGGCATTTTGAATGTATGGTTTACTATATCCTTCATATTCATTTTATCAAGGAAGGTCGGTTTTACTGTCCCTATGTTAAAATTGAGGGAATCACACGCCCAGTGAGGTTAAATCGTTTCCTGACGTGCCCTGGCGTCAAGGAAAACAAGTGCGTGATGTGCGCCCAGCACTCTCTCTTGAAACCTGCGGTTTTAGCCACTGCCTGTACTTCACTGCCTTTACAAAAACCTTTTTACACTTGATACTGATCACAATATTCAGGCATGAAAGCATTTTCAACATGACTTATGGCAGGGACATGGAAAAATCCAGAGTATACCCAGAGTCTAGTGGTCAAAAAATTATCTATACTAAATCTTTTCAGTCATTCCCCTCTTAAAAATGAATTCTGACGGTAGAACTTTTGCTGAGATGTCAAATGCACTCAGTAGGAACAGCAGTGGTACTAACTGTGTTTTTGCACCCTAAAACACTGAGAAGAAATCCGGCAAAACACTTTCTTGCTCACCACCACGGGGCGCCTTTGATTAAATTTCAGCGGTTCGGTGAATTAACACTTTTTTCATCAAGGCATAATTCTTAATCAGTTATGTTTTATTCACTTTGGGAAATCTACCTTTGTCAAAAAAGGAACAGATTATTTTGGTGTCCGAAATTCACCTGACAAATGTCATTGTTGACATTTTTCCTATTGGCATTTATAAAGAATAATTTCTATGGGTGTTTCATGTATCGGGATCTCTTCTGACTCCAGGATTTCATAGAATGAGAAATGGATTGTTAGGGCAATCTGAAGCTTTTACGAAAATTTTAATTCACTGAAGAGTCAAAACAATTGTGGGTTACTTAAAGAAAGAAAAGTGTCCTCAATCACCTTTTCCGTAGGGCCAGGAAAGAAATTCACATAACTTAATTCCTATTCTCCTTTGTCATTCATAAATTTTGCATCAAAAGCGGTTTATTCGTTTTCTCTTCTTTCTAAGTCTTACAGAGTAATTATTTAGTTAAAATAATCTTTGTTAAGATTTAAAAGAAACAGATAAATTAGAAAATGATGAATAAGGGAGAGACACGGTGACAGATTTAGCCTTAGAAACCATTATAATTCTCCTTTGTACAGTTAACAGTTTAAATCTTTTGCGGTAACACATTCATTTCTAAGAACGCTATAGGGAGATGGAGGAAAAGTTTTTTTCTAGAATCACATACACCAGCATAAAACTTCCGTATTATAGGACAAATCCTGCTTAGTGCATACATAGGTAATCATCGATCTCTGGTATCTCTCTGGAAGAAACTCAAAACGAATTCACTGCGACATGACCTTATTTATAGTCCCAAGAAGTATGTCGATCCATAGGATAAACGTACTAGCAAAATAAACCTTGTAAAACAATTTTTATATTAAATTACACTTCTTTCTTGGGAGAGAATGCCTTTGGTGGGAAGGTTAAGAAAAATGTTTAAATATCGGCTTTTCCTTCAAAAGTAGGATGCAGCCTGAACCTCTCTGGGCACTTCTGCAGCGAGGAGCAGCAGTCCTGAGTGCCGTTCATGCGTTCGCGCCTTGCTCGGAATCATGGCACATGCCCACCTCACACAATGGGTGCCAAGGATACCAGCACTGCTCTTGCTCTCATCACGGATGACAGTTACACCCGACATTCCAAGCGCCATGCTTTCTCCGAGGCATTTTGAATGTATTGTTTACTATATCCTTCATATTCATTTTATCAAGGAAGGTCGGTTTTACTGTCCCTATGTTAAAATTGAGGGAATCACACGCCCAGTGAGGTTAAATCGTTTCCTGACGTGCCCTGGCGTCAAGGAAAACAAGTGCATAATGTGCGCCCAGCACTCTCTCTTGAAACCTGCGGTTTTAGCCACTGCCTGTACTTCACTGCCTTTACAAAAACCTTTTTACACTTGATACTGATCACAATATTCAGGCATGAAAGCATTTTCAACATGACTTTATGGCAGGGACACGGAAAAATCCAGAGTATACCCAGAGTCTAGTTGTCAAAAAATTATCTATACTAAATCTTTTCAGTCATTCCCCTCTTAAAAATGAATTCTGACTGTAGAACTTTTGCTGAGATGTCAAATGCACTCAGTAGGTACAGCAGTGGTACTAACTGTGTTTTTGCACCCTAAAACACTGAGAAGAAATCCGGCAAAACACTTTCTTGCTCACCACCACGGGGCGCCTTTGATTAAATTTCAGCGGTTCGGTGAATTAACACTTTTTTCATCAAGGCAGAATTCTTAATCCGTTATGTTTTATTCACTTTGGGAAATCTACCTTTGTCAAAAAAGGAACAGATTATTTTGGTGTCCGAAATTCACCTGACAAATGTCATTGTTGACATTTTTCCTTTTGCCATTTATAAAGAATAATTTCTATGGGTGTTTCATGTATCGGGATCTCTTCTGACTCCAGGATTTCATAGAATGAGAAATGGATTGTTAGGGCAATCTGAAGCTTTTACGAAAACTTTAATTCACTGAAGAGTCAAAACAATTGTGGGTTACTTAAAGAAAGAAAAGTGTCCTCAGTCACCTTTTCCGTAGAGCAAGGAAAGAAATTCACATAACTTAATTCCTATTCTCCTTTGTCATTCATAAATTTTGCATCAAAAGCGGTTTATTCGTTTTCTCTTCATTTCTAAGTCTTACAGAGTAATTATTTAGTTAAAATAATCTTTGTTAAGATTTAAAAGAAACAGATAAATTAGAAAATGATGAATAAGGGAGAGACACGGTGACAGATTTAGCCTTAGAAACCATTATAATCCTCCTTTGTACAGTTAACAGTTTAAATCTTTTGCGGTAACACATTCATTTCTAAGAACGCTATAGGGAGATGGAGGAAAAGTTTTTTTCTAGAATCACATACACCAGCATAAAACTTCTGTATTATAGGACAAATCCTGCTTTGTGCATACATAGGTAATCATCGATCTCTGGTATCTCTCTGGAAGAAACTCAAAACGAATTCACTGCGACATGACCTTATTTATAGTCCCAAGAAGTATGTCGATCCATAGGATAAACGTACTAGCAAAATAAACCTTGTAAAACAATTTTTATATTAAATTACACTTCTTTCTTGGGAGAGAATGCCTTTGGTGGGAAGGTTAAGAAAAATGTTTAAATATCGGCTTTTCCTTCAAAAGTAGGATGCAGCCTGAACCTCTCTGGGCACTTCTGCAGCGAGGAGCAGCAGTCCTGAGTGCCGTTCATGCGTTCGCGCCTTGCTCGGAATCATGGCACATGCCCACCTCACACAATGGGTGCCAAGGATACCAGCACTGCTCTTGCTCTCATCACGGATGACAGTTACACCCGACATTCCAAGCGCCATGTTTTCTCCGAGGCATTTTGAATGTATGGTTTACTATATCCTTCATATTCATTTTATCAAGGAAGGTCGGTTTTACTGTCCCTATGTTAAAATTGAGGGAATCACACGCCCAGTGAGGTTAAATCGTTTCCTGACGTGCCCTGGCGTCCAGGAAAACAAGTGCATAATGTGCGCCCAGCACTCTCTCTTGAAACCTGCGGTTTTAGCCACTGCCTGTACTTCACTGCCTTTACAAAAACCTTTTTACACTTGATACTGATCACAATATTCAGGCATGAAAGCATTTTCAACATGACTTTATGGCAGGGACACGGAAAAATCCAGAGTATACCCAGAGTCTAGTGGTCAAAAAATTATCTATACTAAATCTTTTCAGTCATTCCCCTCTTAAAAATGAATTCTGACGGTAGAACTTTTGCTGAGATGTCAAATGCACTCAGTAGGAACAGCAGTGGTACTAACTGTGTTTTTGCACCCTAAAACACTGAGAAGAAATCCGGCAAAACACTTTCTTGCTCACCACCACGGGGCGCCTTTGATTAAATTTCAGCGGTTCGGTGAATTAACACTTTTTTCATCAAGGCATAATTCTTAATCAGTTATGTTTTATTCACTTTGGGAAATCTACCTTTGTCAAAAAAGGAACAGATTATTTTGGTGTCCGAAATTCACCTGACAAATGTCATTGTTGACATTTTTCCTATTGGCATTTATAAAGAATAATTTCTATGGGTGTTTCATGTATCGGGATCTCTTCTGACTCCAGGATTTCATAGAATGAGAAATGGATTGTTAGGGCAATCTGAAGCTTTTACGAAAACTTTAATTCACTGAAGAGTCAAAACAATTGTGGGTTACTTAAAGAAAGAAAAGTGTCCTCAATCACCTTTTCCGTAGGGCCAGGAAAGAAATTCACATAACTTAATTCCTATTCTCCTTTGTCATTCATAAATTTTGCATCAAAAGCGGTTTATTCGTTTTCTCTTCATTTCTAAGTCTTACAGAGTAATTATTTAGTTAAAATAATCTTTGTTAAGATTTAAAAGAAACAGATAAATTAGAAAATGATGAATAAGGGAGAGACACGGTGACAGATTTAGCCTTAGAAACCATTATAATTCTCCTTTGTACAGTTAACAGTTTAAATCTTTTGCGGTAACACATTCATTTCTAAGAACGCTATAGGGAGATGGAGGAAAAGTTTTTTTCTAGAATCACATACACCAGCATAAAACTTCCGTATTATAGGACAAATCCTGCTTAGTGCATACATAGGTAATCATCGATCTCTGGTATCTCTCTGGAAGAAACTCAAAACGAATTCACTGCGACATGACCTTATTTATAGTCCCAAGAAGTATGTCGATCCATAGGATAAACGTACTAGCAAAATAAACCTTGTAAAACAATTTTTATATTAAATTACACTTCTTTCTTGGGAGAGAATGCCTTTGGTGGGAAGGTTAAGAAAAATGTTTAAATATCGGCTTTTCCTTCAAAAGTAGGATGCAGCCTGAACCTCTCTGGGCACTTCTGCAGCGAGGAGCAGCAGTCCTGAGTGCCGTTCATGCGTTCGCGCCTTGCTCGGAATCATGGCACATGCCCACCTCACACAATGGGTGCCAAGGATACCAGCACTGCTCTTGCTCTCATCACGGATGACAGTTACACCCGACATTCCAAGCGCCATGCTTTCTCCGAGGCATTTTTAATGTATTGTTTACTATATCCTTCATATTCATTTTATCAAGGAAGGTCGGTTTTACTGTCCCTATGTTAAAATTGAGGGAATCACACGCCCAGTGAGGTTAAATCGTTTCCTGACGTGCCCTGGCGTCAAGGAAAACAAGTGCATAATGTGCGCCCAGCACTCTCTCTTGAAACCTGCGGTTTTAGCCACTGCCTGTACTTCACTGCCTTTACAAAAACCTTTTTACACTTGATACTGATCACAATATTCAGGCATGAAAGCATTTTCAACATGACTTTATGGCAGGGACACGGAAAAATCCAGAGTATACCCAGAGTCTAGTGGTCAAAAAATTATCTATACTAAATCTTTTCAGTCATTCCCCTCTTAAAAATGAATTCTGACGGTAGAACTTTTGCTGAGATGTCAAATGCACTCAGTAGGAACAGCAGTGGTACTAACTGTGTTTTTGCACCCTAAAACACTGAGAAGAAATCCGGCAAAACACTTTCTTGCTCACCACCACGGGGCGCCTTTGATTAAATTTCAGCGGTTCGGTGAATTAACACTTTTTTCATCAAGGCAGAATTCTTAATCCGTTATGTTTTATTCACTTTGGGAAATCTACCTTTGTCAAAAAAGGAACAGATTATTTTGGTGTCCGAAATTCACCTGACAAATGTCATTGTTGACATTTTTCCTTTTGGCATTTATAAAGAATAATTTCTATGGGTGTTTCATGTATCGGGATCTCTTCTGACTCCAGGATTTCATAGAATGAGAAATGGATTGTTAGGGCAATCTGAAGCTTTTACGAAAACTTTAATTCACTGAAGAGTCAAAACAATTGTGGGTTACTTAAAGAAAGAAAAGTGTCCTCAGTCACCTTTTCCGTAGAGCCAGGAAAGAAATTCACATAACTTAATTCCTATTCTCCTTTGTCATTCATAAATTTTGCATCAAAAGCGGTTTATTCGTTTTCTCTTCATTTCTAAGTCTTACAGAGTAATTATTTAGTTAAAATAATCTTTGTTAAGATTTAAAAGAAACAGATAAATTAGAAAATGATGAATAAGGGAGAGACACGGTGACAGATTTAGCCTTAGAAACCATTATAATCCTCCTTTGTACAGTTAACAGTTTAAATCTTTTGCGGTAACACATTCATTTCTAAGAACGCTATAGGGAGATGGAGGAAAAGTTTTTTTCTAGAATCACATACACCAGTATAAAACTTCTGTATTATAGGACAAATCCTGCTTTGTGCATACATAGGTAATCATCGATCTCTGGTATCTCTCTGGAAGAAACTCAAAACGAATTCACTGCGACATGACCTTATTTATAGTCCCAAGAAGTATGTCGATCCATAGGATAAACGTACTAGCAAAATAAACCTTGTAAAACAATTTTTATATTAAATTACACTTCTTTCTTGGGAGAGAATGCCTTTGGTGGGAAGGTTAAGAAAAATGTTTAAATATCGGCTTTTCCTTCAAAAGTAGGATGCAGCCTGAACCTCTCTGGGCACTTCTGCAGCGAGGAGCAGCAGTCCTGAGTGCCGTTCATGCGTTCGCGCCTTGCTCGGAATCATGGCACATGCCCACCTCACACAATGGGTGCCAAGGATACCAGCACTGCTCTTGCTCTCATCACGGATGACAGTTACACCCGACATTCCAAGCGCCATGCTTTCTCCGAGGCATTTTTAATGTATTGTTTACTATATCCTTCATATTCATTTTATCAAGGAAGGTCGGTTTTACTGTCCCTATGTTAAAATTGAGGGAATCACACGCCCAGTGAGGTTAAATCGTTTCCTGACGTGCCCTGGCGTCCAGGAAAACAAGTGCATAATGTGCGCCCAGCACTCTCTCTTGAAACCTGCGGTTTTAGCCACTGCCTGTACTTCACTGCCTTTACAAAAACCTTTTTACACTTGATACTGATCACAATATTCAGGCATGAAAGCATTTTCAACATGACTTTATGGCAGGGACACGGAAAAATCCAGAGTATACCCAGAGTCTAGTGGTCAAAAAATTATCTATACTAAATCTTTTCAGTCATTCCCCTCTTAAAAATGAATTCTGACGGTAGAACTTTTGCTGAGATGTCAAATGCACTCAGTAGGAACAGCAGTGGTACTAACTGTGTTTTTGCACCCTAAAACACTGAGAAGAAATCCGGCAAAACACTTTCTTGCTCACCACCACGGGGCGCCTTTGATTAAATTTCAGCGGTTCGGTGAATTAACACTTTTTTCTTCAAGGCATAATTCTTAATCAGTTATGTTTTATTCACTTTGGGAAATCTACCTTTGTCAAAAAAGGAACAGATTATTTTGGTGTCCGAAATTCACCTGACAAATGTCATTGTTGACATTTTTCCTTTTGGCATTTATAAAGAATAATTTCTATGGGTGTTTCATGTATCGGGATCTCTTCTGACTCCAGGATTTCATAGAATGAGAAATGGATTGTTAGGGCAATCTGAAGCTTTTACGAAAACTTTAATTCACTGAAGAGTCAAAACAACTGTGGGTTACTTAAAGAAAGAAAAGTGTCCTCAGTCACCTTTTCCGTAGAGCAAGGAAAGAAATTCACATAACTTAATTCCTATTCTCCTTTGTCATTCATAAATTTTGCATCAAAAGCGGTTTATTCGTTTTCTCTTCATTTCTAAGTCTTACAGAGTAATTATTTAGTTAAAATAATCTTTGTTAAGATTTAAAAGAAACAGATAAATTAGAAAATGATGAATAAGGGAGAGACACGGTGACAGATTTAGCCTTAGAAACCATTATAATCCTCCTTTGTACAGTTAACAGTTTAAATCTTTTGCGGTAACACATTCATTTCTAAGAACGCTATAGGGAGATGGAGGAAAAGTTTTTTTCTAGAATCACATACACCAGCATAAAACTTCTGTATTATAGGACAAATCCTGCTTTGTGCATACATAGGTAATCATCGATCTCTGGTATCTCTCTGGAAGAAACTCAAAACGAATTCACTGCGACATGACCTTATTTATAGTCCCAAGAAGTATGTCGATCCATAGGATAAACGTACTAGCAAAATAAACCTTGTAAAACAATTTTTATATTAAATTACACTTCTTTCTTGGGAGAGAATGCCTTTGGTGGGAAGGTTAAGAAAAATGTTTAAATATCGGCTTTTCCTTCAAAAGTAGGATGCAGCCTGAACCTCTCTGGGCACTTCTGCAGCGAGGAGCAGCAGTCCTGAGTGCCGTTCATGCGTTCGCGCCTTGCTCGGAATCATGGCACATGCCCACCTCACACAATGGGTGCCAAGGATACCAGCACTGCTCTTGCTCTCATCACGGATGACAGTTACACCCGACATTCCAAGCGCCATGTTTTCTCCGAGGCATTTTGAATGTATTGTTTACTATATCCTTCATATTCATTTTATCAAGGAAGGTCGGTTTTACTGTCCCTATGTTAAAATTGAGGGAATCACAAGCCCAGTGAGGTTAAATCGTTTCCTGACGTGCCCTGGCGTCCAGGAAAACAAGTGCATAATGTGCGCCCAGCACTCTCTCTTGAAACCTGCGGTTTTAGCCACTGCCTGTACTTCACTGCCTTTACAAAAACCTTTTTACACTTGATACTGATCACAATATTCAGGCATGAAAGCATTTTCAACATGACTTTATGGCAGGGACACGGAAAAATCCAGAGTATACCCAGAGTCTAGTGGTCAAAAAATTATCTATACTAAATCTTTTCAGTCATTCCCCTCTTAAAAATGAATTCTGACGGTAGAACTTTTGCTGAGATGTCAAATGCACTCAGTAGGAACAGCAGTGGTACTAACTGTGTTTTTGCACCCTAAAACACTGAGAAGAAATCCGGCAAAACACTTTCTTGCTCACCACCACGGGGCGCCTTTGATTAAATTTCAGCGGTTCGGTGAATTAACACTTTTTTCTTCAAGGCATAATTCTTAATCAGTTATGTTTTATTCACTTTGGGAAATCTACCTTTGTCAAAAAAGGAACAGATTATTTTGGTGTCCGAAATTCACCTGACAAATGTCATTGTTGACATTTTTCCTTTTGGCATTTATAAAGAATAATTTCTATGGGTGTTTCATGTATCGGGATCTCTTCTGACTCCAGGATTTCATAGAATGAGAAATGGATTGTTAGGGCAATCTGAAGCTTTTACGAAAACTTTAATTCACTGAAGAGTCAAAACAACTGTGGGTTACTTAAAGAAAGAAAAGTGTCCTCAGTCACCTTTTCCGTAGAGCAAGGAAAGAAATTCACATAACTTAATTCCTATTCTCCTTTGTCATTCATAAATTTTGCATCAAAAGCGGTTTATTCGTTTTCTCTTCATTTCTAAGTCTTACAGAGTAATTATTTAGTTAAAATAATCTTTGTTAAGATTTAAAAGAAACAGATAAATTAGAAAATGATGAATAAGGGAGAGACACGGTGACAGATTTAGCCTTAGAAACCATTATAATCCTCCTTTGTACAGTTAACAGTTTAAATCTTTTGCGGTAACACATTCATTTCTAAGAACGCTATAGGGAGATGGAGGAAAAGTTTTTTTCTAGAATCACATACACCAGCATAAAACTTCTGTATTATAGGACAAATCCTGCTTTGTGCATACATAGGTAATCATCGATCTCTGGTATCTCTCTGGAAGAAACTCAAAACGAATTCACTGCGACATGACCTTATTTATAGTCCCAAGAAGTATGTCGATCCATAGGATAAACGTACTAGCAAAATAAACCTTGTAAAACAATTTTTATATTAAATTACACTTCTTTCTTGGGAGAGAATGCCTTTGGTGGGAAGGTTAAGAAAAATGTTTAAATATCGGCTTTTCCTTCAAAAGTAGGATGCAGCCTGAACCTCTCTGGGCACTTCTGCAGCGAGGAGCAGCAGTCCTGAGTGCCGTTCATGCGTTCGCGCCTTGCTCGGAATCATGGCACATGCCCACCTCACACAATGGGTGCCAAGGATACCAGCACTGCTCTTGCTCTCATCACGGATGACAGTTACACCCGACATTCCAAGCGCCATGTTTTCTCCGAGGCATTTTGAATGTATTGTTTACTATATCCTTCATATTCATTTTATCAAGGAAGGTCGGTTTTACTGTCCCTATGTTAAAATTGAGGGAATCACAAGCCCAGTGAGGTTAAATCGTTTCCTGACGTGCCCTGGCGTCCAGGAAAACAAGTGCATAATGTGCGCCCAGCACTCTCTCTTGAAACCTGCGGTTTTAGCCACTGCCTGTACTTCACTGCCTTTACAAAAACCTTTTTACACTTGATACTGATCACAATATTCAGGCATGAAAGCATTTTCAACATGACTTTATGGCAGGGACACGGAAAAATCCAGAGTATACCCAGAGTCTAGTGGTCAAAAAATTATCTATACTAAATCTTTTCAGTCATTCCCCTCTTAAAAATGAATTCTGACGGTAGAACTTTTGCTGAGATGTCAAATGCACTCAGTAGGAACAGCAGTGGTACTAACTGTGTTTTTGCACCCTAAAACACTGAGAAGAAATCCGGCAAAACACTTTCTTGCTCACCACCACGGGGCGCCTTTGATTAAATTTCAGCGGTTCGGTGAATTAACACTTTTTTCTTCAAGGCATAATTCTTAATCAGTTATGTTTTATTCACTTTGGGAAATCTACCTTTGTCAAAAAAGGAACAGATTATTTTGGTGTCCGAAATTCACCTGACAAATGTCATTGTTGACATTTTTCCTTTTGGCATTTATAAAGAATAATTTCTATGGGTGTTTCATGTATCGGGATCTCTTCTGACTCCAGGATTTCATAGAATGAGAAATGGATTGTTAGGGCAATCTGAAGCTTTTACGAAAACTTTAATTCACTGAAGAGTCAAAACAACTGTGGGTTACTTAAAGAAAGAAAAGTGTCCTCAATCACCTTTTCCGTAGAGCCAGGAAAGAAATTCACATAACTTAATTCCTATTCTCCTTTGTCATTCATAAATTTTGCATCAAAAGCGGTTTATTCGTTTTCTCTTCATTTCTCAGTCTTACAGAGTAATTATTTAGTTAAAATAATCTTTGTTAAGATTTAAAAGAAACAGATAAATTAGAAAATGATGAATAAGGGAGAGACACGGTGACAGATTTAGCCTTAGAAACCATTATAATCCTCCTTTGTACAGTTAACAGTTTAAATCTTTTGCGGTAACACATTCATTTCTAAGAACGCTATAGGGAGATGGAGGAAAAGTTTTTTTCTAGAATCACATACACCAGCATAAAACTTCTGTATTATAGGACAAATCCTGCTTTGTGCATACATAGGTAATCATCGATCTCTGGTATCTCTCTGGAAGAAACTCAAAACGAATTCACTGCGACATGACCTTATTTATAGTCCCAAGAAGTATGTCGATCCATAGGATAAACGTACTAGCAAAATAAACCTTGTAAAACAATTTTTATATTAAATTACACTTCTTTCTTGGGAGAGAATGCCTTTGGTGGGAAGGTTAAGAAAAATGTTTAAATATCGGCTTTTCCTTCAAAAGTAGGATGCAGCCTGAACCTCTCTGGGCACTTCTGCAGCGAGGAGCAGCAGTCCTGAGTGCCGTTCATGCGTTCGCGCCTTGCTCGGAATCATGGCACATGCCCACCTCACACAATGGGTGCCAAGGATACCAGCACTGCTCTTGCTCTCATCACGGATGACAGTTACACCCGACATTCCAAGCGCCATGCTTTCTCCGAGGCATTTTGAATGTATTGTTTACTATATCCTTCATATTCATTTTATCAAGGAAGGTCGGTTTTACTGTCCCTATGTTAAAATTGAGGGAATCACACGCCCAGTGAGGTTAAATCGTTTCCTGACGTGCCCTGGCGTCCAGGAAAACAAGTGCATAATGTGCGCCCAGCACTCTCTCTTGAAACCTGCGGTTTTAGCCACTGCCTGTACTTCACTGCCTTTACAAAAACCTTTTTACACTTGATACTGATCACAATATTCAGGCATGAAAGCATTTTCAACATGACTTTATGGCAGGGACACGGAAAAATCCAGAGTATACCCAGAGTCTAGTGGTCAAAAAATTATCTATACTAAATCTTTTCAGTCATTCCCCTCTTAAAAATGAATTCTGACGGTAGAACTTTTGCTGAGATGTCAAATGCACTCAGTAGGAACAGCAGTGGTACTAACTGTGTTTTTGCACCCTAAAACACTGAGAAGAAATCCGGCAAAACACTTTCTTGCTCACCACCACGGGGCGCCTTTGATTAAATTTCAGCGGTTCGGTGAATTAACACTTTTTTCTTCAAGGCATAATTCTTAATCAGTTATGTTTTATTCACTTTGGGAAATCTACCTTTGTCAAAAAAGGAACAGATTATTTTGGTGTCCGAAATTCACCTGACAAATGTCATTGTTGACATTTTTCCTTTTGGCATTTATAAAGAATAATTTCTATGGGTGTTTCATGTATCGGGATCTCTTCTGACTCCAGGATTTCATAGAATGAGAAATGGATTGTTAGGGCAATCTGAAGCTTTTACGAAAACTTTAATTCACTGAAGAGTCAAAACAACTGTGGGTTACTTAAAGAAAGAAAAGTGTCCTCAATCACCTTTTCCGTAGAGCCAGGAAAGAAATTCACATAACTTAATTCCTATTCTCCTTTGTCATTCATAAATTTTGCATCAAAAGCGGTTTATTCGTTTTCTCTTCATTTCTCAGTCTTACAGAGTAATTATTTAGTTAAAATAATCTTTGTTAAGATTTAAAAGAAACAGATAAATTAGAAAATGATGAATAAGGGAGAGACACGGTGACAGATTTAGCCTTAGAAACCATTATAATCCTCCTTTGTACAGTTAACAGTTTAAATCTTTTGCGGTAACACATTCATTTCTAAGAACGCTATAGGGAGATGGAGGAAAAGTTTTTTTCTAGAATCACATACACCAGCATAAAACTTCTGTATTATAGGACAAATCCTGCTTTGTGCATACATAGGTAATCATCGATCTCTGGTATCTCTCTGGAAGAAACTCAAAACGAATTCACTGCGACATGACCTTATTTATAGTCCCAAGAAGTATGTCGATCCATAGGATAAACGTACTAGCAAAATAAACCTTGTAAAACAATTTTTATATTAAATTACACTTCTTTCTTGGGAGAGAATGCCTTTGGTGGGAAGGTTAAGAAAAATGTTTAAATATCGGCTTTTCCTTCAAAAGTAGGATGCAGCCTGAACCTCTCTGGGCACTTCTGCAGCGAGGAGCAGCAGTCCTGAGTGCCGTTCATGCGTTCGCGCCTTGCTCGGAATCATGGCACATGCCCACCTCACACAATGGGTGCCAAGGATACCAGCACTGCTCTTGCTCTCATCACGGATGACAGTTACACCCGACATTCCAAGCGCCATGCTTTCTCCGAGGCATTTTGAATGTATTGTTTACTATATCCTTCATATTCATTTTATCAAGGAAGGTCGGTTTTACTGTCCCTATGTTAAAATTGAGGGAATCACACGCCCAGTGAGGTTAAATCGTTTCCTGACGTGCCCTGGCGTCCAGGAAAACAAGTGCATAATGTGCGCCCAGCACTCTCTCTTGAAACCTGCGGTTTTAGCCACTGCCTGTACTTCACTGCCTTTACAAAAACCTTTTTACACTTGATACTGATCACAATATTCAGGCATGAAAGCATTTTCAACATGACTTTATGGCAGGGACACGGAAAAATCCAGAGTATACCCAGAGTCTAGTGGTCAAAAAATTATCTATACTAAATCTTTTCAGTCATTCCCCTCTTAAAAATGAATTCTGACGGTAGAACTTTTGCTGAGATGTCAAATGCACTCAGTAGGAACAGCAGTGGTACTAACTGTGTTTTTGCACCCTAAAACACTGAGAAGAAATCCGGCAAAACACTTTCTTGCTCACCACCACGGGGCGCCTTTGATTAAATTTCAGCGGTTCGGTGAATTAACACTTTTTTCTTCAAGGCATAATTCTTAATCAGTTATGTTTTATTCACTTTGGGAAATCTACCTTTGTCAAAAAAGGAACAGATTATTTTGGTGTCCGAAATTCACCTGACAAATGTCATTGTTGACATTTTTCCTTTTGGCATTTATAAAGAATAATTTCTATGGGTGTTTCATGTATCGGGATCTCTTCTGACTCCAGGATTTCATAGAATGAGAAATGGATTGTTAGGGCAATCTGAAGCTTTTACGAAAACTTTAATTCACTGAAGAGTCAAAACAACTGTGGGTTACTTAAAGAAAGAAAAGTGTCCTCAGTCACCTTTTCCGTAGAGCAAGGAAAGAAATTCACATAACTTAATTCCTATTCTCCTTTGTCATTCATAAATTTTGCATCAAAAGCGGTTTATTCGTTTTCTCTTCATTTCTAAGTCTTACAGAGTAATTATTTAGTTAAAATAATCTTTGTTAAGATTTAAAAGAAACAGATAAATTAGAAAATGATGAATAAGGGAGAGACACGGTGACAGATTTAGCCTTAGAAACCATTATAATCCTCCTTTGTACAGTTAACAGTTTAAATCTTTTGCGGTAACACATTCATTTCTAAGAACGCTATAGGGAGATGGAGGAAAAGTTTTTTTCTAGAATCACATACACCAGCATAAAACTTCTGTATTATAGGACAAATCCTGCTTTGTGCATACATAGGTAATCATCGATCTCTGGTATCTCTCTGGAAGAAACTCAAAACGAATTCACTGCGACATGACCTTATTTATAGTCCCAAGAAGTATGTCGATCCATAGGATAAACGTACTAGCAAAATAAACCTTGTAAAACAATTTTTATATTAAATTACACTTCTTTCTTGGGAGAGAATGCCTTTGGTGGGAAGGTTAAGAAAAATGTTTAAATATCGGCTTTTCCTTCAAAAGTAGGATGCAGCCTGAACCTCTCTGGGCACTTCTGCAGCGAGGAGCAGCAGTCCTGAGTGCCGTTCATGCGTTCGCGCCTTGCTCGGAATCATGGCACATGCCCACCTCACACAATGGGTGCCAAGGATACCAGCACTGCTCTTGCTCTCATCACGGATGACAGTTACACCCGACATTCCAAGCGCCATGTTTTCTCCGAGGCATTTTGAATGTATTGTTTACTATATCCTTCATATTCATTTTATCAAGGAAGGTCGGTTTTACTGTCCCTATGTTAAAATTGAGGGAATCACAAGCCCAGTGAGGTTAAATCGTTTCCTGACGTGCCCTGGCGTCCAGGAAAACAAGTGCATAATGTGCGCCCAGCACTCTCTCTTGAAACCTGCGGTTTTAGCCACTGCCTGTACTTCACTGCCTTTACAAAAACCTTTTTACACTTGATACTGATCACAATATTCAGGCATGAAAGCATTTTCAACATGACTTTATGGCAGGGACACGGAAAAATCCAGAGTATACCCAGAGTCTAGTGGTCAAAAAATTATCTATACTAAATCTTTTCAGTCATTCCCCTCTTAAAAATGAATTCTGACGGTAGAACTTTTGCTGAGATGTCAAATGCACTCAGTAGGAACAGCAGTGGTACTAACTGTGTTTTTGCACCCTAAAACACTGAGAAGAAATCCGGCAAAACACTTTCTTGCTCACCACCACGGGGCGCCTTTGATTAAATTTCAGCGGTTCGGTGAATTAACACTTTTTTCTTCAAGGCATAATTCTTAATCAGTTATGTTTTATTCACTTTGGGAAATCTACCTTTGTCAAAAAAGGAACAGATTATTTTGGTGTCCGAAATTCACCTGACAAATGTCATTGTTGACATTTTTCCTTTTGGCATTTATAAAGAATAATTTCTATGGGTGTTTCATGTATCGGGATCTCTTCTGACTCCAGGATTTCATAGAATGAGAAATGGATTGTTAGGGCAATCTGAAGCTTTTACGAAAACTTTAATTCACTGAAGAGTCAAAACAACTGTGGGTTACTTAAAGAAAGAAAAGTGTCCTCAATCACCTTTTCCGTAGAGCCAGGAAAGAAATTCACATAACTTAATTCCTATTCTCCTTTGTCATTCATAAATTTTGCATCAAAAGCGGTTTATTCGTTTTCTCTTCATTTCTCAGTCTTACAGAGTAATTATTTAGTTAAAATAATCTTTGTTAAGATTTAAAAGAAACAGATAAATTAGAAAATGATGAATAAGGGAGAGACACGGTGACAGATTTAGCCTTAGAAACCATTATAATCCTCCTTTGTACAGTTAACAGTTTAAATCTTTTGCGGTAACACATTCATTTCTAAGAACGCTATAGGGAGATGGAGGAAAAGTTTTTTTCTAGAATCACATACACCAGCATAAAACTTCTGTATTATAGGACAAATCCTGCTTTGTGCATACATAGGTAATCATCGATCTCTGGTATCTCTCTGGAAGAAACTCAAAACGAATTCACTGCGACATGACCTTATTTATAGTCCCAAGAAGTATGTCGATCCATAGGATAAACGTACTAGCAAAATAAACCTTGTAAAACAATTTTTATATTAAATTACACTTCTTTCTTGGGAGAGAATGCCTTTGGTGGGAAGGTTAAGAAAAATGTTTAAATATCGGCTTTTCCTTCAAAAGTAGGATGCAGCCTGAACCTCTCTGGGCACTTCTGCAGCGAGGAGCAGCAGTCCTGAGTGCCGTTCATGCGTTCGCGCCTTGCTCGGAATCATGGCACATGCCCACCTCACACAATGGGTGCCAAGGATACCAGCACTGCTCTTGCTCTCATCACGGATGACAGTTACACCCGACATTCCAAGCGCCATGCTTTCTCCGAGGCATTTTGAATGTATTGTTTACTATATCCTTCATATTCATTTTATCAAGGAAGGTCGGTTTTACTGTCCCTATGTTAAAATTGAGGGAATCACACGCCCAGTGAGGTTAAATCGTTTCCTGACGTGCCCTGGCGTCAAGGAAAACAAGTGCATAATGTGCGCCCAGCACTCTCTCTTGAAACCTGCGGTTTTAGCCACTGCCTGTACTTCACTGCCTTTACAAAAACCTTTTTACACTTGATACTGATCACAATATTCAGGCATGAAAGCATTTTCAACATGACTTTATGGCAGGGACATGGAAAAATCCAGAGTATACCCAGAGTCTAGTGGTCAAAAAATTATCTATACTAAATCTTTTCAGTCATTCCCCTCTTAAAAATGAATTCTGACGGTAGAACTTTTGCTGAGATGTCAAATGCACTCAGTAGGAACAGCAGTGGTACTAACTGTGTTTTTTGCACCCTAAAACACTGAGAAGAAATCCGGCAAAACACTTTCTTGCTCACCACCACGGGGCGCCTTTGATTAAATTTCAGCGGTTCGGTGAATTAACACTTTTTTCTTCAAGGCATAATTGTTAATCAGTTATGTTTTATTCACTTTGGGAAATCTACCTTTGTCAAAAAAGGAACAGATTATTTTGGTGTCCGAAATTCACCTGACAAATGTCATTGTTGACATTTTTCCTTTTGGCATTTATAAAGAATAATTTCTATGGGTGTTTCATGTATCGGGATCTCTTCTGACTCCAGGATTTCATAGAATGAGAAATGGATTGTTAGGGCAATCTGAAGCTTTTACGAAAACTTTAATTCACTGAAGAGTCAAAACAATTGTGGGTTACTTAAAGAAAGAAAAGTGTCCTCAATCACCTTTTCCGTAGAGCCAGGAAAGAAATTCACATAACTTAATTCCTATTCTCCTTTGTCATTCATAAATTTTGCATCAAAAGCGGTTTATTCGTTTTCTCTTCATTTCTAAGTCTTACAGAGTAATTATTTAGTTAAAATAATCTTTGTTAAGATTTAAAAGAAACAGATAAATTAGAAAATGATGAATAAGGGAGAGACACGGTGACAGATTTAGCCTTAGAAACCATTATAATCCTCCTTTGTACAGTTAACAGTTTAAATCTTTTGCGGTAACACATTCATTTCTAAGAACGCTATAGGGAGATGGAGGAAAAGTTTTTTTCTAGAATCACATACACCAGCATAAAACTTCTGTATTATAGGACAAATCCTGCTTAGTGCATACATAGGTAATCATCGAGATCTGGTATCTCTCTGGAAGAAACTCAAAACGAATTCACTGCGACATGACCTTATTTATAGTCCCAAGAAGTATGTCGATCCATAGGATAAACGTACTAGCAAAATAAACCTTGTAAAACAATTTTTATATTAAATTACACTTCTTTCTTGGGAGAGAATGCCTTTGGTGGGAAGGTTAAGAAAAATGTTTAAATATCGGCTTTTCCTTAAAAAGTAGGATGCAGCCTGAACCTCTCTGGGCACTTCTGCAGCGAGGAGCAGCAGTCCTGAGTACCGTTCATGCGTTCGCGCCTTGCTCGGAATCATGGCACATGCCCACCTCACACAATGGGTGCCAAGTATACCAGCACTGCTCTTGCTCTCATCACGGATGACAGTTACACCCGACATTCCAAGCGCCATGCTTTCTCCGAGGCATTTTGAATGTATGGTTTACTATATCCTTCATATTCATTTTATCAAGGAAGGTCGGTTTTACTGTCCCTATGTTAAAATTGAGGGAATCACACGCCCAGTGAGGTTAAATCGTTTCCTGACGTGCCCTGGCGTCAAGGAAAAGAAGTGCGTGATGTGCGCCCAGCACTCTCTCTTGAAACCTGCGGTTTTAGCCACTGCCTGTACTTCACTGCCTTTACAAAAACCTTTTAACACTTGATACTGATCACAATATTCAGGCATGAAAGCATTTTCAACATGACTTTATGGCAGGGACACGGAAAAATCCAGAGTATACCCAGAGTCTAGTTGTCAAAAAATTATCTATACTAAATCTTTTCAGTCATTCCCCTCTTAAAAATGAATTCTGACGGTAGAACTTTTGCTGAGATGTCAAAGGCACTCAGTAGGAACAGCAGTGGTACTAACTGTGTTTTTGCACCCTAAAACACTGAGAAGAAATCCGGCAAAACACTTTCTTGCTCACCACCACGGGGCGCCTTTGATTAAATTTCAGCGGTTCGGTGAATTAACACTTTTTTCTTCAAGGCATAATTCTTAATCAGTTATGTTTTATTCACTTTGGGAAATCTACCATTGTCAAAAAAGGAACAGATTATTTTGGTGTCCGAAATTCACCTGACAAATGTCATTGTTGACATTTTTCCTTTTGGCATTTATAAAGAATAATTTCTATGGGTGTTTCATGTATCGGGATCTCTTCTGACTCCAGGATTTCATAGAATGAGAAATGGATTGTTAGGGCAATCTGAAGCTTTTACGAAAACTTTAATTCACTGAAGAGTCAAAACAATTGTGGGTTACTTAAAGAAAGAAAAGTGTCCTCAATCACCTTTTCCGTAGAGCCAGGAAAGAAATTCACATAACTTAATTCCTATTCTCCTTTGTCATTCATAAATTTTGCATCAAAAGCGGTTTATTCGTTTTCTCTTCATTTCTAAGTCTTACAGAGTAATTATTTAGTTAAAATAATCTTTGTTAAGATTTAAAAGAAACAGATAAATTAGAAAATGATGAATAAGGGAGAGACACGGTGACAGATTTAGCCTTAGAAACCATTATAATCCTCCTTTGTACAGTTAACAGTTTAAATCTTTTGCGGTAACACATTCATTTCTAAGAACGCTATAGGGAGATGGAGGAAAAGTTTTTTTCTAGAATCACATACACCAGCATAAAACTTCTGTATTATAGGACAAATCCTGCTTTGTGCATACATAGGTAATCATCGATCTCTGGTATCTCTCTGGAAGAAACTCAAAACGAATTCACTGCGACATGACCTTATTTATAGTCCCAAGAAGTATGTCGATCCATAGGATAAACGTACTAGCAAAATAAACCTTGTAAAACAATTTTTATATTAAATTACACTTCTTTCTTGGGAGAGAATGCCTTTGGTGGGAAGGTTAAGAAAAATGTTTAAATAACGGCTTTTCCTTCAAAAGTAGGATGCAGCCTGAACCTCTCTGGGCACTTCTGCAGCGAGGAGCAGCAGTCCTGAGTGCCGTTCATGCGTTCGCGCCTTGCTCAGAATCATGGCACATGCCCACCTCACACAATGGGTGCCAAGGATACCAGCACTGCTCTTGCTCTCATCACGGATGACAGTTACACCCGACATTCCAAGCGCCATGCTTTCTCCGAGGCATTTTGAATGTATTGTTTACTATATCCTTCATATTCATTTTATCAAGGAAGGTCGGTTTTACTGTCCCTATGTTAAAATTGAGGGAATCACACGCCCAGTGAGGTTAAATCGTTTCCTGACGTGCCCTGGCGTCAAGGAAAACAAGTGCATAATGTGCGCCCAGCACTCTCTCTTGAAACCTGCGGTTTTAGCCACTGCCTGTACTTCACTGCCTTTACAAAAACCTTTTTACACTTGATACTGATCACAATATTCAGGCATGAAAGCATTTTCAACATGACTTTATGGCAGGGACACGGAAAAATCCAGAGTATACCCAGAGTCTAGTTGTCAAAAAATTATCTATACTAAATCTTTTCAGTCATTCCCCTCTTAAAAATGAATTCTGACGGTAGAACTTTTGCTGAGATGTCAAATGCACTCAGTAGGAACAGCAGTGGTACTAACTGTGTTTTTGCACCCTAAAACACTGAGAAGAAATCCGGCAAAACACTTTCTTGCTCACCACCACGGGGCGCCTTTGATTAAATTTCAGCGGTTCGGTGAATTAACACTTTTTTCATCAAGGCATAATTCTTAATCAGTTATGTTTTATTCACTTTGGGAAATCTACCTTTGTCAAAAAAGGAACAGATTATTTTGGTGTCCGAAATTCACCTGACAAATGTCATTGTTGACATTTTTCCTTTTGGCATTTATAAAGAATAATTTCTATGGGGGTTTCATGTATCGGGATCTCTTCTGACTCCAGGATTTCATAGAATGAGAAATGGATTGTTAGGGCAATCTGAAGCTTTTACGAAAACTTTAATTCACTGAAGAGTCAAAACAATTGTGGGTTACTTAAAGAAAGAAAAGTGTCCTCAGTCACCTTTTCCGTAGAGCAAGGAAAGAAATTCACATAACTTAATTCCTATTCTCCTTTGTCATTCATAAATTTTGCATCAAAAGCGGTTTATTCGTTTTCTCTTCATTTCTAAGTCTTACAGAGTAATTATTTAGTTAAAATAATCTTTGTTAAGATTTAAAAGAAACAGATAAATTAGAAAATGATGAATAAGGGAGAGACACGGTGACAGATTTAGCCTTAGAAACCATTATAATCCTCCTTTGTACAGTTAACAGTTTAAATCTTTTGCGGTAACACATTCATTTCTAACAACGCTATAGGGAGATGGAGGAAAAGTTTTTTTCTAGAATCACATACACCAGCATAAAACTTCTGTATTATAGGACAAATCCTGCTTTGTGCATACATAGGTAATCATCGCGATCTGGTATCTCTCTGGAAGAAACTCAAAACGAATTCACTGCGACATGACCTTATTTATAGTCCCAAGAAGTATGTCGATCCATAGGATAAACGTACTAGCAAAATAAACCTTGTAAAACAATTTTTATATTAAATTACACTTCTTTCTTGGGAGAGAATGCCTTTGGTGGGAAGGTTAAGAAAAATGTTTAAATATCGGCTTTTCCTTCAAAAGTAGGATGCAGCCTGAACCTCTCTGGGCACTTCTGCAGCGAGGAGCAGCAGTCCTGAGTACCGTTCATGCGTTCGCGCCTTGCTCGGAATCATGGCACATGCCCACCTCACACAATGGGTGCCAAGGATACCAGCACTGCTCTTGCTCTCATCACGGATGACAGTTACACCCGACATTCCAAGCGCCATGCTTTCTCCGAGGCATTTTGAATGTATGGTTTACTATATCCTTCATATTCATTTTATCAAGGAAGGTCGGTTTTACTGTCCCTATGTTAAAATTGAGGGAATCACACGCCCAGTGAGGTTAAATCGTTTCCTGACGTGCCCTGGCGTCAAGGAAAACAAGTGCGTGATGTGCGCCCAGCACTCTCTCTTGAAACCTGCGGTTTTAGCCACTGCCTGTACTTCACTGCCTTTACAAAAACCTTTTTACACTTGATACTGATCACAATATTCAGGCATGAAAGCATTTTCAACATGACTTATGGCAGGGACATGGAAAAATCCAGAGTATACCCAGAGTCTAGTTGTCAAAAAATTATCTATACTAAATCTTTTCAGTCATTCCCCTCTTAAAAATGAATTCTGACGGTAGAACTTTTGCTGAGATGTCAAATGCACTCAGTAGGAACAGCAGTGGTACTAACTGTGTTTTTGCACCCTAAAACACTGAGAAGAAATCCGGCAAAACACTTTCTTGCTCACCACCACGGGGCGCCTTTGATTAAATTTCAGCGGTTCGGTGAATTAACACTTTTTTCATCAAGGCATAATTCTTAATCAGTTATGTTTTATTCACTTTGGGAAATCTACCTTTGTCAAAAAAGGAACAGATTATTTTGGTGTCCGAAATTCACCTGACAAATGTCATTGTTGACATTTTTCCTATTGGCATTTATAAAGAATAATTTCTATGGGTGTTTCATGTATCGGGATCTCTTCTGACTCCAGGATTTCATAGAATGAGAAATGGATTGTTAGGGCAATCTGAAGCTTTTACGAAAACTTTAATTCACTGAAGAGTCAAAACAATTGTGGGTTACTTAAAGAAAGAAAAGTGTCCTCAATCACCTTTTCCGTAGGGCCAGGAAAGAAATTCACATAACTTAATTCCTATTCTCCTTTGTCATTCATAAATTTTGCATCAAAAGCGGTTTATTCGTTTTCTCTTCATTTCTCAGTCTTACAGAGTAATTATTTAGTTAAAATAATCTTTGTTAAGATTTAAAAGAAACAGATAAATTAGAAAATGATGAATAAGGGAGAGACACGGTGACAGATTTAGCCTTAGAAACCATTATAATCCTCCTTTGTACAGTTAACAGTTTAAATCTTTTGCGGTAACACATTCATTTCTAAGAACGCTATAGGGAGATGGAGGAAAAGTTTTTTTCTAGAATCACATACACCAGCATAAAACTTCTGTATTATAGGACAAATCCTGCTTAGTGCATACATAGGTAATCATCGATCTCTGGTATCTCTCTGGAAGAAACTCAAAACGAATTCACTGCGACATGACCTTATTTATAGTCCCAAGAAGTATGTCGATCCATAGGATAAACGTACTAGCAAAATAAACCTTGTAAAACAATTTTTATATTAAATTACACTTCTTTCTTGGGAGAGAATGCCTTTGGTGGGAAGGTTAAGAAAAATGTTTAAATATCGGCTTTTCCTTCAAAAGTAGGATGCAGCCTGAACCTCTCTGGGCACTTCTGCAGCGAGGAGCAGCAGTCCTGAGTGCCGTTCATGCGTTCGCGCCTTGCTCGGAATCATGGCACATGCCCACCTCACACAATGGGTGCCAAGGATACCAGCACTGCTCTTGCTCTCATCACGGATGACAGTTACACCCGACATTCCAAGCGCCATGCTTTCTCCGAGGCATTTTGAATGTATGGTTTACTATATCCTTCATATTCATTTTATCAAGGAAGGTCGGTTTTACTGTCCCTATGTTAAAATTGAGGGAATCACACGCCCAGTGAGGTTAAATCGTTTCCTGACGTGCCCTGGCGTCAAGGAAAACAAGTGCGTGATGTGCGCCCAGCACTCTCTCTTGAAACCTGCGGTTTTAGCCACTGCCTGTACTTCACTGCCTTTACAAAAACCTTTTTACACTTGATACTGATCACAATATTCAGGCATGAAAGCATTTTCAACATGACTTTATGGCAGGGACACGGAAAAATCCAGAGTATACCCAGAGTCTAGTTGTCAAAAAATTATCTATACTAAATCTTTTCAGTCATTCCCCTCTTAAAAATGAATTCTGACGGTAGAACTTTTGCTGAGATGTCAAATGCACTCAGTAGGAACAGCAGTGGTACTAACTGTGTTTTTGCACCCTAAAACACTGAGAAGAAATCCGGCAAAACACTTTCTTGCTCACCACCACGGGGCGCCTTTGATTAAATTTCAGCGGTTCGGTGAATTAACACTTTTTTCATCAAGGCATAATTCTTAATCAGTTATGTTTTATTCACTTTGGGAAATCTACCTTTGTCAAAAAAGGAACAGATTATTTTGGTGTCCGAAATTCACCTGACAAATGTCATTGTTGACATTTTTCCTTTTGGCATTTATAAAGAATAATTTCTATGGGGGTTTCATGTATCGGGATCTCTTCTGACTCCAGGATTTCATAGAATGAGAAATGGATTGTTAGGGCAATCTGAAGCTTTTACGAAAACTTTAATTCACTGAAGAGTCAAAACAATTGTGGGTTACTTAAAGAAAGAAAAGTGTCCTCAATCACCTTTTCCGTAGAGCCAGGAAAGAAATTCACATAACTTAATTCCTATTCTCCTTTGTCATTCATAAATTTTGCATCAAAAGCGGTTTATTCGTTTTCTCTTCATTTCTAAGTCTTACAGAGTAATTATTTAGTTAAAATAATCTTTGTTAAGATTGAAAAGAAACAGATAAATTAGAAAATGATGAATAAGGGAGAGACACGGTGACAGATTTAGCCTTAGAAACCATTATAATCCTCCTTTGTACAGTTAACAGTTTAAATCTTTTGCGGTAACACATTCATTTCTAAGAACGCTATAGGGAGATGGAGGAAAAGTTTTTTTCTAGAATCACATACACCAGCATAAAACTTCTGTATTATAGGACAAATCCTGCTTAGTGCATACATAGGTAATCATCGAGATCTGGTATCTCTCTGGAAGAAACTCAAAACGAATTCACTGCGACATGACCTTATTTATAGTCCCAAGAAGTATGTCGATCCATAGGATAAACGTACTAGCAAAATAAACCTTGTAAAACAATTTTTATATTAAATTACACTTCTTTCTTGGGAGAGAATGCCTTTGGTGGGAAGGTTAAGAAAAATGTTTAAATATCGGCTTTTCCTTAAAAAGTAGGATGCAGCCTGAACCTCTCTGGGCACTTCTGCAGCGAGGAGCAGCAGTCCTGAGTACCGTTCATGCGTTCGCGCCTTGCTCGGAATCATGGCACATGCCCACCTCACACAATGGGTGCCAAGGATACCAGCACTGCTCTTGCTCTCATCACGGATGACAGTTACACCCGACATTCCAAGCGCCATGCTTTCTCCGAGGCATTTTGAATGTATGGTTTACTATATCCTTCATATTCATTTTATCAAGGAAGGTCGGTTTTACTGTCCCTATGTTAAAATTGAGGGAATCACACGCCCAGTGAGGTTAAATCGTTTCCTGACGTGCCCTGGCGTCAAGGAAAAGAAGTGCATAATGTGCACCCAGCACTCTCTCTTGAAACCTGCGGTTTTAGCCACTGCCTGTACTTCACTGCCTTTACAAAAACCTTTTTACACTTGATACTGATCACAATATTCAGGCATGAAAGCATTTTCAACATGACTTATGGCAGGGACATGGAAAAATCCAGAGTATACCCAGAGTCTAGTGGTCAAAAAATTATCTATACTAAATCTTTTCAGTCATTCCCCTCTTAAAAATGAATTCTGACGGTAGAACTTTTGCTGAGATGTCAAATGCACTCAGTAGGAACAGCAGAGGTACTAACTGTGTTTTTGCACCCTAAAACACTGAGAAGGAATCCGGCAAAACACTTTCTTGCTCACCACCACGGGGCGCCTTTGATTAAATTTCAGCGGTTCGGTGAATTAACACTTTTTTCATCAAGGCAGAATTCTTAATCCGTTATGTTTTATTCACTTTGGGAAATCTACCTTTGTCAAAAATGGAACAGATTATTTTGGTGTCCGAAATTCACCTGACAAATGTCATTGTTGACATTTTTTCTTTTGGCATTTATAAAGAATAATTTCTATGGGTGTTTCATGTATCGGGATCTCTTCTGACTCCAGGATTTCATAGAATGAGAAATGGATTGTTAGGGCAATCTGAAGCTTTTACGAAAACTTTAATTCACTGAAGAGTCAAAACAATTGTGGGTTACTTAAAGAAAGAAAAGTGTCCTCAATCACCTTTTCCGTAGGGCCAGGAAAGAAATTCACATAACTTAATTCCTATTCTCCTTTGTCATTCATAAATTTTGCATCAAAAGCGGTTTATTCGTTTTCTCTTCATTTCTAAGTCTTACAGAGTAATTATTTAGTTAAAATAATCTTTGTTAAGATTTAAAAGAAACAGATAAATTAGAAAATGATGAATAAGGGAGAGACACGGTGACAGATTTAGCCTTAGAAACCATTATAATTCTCCTTTGTACAGTTAACAGTTTAAATCTTTTGCGGTAACACATTCATTTCTAAGAACGCTATAGGGAGATGGAGGAAAAGTTTTTTTCTAGAATCACATACACCAGCATAAAACTTCTGTATTATAGGACAAATCCTGCTTAGTGCATACATAGGTAATCATCGATCTCTGGTATCTCTCTGGAAGAAACTCAAAACGAATTCACTGCGACATGACCTTATTTATAGTCCCAAGAAGTATGTCGATCCATAGGATAAACGTACTAGCAAAATAAACCTTGTAAAACAAATTTTATATTAAATTACACTTCTTTCTTGGGAGAGAATGCCTTTGGTGGGAAGGTTAAGAAAAATGTTTAAATATCGGCTTTTCCTTAAAAAGTAGGATGCAGCCTGAACCTCTCTGGGCACTTCTGCAGCGAGGAGCAGCAGTCCTGAGTGCCGTTCATGCGTTCGCGCCTTGCTCGGAATCATGGCACATGCCCACCTCACACAATGGGTGCCAAGGATACCAGCACTGCTCTTGCTCTCAACACGGATGACAGTTACACCCGACAATCCAAGCGCCATGCTTCTCCGAGGCATTTTGAATGTATGGTTTACTATATCCTTCATATTCATTTTATCAAGAAGGTCGGTTTTACTGTCCCTATGTTAAAATTGAGGGAATCACACGCCCAGTGAGGTTAAATCGTTTCCTGACGTGCCCTGGCGTCAAGGAAAAGAAGTGCGTGATGTGCGCCCAGCACTCTCTCTTGAAACCTGCGGTTTTAGCCACTGCCTGTACTTCACTGCCTTTACAAAAACCTTTTAACACTTGATACTGATCACAATATTCAGGCATGAAAGCATTTTCAACATGACTTTATGGCAGGGACACGGAAAAATCCAGAGTATACCCAGAGTCTAGTTGTCAAAAAATTATCTATACTAAATCTTTTCAGTCATTCCCCTCTTAAAAATGAATTCTGACGGTAGAACTTTTGCTGAGATGTCAAAGGCACTCAGTAGGAACAGCAGTGGTACTAACTGTGTTTTTGCACCCTAAAACACTGAGAAGAAATCCGGCAAAACACTTTCTTGCTCACCACCACGGGGCGCCTTTGATTAAATTTCAGCGGTTCGGTGAATTAACACTTTTTTCTTCAAGGCATAATTCTTAATCAGTTATGTTTTATTCACTTTGGGAAATCTACCATTGTCAAAAAAGGAACAGATTATTTTGGTGTCCGAAATTCACCTGACAAATGTCATTGTTGACATTTTTCCTTTTGGCATTTATAAAGAATAATTTCTATGGGTGTTTCATGTATCGGGATCTCTTCTGACTCCAGGATTTCATAGAATGAGAAATGTATTGTTAGGGCAATCTGAAGCTTTTACGAAAACTTTAATTCACTGAAGAGTCAAAACAATTGTGGGTTACTTAAAGAAAGAAAAGTGTCCTCAATCACCTTTTCCGTAGAGCCAGGAAAGAAATTCACATAACTTAATTCCTATTCTCCTTTGTCATTCATAAATTTTGCATCAAAAGCGGTTTATTCGTTTTCTCTTCATTTCTAAGTCTTACAGAGTAATTATTTAGTTAAAATAATCTTTGTTAAGATTGAAAAGAAACAGATAAATTAGAAAATGATGAATAAGGGAGAGACACGGTGACAGATTTAGCCTTAGAAACCATTATAATCCTCCTTTGTACAGTTAACAGTTTAAATCTTTTGCGGTAACACATTCATTTCTAAGAACGCTATAGGGAGATGGAGGAAAAGTTTTTTTCTAGAATCACATACACCAGCATAAAACTTCTGTATTATAGGACAAATCCTGCTTAGTGCATACATAGGTAATCATCGAGATCTGGTATCTCTCTGGAAGAAACTCAAAACGAATTCACTGCGACATGACCTTATTTATAGTCCCAAGAAGTATGTCGATCCATAGGATAAACGTACTAGCAAAATAAACCTTGTAAAACAATTTTTATATTAAATTACACTTCTTTCTTGGGAGAGAATGCCTTTGGTGGGAAGGTTAAGAAAAATGTTTAAATATCGGCTTTTCCTTAAAAAGTAGGATGCAGCCTGAACCTCTCTGGGCACTTCTGCAGCGAGGAGCAGCAGTCCTGAGTACCGTTCATGCGTTCGCGCCTTGCTCGGAATCATGGCACATGCCCACCTCACACAATGGGTGCCAAGGATACCAGCACTGCTCTTGCTCTCATCACGGATGACAGTTACACCCGACATTCCAAGCGCCATGCTTTCTCCGAGGCATTTTGAATGTATGGTTTACTATATCCTTCATATTCATTTTATCAAGGAAGGTCGGTTTTACTGTCCCTATGTTAAAATTGAGGGAATCACACGCCCAGTGAGGTTAAATCGTTTCCTGACGTGCCCTGGCGTCAAGGAAAAGAAGTGCATAATGTGCACCCAGCACTCTCTCTTGAAACCTGCGGTTTTAGCCACTGCCTGTACTTCACTGCCTTTACAAAAACCTTTTTACACTTGATACTGATCACAATATTCAGGCATGCAAGCATTTTCAACATGACTTATGGCAGGGACATGGAAAAATCCAGAGTATACCCAGAGTCTAGTGGTCAAAAAATTATCTATACTAAATCTTTTCAGTCATTCCCCTCTTAAAAATGAATTCTGACGGTAGAACTTTTGCTGAGATGTCAAATGCACTCAGTAGGAACAGCAGTGGTACTAACTGTGTTTTTGCACCCTAAAACACTGAGAAGAAATCCGGCAAAACACTTTCTTGCTCACCACCACGGGGCGCCTTTGATTAAATTTCAGCGGTTCGGTGAATTAACACTTTTTTCATCAAGGCATAATTCTTAATCAGTTATGTTTTATTCACTTTGGGAAATCTACCTTTGTCAAAAAAGGAACAGATTATTTTGGTGTCCGAAATTCACCTGACAAATGTCATTGTTGACATTTTTCCTATTGGCATTTATAAAGAATAATTTCTATGGGTGTTTCATGTATCGGGATCTCTTCTGACTCCAGGATTTCATAGAATGAGAAATGGATTGTTAGGGCAATCTGAAGCTTTTACGAAAACTTTAATTCACTGAAGAGTCAAAACAATTGTGGGTTACTTAAAGAAAGAAAAGTGTCCTCAATCACCTTTTCCGCAGAGCAAGGAAAGAAATTCTCGTAACTTAATTCCTATTCTCCTTTGTCATTCATAAATTTTGTATCAAAAGCGGTTTATTCGATTTCTCTTCATTTCTAAGTCTTACAGAGTAATTATTTAGTTAAAATAATCTTTGTTAAGATTTAAAAGAAACAGATAAATTAGAAAATGATGAATAAGGGAGAGACACGGTGACATATTTAGCCTTAGAAACCATTATGATCCTCCTTTGTACAGTTAACAGTTTAAATCTTTTGCGGTAACACATTCATTTCTAAGAAACGCTATAGGGAGATGGAGGAAAAGTTTTTTTCTAGAATCACATACACCAGCATAAAACTTCTGTATTATAGGACAAATCCTGCTTAGTGCATACATAGGTAATCATCGATCTCTGATATCTCTCTGGAAGAAACTCAAAACGAATTCACTGCGACATGACCTTATTTATAGTCCCAAGAATTATGTCGATCCATAGGATAAACGTACTAGCAAAATAAACCTTGTAAAACAATTTTTATATTAAATTACACTTCTTTCTTGGGAGAGAATGCCTTTGGTGGGAAGGTTAAGAAAAATGTTTAAATATCGGCTTTTCCTCAAAAAGTAGGATGCAGCCTGAACCTCTCTGGGCACTTCTGCTGTGAGGAGCAGCAGTCCTGAGTGCCGTTCATGCGTTCGCGCCTTGCTCGGAATCATGGCACATGCCCACCTCACACAATGGGTGCCAAGGATACCAGCACTGCTCTTGCTCTCATCACGGATGACAGTTACACCCGACATTCCAAGCGCCATGCTTTCTCCGAGGCATTTTCAATGTATGGTTTACTATATCCTTCATATTCATTTTATCAAGGAAGGTCGGTTTTACTGTCCCTATGTTAAAATTGAGGGAATCACACGCCCAGTGAGGTTAAATCGTTTCCTGACGTGCCCTGGCGTCAAGGAAAAGAAGTGCATAATGTGCACCCAGCACTCTCTCTTGAAACCTGCGGTTTTAGCCACTGCCTGTACTTCACTGCCTTTACAAAAACCTTTTTACACTTGATACTGATCACAATATTCAGGCATGAAAGCATTTTCAACATGACTTTATGGCAGGGACACGGAAAAATCCAGAGTATACCCAGAGTCTAGTTGTCAAAAAATTATCTATACTAAATCTTTTCAGTCATTCCCCTCTTAAAAATGAATTCTGACGGTAGAACTTTTGCTGAGATGTCAAATGCACTCAGTAGGAACAGCAGTGGTACTAACTGTGTTTTTGCACCCTAAAACACTGAGAAGAAATCCGGCAAAACACTTTCTTGCTCACCACCACGGGGCGCCTTTGATTAAATTTCAGCGGTTCGGTGAATTAACACTTTTTTCTTCAAGGCATAATTCTTAATCAGTTATGTTTTATTCACTTTGGGAAATCTACCTTTGTCAAAAAAGGAACAGATTATTTTGGTGTCCGAAATTCACCTGACAAATGTCATTGTTGACATTTTTTCTTTTGGCATTTATAAAGAATAATTTATATGGGTGTTTCATGTATCGGGATCTCTTCTGACTCCAGGATTTCATATAATGAGAAATGGATTGTTAGGGCAATCTGAAGCTTTTACGAAAACTTTAATTCACTGAAGAGTCAAAACAATTGTGGGTTACTTAAAGAAAGAAAAGTGTCCTCAATCACCTTTTCCGTAGGGCCAGGAAAGAAATTCACATAACTTAATTCCTATTCTCCTTTGTCATTCATAAATTTTGCATCAAAAGCGGTTTATTCGTTTTCTCTTCATTTCTAAGTCTTACAGAGTAATTATTTAGTTAAAATAATCTTTGTTAAGATTTAAAAGAAACAGATAAATTAGAAAATGATGAATAAGGGAGAGACACGGTGACAGATTTAGCCTTAGAAACCATTATAATTCTCCTTTGTACAGTTAACAGTTTAAATCTTTTGCGGTAACACATTCATTTCTAAGAACGCTATAGGGAGATGGAGGAAAAGTTTTTTTCTAGAATCACATACACCAGCATAAAACTTCTGTATTATAGGACAAATCCTGCTTAGTGCATACATAGGTAATCATCGATCTCTGGTATCTCTCTGGAAGAAACTCAAAACGAATTCACTGCGACATGACCTTATTTATAGTCCCAAGAAGTATGTCGATCCATAGGATAAACGTACTAGCAAAATAAACCTTGTAAAACAATTTTTATATTAAATTACACTTCTTTCTTGGGAGAGAATGCCTTTGGTGGGAAGGTTAAGAAAAATGTTTAAATATCGGCTTTTCCTTAAAAAGTAGGATGCAGCCTGAACCTCTCTGGGCACTTCTGCAGCGAGGAGCAGCAGTCCTGAGTGCCGTTCATGCGTTCACGCCTTGCTCGGAATCATGGCACATGCCCACCTCACACAATGGGTGCCAAGGATACCAGCACTGCTCTTGCTCTCAACACGGATGACAGTTACACCCGACAATCCAAGCGCCATGCTTTCTCCGAGGCATTTTGAATGTATGGTTTACTATATCCTTCATATTCATTTTATCAAGGAAGGTCGGTTTTACTGTCCCTATGTTAAAATTGAGGGAATCACACGCCCAGTGAGGTTAAATCGTTTCCTGACGTGCCCTGGCGTCAAGGAAAAGAAGTGCATAATGTGCACCCAGCACTCTCTCTTGAAACCTGCGGTTTTAGCCACTGCCTGTACTTCACTGCCTTTACAAAAACCTTTTTACACTTGATACTGATCACAATATTCAGGCATGAAAGCATTTTCAACATGACTTTATGGCAGGGACACGGAAAAATCCAGAGTATACCCAGAGTCTAGTTGTCAAAAAATTATCTATACTAAATCTTTTCAGTCATTCCCCTCTTAAAAATGAATTCTGACGGTAGAACTTTTGCTGAGATGTCAAATGCACTCAGTAGGAACAGCAGTGGTACTAACTGTGTTTTTGCACCCTAAAACACTGAGAAGAAATCCGGCAAAACACTTTCTTGCTCACCACCACGGGGCGCCTTTGATTAAATTTCAGCGGTTCGGTGAATTAACACTTTTTTCATCAAGGCATAATTCTTAATCAGTTATGTTTTATTCACTTTGGGAAATCTACCTTTGTCAAAAAAGGAACATATTATTTTGGTGTCCGAAATTCACCTGACAAATGTCATTGTTGACATTTTTCCTATTGGCATTTATAAAGAATAATTTCTATGGGTGTTTCATGTATCGGGATCTCTTCTGACTCCAGGATTTCATAGAATGAGAAATGGATTGTTAGGGCAATCTGAAGCTTTTACGAAAACTTTAATTCACTGAAGAGTCAAAACAATTGTGGGTTACTTAAAGAAAGAAAAGTGTCCTCAATCACCTTTTCCGTAGGGCCAGGAAAGAAATTCACATAACTTAATTCCTATTCTCCTTTGTCATTCATAAATTTTGCATCAAAAGCGGTTTATTCGTTTTCTCTTCATTTCTAAGTCTTACAGAGTAATTATTTAGTTAAAATAATCTTTGTTAAGATTTAAAAGAAACAGATAAATTAGAAAATGATGAATAAGGGAGAGACACGGTGACAGATTTAGCCTTAGAAACCATTATAATTCTCCTTTGTACAGTTAACAGTTTAAATCTTTTGCGGTAACACATTCATTTCTAAGAACGCTATAGGGAGATGGAGGAAAAGTTTTTTTCTAGAATCACATACACCAGCATAAAACTTCTGTATTATAGGACAAATCCTGCTTAGTGCATACATAGGTAATCATCGATCTCTGGTATCTCTCTGGAAGAAACTCAAAACGAATTCACTGCGACATGACCTTATTTATAGTCCCAAGAAGTATGTCGATCCATAGGATAAACGTACTAGCAAAATAAACCTTGTAAAACAATTTTTATATTAAATTACACTTCTTTCTTGGGAGAGAATGCCTTTGGTGGGAAGGTTAAGAAAAATGTTTAAATATCGGCTTTTCCTTAAAAAGTAGGATGCAGCCTGAACCTCTCTGGGCACTTCTGCAGCGAGGAGCAGCAGTCCTGAGTGCCGTTCATGCATTCGCGCCTTGCTCGGAATCATGGCACATGCCCACCTCACACAATGGGTGCCAAGGATACCAGCACTGCTCTTGCTCTCATCACGGATGACAGTTACACCCGACATTCCAAGCGCCATGCTTTCTCCGAGGCATTTTGAATGTATGGTTTACTATATCCTTCATATTCATTTTATCAAGGAAGGTCGGTTTTACTGTCCCTATGTTAAAATTGAGGGAATCACACGCCCAGTGAGGTTAAATCGTTTCCTGACGTGCCCTGGCGTCAAGGAAAAGAAGTGCATAATGTGCACCCAGCACTCTCTCTTGAAACCTGCGGTTTTAGCCACTGCCTGTACTTCACTGCCTTTACAAAAACCTTTTTACACTTGATACTGATCACAATATTCAGGCATGAAAGCATTTTCAACATGACTTATGGCAGGGACATGGAAAAATCCAGAGTATACCCAGAGTCTAGTTGTCAAAAAATTATCTATACTAAATCTTTTCAGTCATTCCCCTCTTAAAAATGAATTCTGACGGTAGAACTTTTGCTGAGATGTCAAATGCACTCAGTAGGAACAGCAGTGGTACTAACTGTGTTTTTGCACCCTAAAACACTGAGAAGAAATCCGGCAAAACACTTTCTTGCTCACCACCACGGGGCGCCTTTGATTAAATTTCAGCGGTTCGGTGAATTAACACTTTTTTCTTCAAGGCATAATTCTTAATCAGTTATGTTTTATTCACTTTGGGAAATCTACCTTTGTCAAAAAAGGAACAGATTATTTTGGTGTCCGAAATTCACCTGACAAATGTCATTGTTGACATTTTTCCTATTGGCATTTATAAAGAATAATTTCTATGGGTGTTTCATGTATCGGGATCTCTTCTGACTCCAGGATTTCATAGAATGAGAAATGGATTTTTAGGGCAATCTGAAGCTTTTACGAAAACTTTAATTCACTGAAGAGTCAAAACAATTGTGGGTTACTTAAAGAAAGAAAAGTGTCCTCAATCACCTTTTCCGTAGGGCCAGGAAAGCAATTCACATAACTTAATTCCTATTCTCCTTTGTCATTCATAAATTTTGCATCAAAAGCGGTTTATTCGTTTTCTCTTCATTTCTAAGTCTTACAGAGTAATTATTTAGTTAAAATAATCTTTGTTAAGATTTAAAAGAAACAGATAAATTAGAAAATGATGAATAAGGGAGAGACACGGTGACAGATTTAGCCTTAGAAACCATTATAATTCTCCTTTGTACAGTTAACAGTTTAAATCTTTTGCGGTAACACATTCATTTCTAAGAACGCTATAGGGAGATGGAGGAAAAGTTTTTTTCTAGAATCACATACACCAGCATAAAACTTCTGTATTATAGGACAAATCCTGCTTAGTGCATACATAGGTAATCATCGATCTCTGGTATCTCTCTGGAAGAAACTCAAAACGAATTCACTGCGACATGACCTTATTTATAGTCCCAAGAAGTATGTCGATCCATAGGATAAACGTACTAGCAAAATAAACCTTGTAAAACAATTTTTATATTAAATTACACTTCTTTCTTGGGAGAGAATGCCTTTGGTGGGAAGGTTAAGAAAAATGTTTAAATATCGGCTTTTCCTTAAAAAGTAGGATGCAGCCTGAACCTCTCTGGGCACTTCTGCAGCGAGGAGCAGCAGTCCTGAGTGCCGTTCATGCGTTCACGCCTTGCTCGGAATCATGGCACATGCCCACCTCACACAATGGGTGCCAAGGATACCAGCACTGCTCTTGCTCTCAACACGGATGACAGTTACACCCGACAATCCAAGCGCCATGCTTTCTCCGAGGCATTTTGAATGTATGGTTTACTATATCCTTCATATTCATTTTATCAAGGAAGGTCGGTTTTACTGTCCCTATGTTAAAATTGAGGGAATCACACGCCCAGTGAGGTTAAATCGTTTCCTGACGTGCCCTGGCGTCAAGGAAAAGAAGTGCGTGATGTGCGCCCTGCACTCTCTCCTGAAACCTGCGGTTTTAGCCACTGCCTGTACTTCACTGCCTTTACAAAAACCTTTTTACACTTGATACTGATCACAATATTCAGGCATGAAAGCATTTTCAACATGACGTTATGGCAGGGACACGGAAAAATCCAGAGTATACCCAGAGTCTAGTGGTCAAAAAATTATCTATACTAAATCTTTTCAGTCATTCCCCTCTTAAAAATGAATTCTGACGGTAGAACTTTTGCTGAGATGTCAAATGCACTCAGTAGGAACAGCAGTGGTACTAACTGTGTTTTTGCACCCTAAAACACTGAGAAGAAATCCGGCAAAACACTTTCTTGCTCACCACCACGGGGCGCCTTTGATTAAATTTCAGCGGTTCGGTGAATTAACACTTTTTTCATCAAGGCATAATTCTTAATCAGTTATGTTTTATTCACTTTGGGAAATCTACCTTTGTCAAAAAAGGAACAGATTATTTTGGTGTCCGAAATTCACCTGACAAATGTCATTGTTGACATTTTTTCTTTTGGCATTTATAAAGAATAATTTCTATGGGTGTTTCATGTATCGGGATCTCTTCTGACTCCAGGATTTCATAGAATGAGAAATGGATTGTTAGGGCAATCTGAAGCTTTTACGAAAACTTTAATTCACTGAAGAGTCAAAACAATTGTGGGTTACTTAAAGAAAGAAAAGTGTCCTCAATCACCTTTTCCGCAGAGCAAGGAAAGAAATTCTCGTAACTTAATTCCTATTCTCCTTTGTCATTCATAAATTTTGTATCAAAAGCGGTTTATTCGATTTCTCTTCATTTCTAAGTCTTACAGAGTAATTATTTAGTTAAAATAATCTTTGTTAAGATTTAAAAGAAACAGATAAATTAGAAAATGATGAATAAGGGAGAGACACGGTGACAGATTTAGCCTTAGAAACCATTATGATCCTCCTTTGTACAGTTAACAGTTTAAATCTTTTGCGGTAACACATTCATTTCTAAGAAACGCTATAGTTAGATGGAGGAAAAGTTTTTTTCTAGAATCACATACACCAGCATAAAACTTCTGTATTATAGGACAAATCCTGCTTAGTGCATACATAGGTAATCATCGATCTCTGATATCTCTCTGGAAGAAACTCAAAACGAATTCACTGCGACATGACCTTATTTATAGTCCCAAGAATTATGTCGATCCATAGGATAAACGTACTAGCAAAATAAACCTTGTAAAACAATTTTTATATTAAATTACACTTCTTTCTTGGGAGAGAATGCCTTTGGTGGGAAGGTTAAGAAAAATGTTTAAATATCGGCTTTTCCTCAAAAAGTAGGATGCAGCCTGAACCTCTCTGGGCACTTCTGCTGTGAGGAGCAGCAGTCCTGAGTGCCGTTCATGCGTTCGCGCCTTGCTCGGAATCATGGCACATGCCCACCTCACACAATGGGTGCCAAGGATACCAGCACTGCTCTTGCTCTCATCACGGATGACAGTTACACCCGACATTCCAAGCGCCATGCTTTCTCCGAGGCATTTTGAATGTATGGTTTACTATATCCTTCATATTCATTTTATCAAGGAAGGTCGGTTTTACTGTCCCTATGTTAAAATTGAGGGAATCACACGCCCAGTGAGGTTAAATCGTTTCCTGACGTGCCCTGGCGTCAAGGAAAAGAAGTGCATAATGTGCACCCAGCACTCTCTCTTGAAACCTGCGGTTTTAGCCACTGCCTGTACTTCACTGCCTTTACAAAAACCTTTTTACACTTGATACTGATCACAATATTCAGGCATGAAAGCATTTTCAACATGACTTTATGGCAGGGACACGGAAAAATCCAGAGTATACCCAGAGTCTAGTTGTCAAAAAATTATCTATACTAAATCTTTTCAGTCATTCCCCTCTTAAAAATGAATTCTGACGGTAGAACTTTTGCTGAGATGTCAAATGCACTCAGTAGGAACAGCAGTGGTACTAACTGTGTTTTTGCACCCTAAAACACTGAGAAGAAATCCGGCAAAACACTTTCTTGCTCACCACCACGGGGCGCCTTTGATTAAATTTCAGCGGTTCGGTGAATTAACACTTTTTTCATCAAGGCAGAATTCTTAATCAGTTATGTTTTATTCACTTTGGGAAATCTACCTTTGTCAAAAAAGGAACATATTATTTTGGTGTCCGAAATTCACCTGACAAATGTCATTGTTGACATTTTTCCTATTGGCATTTATAAAGAATAATTTCTATGGGTGTTTCATGTATCGGGATCTCTTCTGACTCCAGGATTTCATAGAATGAGAAATGGATTTTTAGGGCAATCTGAAGCTTTTACGAAAACTTTAATTCACTGAAGAGTCAAAACAATTGTGGGTTACTTAAAGAAAGAAAAGTGTCCTCAATCACCTTTTCCGTAGGGCCAGGAAAGAAATTCACATAACTTAATTCCTATTCTCCTTTGTCATTCATAAATTTTGCATCAAAAGCGGTTTATTCGTTTTCTCTTCATTTCTAAGTCTTACAGAGTAATTATTTAGTTAAAATAATCTTTGTTAAGATTTAAAAGAAACAGATAAATTAGAAAATGATGAATAAGGGAGAGACACGGTGACAGATTTAGCCTTAGAAACCATTATAATTCTCCTTTGTACAGTTAACAGTTTAAATCTTTTGCGGTAACACATTCATTTCTAAGAACGCTATAGGGAGATGGAGGAAAAGTTTTTTTCTAGAATCACATACACCAGCATAAAACTTCTGTATTATAGGACAAATCCTGCTTAGTGCATACATAGGTAATCATCGATCTCTGGTATCTCTCTGGAAGAAACTCAAAACGAATTCACTGCGACATGACCTTATTTATAGTCCCAAGAAGTATGTCGATCCATAGGATAAACGTACTAGCAAAATAAACCTTGTAAAACAATTTTTATATTAAATTACACTTCTTTCTTGGGAGAGAATGCCTTTGGTGGGAAGGTTAAGAAAAATGTTTAAATATCGGCTTTTCCTTCAAAAGTAGGATGCAGCCTGAACCTCTCTGGGCACTTCTGCAGCGAGGAGCAGCAGTCCTGAGTGCCGTTCATGCGTTCGCGCCTTGCTCGGAATCATGGCACATGCCCACCTCACACAATGGGTGCCAAGGATACCAGCACTGCTCTTGCTCTCATCACGGATGACAGTTACACCCGACATTCCAAGCGCCATGCTTTCTCAGAGGCATTTTGAATGTATGGTTTACTATATCCTTCATATTCATTTTATCAAGGAAGGTCGGTTTTACTGTCCCTATGTTAAAATTGAGGGAATCACACGCCCAGTGAGGTTAAATCGTTTCCTGACGTGCCCTGGCGTCAAGGAAAAGAAGTGCGTGATGTGCGCCCAGCACTCTCTCTTGAAACCTGCGGTTTTAGCCACTGCCTGTACTTCACTGCCTTTACAAAAACCTTTTAACACTTGATACTGATCACAATATTCAGGCATGAAAGCATTTTCAACATGACTTTATGGCAGGGACACGGAAAAATCCAGAGTATACCCAGAGTCTAGTTGTCAAAAAATTATCTATACTAAATCTTTTCAGTCATTCCCCTCTTAAAAATGAATTCTGACGGTAGAACTTTTGCTGAGATGTCAAAGGCACTCAGTAGGAACAGCAGTGGTACTAACTGTGTTTTTGCACCCTAAAACACTGAGAAGAAATCCGGCAAAACACTTTCTTGCTCACCACCACGGGGCGCCTTTGATTAAATTTCAGCGGTTCGGTGAATTAACACTTTTTTCTTCAAGGCATAATTCTTAATCAGTTATGTTTTATTCACTTTGGGAAATCTACCATTGTCAAAAAAGGAACAGATTATTTTGGTGTCCGAAATTCACCTGACAAATGTCATTGTTGACATTTTTCCTTTTGGCATTTATAAAGAATAATTTCTATGGGTGTTTCATGTATCGGGATCTCTTCTGACTCCAGGATTTCATAGAATGAGAAATGTATTGTTAGGGCAATCTGAAGCTTTTACGAAAACTTTAATTCACTGAAGAGTCAAAACAATTGTGGGTTACTTAAAGAAAGAAAAGTGTCCTCAATCACCTTTTCCGTAGAGCCAGGAAAGAAATTCACATAACTTAATTCCTATTCTCCTTTGTCATTCATAAATTTTGCATCAAAAGCGGTTTATTCGTTTTCTCTTCATTTCTAAGTCTTACAGAGTAATTATTTAGTTAAAATAATCTTTGTTAAGATTTAAAAGAAACAGATAAATTAGAAAATGATGAATAAGGGAGAGACACGGTGACAGATTTAGCCTTAGAAACCATTATAATCCTCCTTTGTACAGTTAACAGTTTAAATCTTTTGCGGTAACACATTCATTTCTAAGAACGCTATAGGGAGATGGAGGAAAAGTTTTTTTCTAGAATCACATACACCAGCATAAAACTTCTGTATTATAGGACAAATCCTGCTTTGTGCATACATAGGTAATCATCGATCTCTGGTATCTCTCTGGAAGAAACTCAAAACGAATTCACTGCGACATGACCTTATTTATAGTCCCAAGAAGTATGTCGATCCATAGGATAAACGTACTAGCAAAATAAACCTTGTAAAACAATTTTTATATTAAATTACACTTCTTTCTTGGGAGAGAATGCCTTTGGTGGGAAGGTTAAGAAAAATGTTTAAATAACGGCTTTTCCTTCAAAAGTAGGATGCAGCCTGAACCTCTCTGGGCACTTCTGCAGCGAGGAGCAGCAGTCCTGAGTGCCGTTCATGCGTTCGCGCCTTGCTCAGAATCATGGCACATGCCCACCTCACACAATGGGTGCCAAGGATACCAGCACTGCTCTTGCTCTCATCACGGATGACAGTTACACCCGACATTCCAAGCGCCATGCTTTCTCCGAGGCATTTTGAATGTATTGTTTACTATATCCTTCATATTCATTTTATCAAGGAAGGTCGGTTTTACTGTCCCTATGTTAAAATTGAGGGAATCACACGCCCAGTGAGGTTAAATCGTTTCCTGACGTGCCCTGGCGTCAAGGAAAACAAGTGCATAATGTGCGCCCAGCACTCTCTCTTGAAACCTGCGGTTTTAGCCACTGCCTGTACTTCACTGCCTTTACAAAAACCTTTTTACACTTGATACTGATCACAATATTCAGGCATGAAAGCATTTTCAACATGACTTTATGGCAGGGACACGGAAAAATCCAGAGTATACCCAGAGTCTAGTTGTCAAAAAATTATCTATACTAAATCTTTTCAGTCATTCCCCTCTTAAAAATGAATTCTGACGGTAGAACTTTTGCTGAGATGTCAAATGCACTCAGTAGGAACAGCAGTGGTACTAACTGTGTTTTTGCACCCTAAAACACTGAGAAGAAATCCGGCAAAACACTTTCTTGCTCACCACCACGGGGCGCCTTTGATTAAATTTCAGCGGTTCGGTGAATTAACACTTTTTTCATCAAGGCATAATTCTTAATCAGTTATGTTTTATTCACTTTGGGAAATCTACCTTTGTCAAAAAAGGAACAGATTATTTTGGTGTCCGAAATTCACCTGACAAATGTCATTGTTGACATTTTTCCTTTTGGCATTTATAAAGAATAATTTCTATGGGGGTTTCATGTATCGGGATCTCTTCTGACTCCAGGATTTCATAGAATGAGAAATGGATTGTTAGGGCAATCTGAAGCTTTTACGAAAACTTTAATTCACTGAAGAGTCAAAACAATTGTGGGTTACTTAAAGAAAGAAAAGTGTCCTCAGTCACCTTTTCCGTAGAGCAAGGAAAGAAATTCACATAACTTAATTCCTATTCTCCTTTGTCATTCATAAATTTTGCATCAAAAGCGGTTTATTCGTTTTCTCTTCATTTCTAAGTCTTACAGAGTAATTATTTAGTTAAAATAATCTTTGTTAAGATTTAAAAGAAACAGATAAATTAGAAAATGATGAATAAGGGAGAGACACGGTGACAGATTTAGCCTTAGAAACCATTATAATCCTCCTTTGTACAGTTAACAGTTTAAATCTTTTGCGGTAACACATTCATTTCTAACAACGCTATAGGGAGATGGAGGAAAAGTTTTTTTCTAGAATCACATACACCAGCATAAAACTTCTGTATTATAGGACAAATCCTGCTTTGTGCATACATAGGTAATCATCGCGATCTGGTATCTCTCTGGAAGAAACTCAAAACGAATTCACTGCGACATGACCTTATTTATAGTCCCAAGAAGTATGTCGATCCATAGGATAAACGTACTAGCAAAATAAACCTTGTAAAACAATTTTTATATTAAATTACACTTCTTTCTTGGGAGAGAATGCCTTTGGTGGGAAGGTTAAGAAAAATGTTTAAATATCGGCTTTTCCTTCAAAAGTAGGATGCAGCCTGAACCTCTCTGGGCACTTCTGCAGCGAGGAGCAGCAGTCCTGAGTACCGTTCATGCGTTCGCGCCTTGCTCGGAATCATGGCACATGCCCACCTCACACAATGGGTGCCAAGGATACCAGCACTGCTCTTGCTCTCATCACGGATGACAGTTACACCCGACATTCCAAGCGCCATGCTTTCTCCGAGGCATTTTGAATGTATGGTTTACTATATCCTTCATATTCATTTTATCAAGGAAGGTCGGTTTTACTGTCCCTATGTTAAAATTGAGGGAATCACACGCCCAGTGAGGTTAAATCGTTTCCTGACGTGCCCTGGCGTCAAGGAAAACAAGTGCGTGATGTGCGCCCAGCACTCTCTCTTGAAACCTGCGGTTTTAGCCACTGCCTGTACTTCACTGCCTTTACAAAAACCTTTTTACACTTGATACTGATCACAATATTCAGGCATGAAATCATTTTCAACATGACTTATGGCAGGGACATGGAAAAATCCAGAGTATACCCAGAGTCTAGTTGTCAAAAAATTATCTATACTAAATCTTTTCAGTCATTCCCCTCTTAAAAATGAATTCTGACGGTAGAACTTTTGCTGAGATGTCAAATGCACTCAGTAGGAACAGCAGTGGTACTAACTGTGTTTTTGCACCCTAAAACACTGAGAAGAAATCCGGCAAAACACTTTCTTGCTCACCACCACGGGGCGCCTTTGATTAAATTTCAGCGGTTCGGTGAATTAACACTTTTTTCATCAAGGCATAATTCTTAATCAGTTATGTTTTATTCACTTTGGGAAATCTACCTTTGTCAAAAAAGGAACAGATTATTTTGGTGTCCGAAATTCACCTGACAAATGTCATTGTTGACATTTTTCCTATTGGCATTTATAAAGAATAATTTCTATGGGTGTTTCATGTATCGGGATCTCTTCTGACTCCAGGATTTCATAGAATGAGAAATGGATTGTTAGGGCAATCTGAAGCTTTTACGAAAACTTTAATTCACTGAAGAGTCAAAACAATTGTGGGTTACTTAAAGAAAGAAAAGTGTCCTCAATCACCTTTTCCGTAGGGCCAGGAAAGAAATTCACATAACTTAATTCCTATTCTCCTTTGTCATTCATAAATTTTGCATCAAAAGCGGTTTATTCGTTTTCTCTTCATTTCTCAGTCTTACAGAGTAATTATTTAGTTAAAATAATCTTTGTTAAGATTTAAAAGAAACAGATAAATTAGAAAATGATGAATAAGGGAGAGACACGGTGACAGATTTAGCCTTAGAAACCATTATAATTCTCCTTTGTACAGTTAACAGTTTAAATCTTTTGCGGTAACACATTCATTTCTAAGAACGCTATAGGGAGATGGAGGAAAAGTTTTTTTCTAGAATCACATACACCAGCATAAAACTTCTGTATTATAGGACAAATCCTGCTTAGTGCATACATAGGTAATCATCGATCTCTGGTATCTCTCTGGAAGAAACTCAAAACGAATTCACTGCGACATGACCTTATTTATAGTCCCAAGAAGTATGTCGATCCATAGGATAAACGTACTAGCAAAATAAACCTTGTAAAACAATTTTTATATTAAATTACACTTCTTTCTTGGGAGAGAATGCCTTTGGTGGGAAGGTTAAGAAAAATGTTTAAATAACGGCTTTTCCTTAAAAAGTAGGATGCAGCCTGAACCTCTCTGGGCACTTCTGCAGCGAGGAGCAGCAGTCCTGAGTGCCGTTCATGCGTTCTCGCCTTGCTCGGAATCATGGCACATGCCCACCTCACACAATGGGTGCCAAGGATACCAGCACTGCTCTTGCTCTCATCACGGATGACAGTTACACCCGACATTCCAAGCGCCATGCTTTCTCCGAGGCATTTTGAATGTATGGTTTACTATATCCTTCATATTCATTTTATCAAGGAAGGTCGGTTTTACTGTCCCTATGTTAAAATTGAGGGAATCACACGCCCAGTGAGGTTAAATCGTTTCCTGACGTGCCCTGGCGTCAAGGAAAACAAGTGCGTGATGTGCGCCCAGCGCTCTCTCTTGAAACCTGCGGTTTTAGCCACTGCCTGTACTTCACTGCCTTTACAAAAACCTTTTTACACTTGATACTGATCACAATATTCAGGCATGAAAGCATTTTCAACATGACTTTATGGCAGGGACACGGAAAAATCCAGAGTATACCCAGAGTCTAGTTGTCAAAAAATTATCTATACTAAATCTTTTCAGTCATTCCCCTCTTAAAAATGAATTCTGACGGTAGAACTTTTGCTGAGATGTCAAATGCACTCAGTAGGAACAGCAGTGGTACTAACTGTGTTTTTGCACCCTAAAACACTGAGAAGAAATCCGGCAAAACACTTTCTTGCTCACCACCACGGGGCGCCTTTGATTAAATTTCAGCGGTTCGGTGAATTAACACTTTTTTCATCAAGGCATAATTCTTAATCAGTTATGTTTTATTCACTTTGGGAAATCTACCTTTGTCAAAAAAGGAACAGATTATTTTGGTGTCCGAAATTCACCTGACAAATGTCATTGTTGACATTTTTCCTTTTGGCATTTATAAAGAATAATTTCTATGGGGGTTTCATGTATCGGGATCTCTTCTGACTCCAGGATTTCATAGAATGAGAAATGGATTGTTAGGGCAATCTGAAGCTTTTACGAAAACTTTAATTCACTGAAGAGTCAAAACAATTGTGGGTTACTTAAAGAAAGAAAAGTGTCCTCAATCACCTTTTCCGTAGAGCCAGGAAAGAAATTCACATAACTTAATTCCTATTCTCCTTTGTCATTCATAAATTTTGCATCAAAAGCGGTTTATTCGTTTTCTCTTCATTTCTAAGTCTTACAGAGTAATTATTTAGTTAAAATAATCTTTGTTAAGATTGAAAAGAAACAGATAAATTAGAAAATGATGAATAAGGGAGAGACACGGTGACAGATTTAGCCTTAGAAACCATTATAATCCTCCTTTGTACAGTTAACAGTTTAAATCTTTTGCGGTAACACATTCATTTCTAAGAACGCTATAGGGAGATGGAGGAAAAGTTTTTTTCTAGAATCACATACACCAGCATAAAACTTCTGTATTATAGGACAAATCCTGCTTAGTGCATACATAGGTAATCATCGAGATCTGGTATCTCTCTGGAAGAAACTCAAAACGAATTCACTGCGACATGACCTTATTTATAGTCCCAAGAAGTATGTCGATCCATAGGATAAACGTACTAGCAAAATAAACCTTGTAAAACAATTTTTATATTAAATTACACTTCTTTCTTGGGAGAGAATGCCTTTGGTGGGAAGGTTAAGAAAAATGTTTAAATATCGGCTTTTCCTTAAAAAGTAGGATGCAGCCTGAACCTCTCTGGGCACTTCTGCAGCGAGGAGCAGCAGTCCTGAGTACCGTTCATGCGTTCGCGCCTTGCTCGGAATCATGGCACATGCCCACCTCACACAATGGGTGCCAAGGATACCAGCACTGCTCTTGCTCTCATCACGGATGACAGTTACACCCGACATTCCAAGCGCCATGCTTTCTCCGAGGCATTTTGAATGTATGGTTTACTATATCCTTCATATTCATTTTATCAAGGAAGGTCGGTTTTACTGTCCCTATGTTAAAATTGAGGGAATCACACGCCCAGTGAGGTTAAATCGTTTCCTGACGTGCCCTGGCGTCAAGGAAAAGAAGTGCATAATGTGCACCCAGCACTCTCTCTTGAAACCTGCGGTTTTAGCCACTGCCTGTACTTCACTGCCTTTACAAAAACCTTTTTACACTTGATACTGATCACAATATTCAGGCATGAAAGCATTTTCAACATGACTTATGGCAGGGACATGGAAAAATCCAGAGTATACCCAGAGTCTAGTTGTCAAAAAATTATCTATACTAAATCTTTTCAGTCATTCCCCTCTTAAAAATGAATTCTGACGGTAGAACTTTTGCTGAGATGTCAAATGCACTCAGTAGGAACAGCAGAGGTACTAACTGTGTTTTTGCACCCTAAAACACTGAGAAGGAATCCGGCAAAACACTTTCTTGCTCACCACCACGGGGCGCCTTTGATTAAATTTCAGCGGTTCGGTGAATTAACACTTTTTTCATCAAGGCAGAATTCTTAATCCGTTATGTTTTATTCACTTTGGGAAATCTACCTTTGTCAAAAATGGAACAGATTATTTTGGTGTCCGAAATTCACCTGACAAATGTCATTGTTGACATTTTTTCTTTTGGCATTTATAAAGAATAATTTCTATGGGTGTTTCATGTATCGGGATCTCTTCTGACTCCAGGATTTCATAGAATGAGAAATGGATTGTTAGGGCAATCTGAAGCTTTTACGAAAACTTTAATTCACTGAAGAGTCAAAACAATTGTGGGTTACTTAAAGAAAGAAAAGTGTCCTCAATCACCTTTTCCGTAGGGCCAGGAAAGAAATTCACATAACTTAATTCCTATTCTCCTTTGTCATTCATAAATTTTGCATCAAAAGCGGTTTATTCGTTTTCTCTTCATTTCTAAGTCTTACAGAGTAATTATTTAGTTAAAATAATCTTTGTTAAGATTTAAAAGAAACAGATAAATTAGAAAATGATGAATAAGGGAGAGACACGGTGACAGATTTAGCCTTAGAAACCATTATAATTCTCCTTTGTACAGTTAACAGTTTAAATCTTTTGCGGTAACACATTCATTTCTAAGAACGCTATAGGGAGATGGAGGAAAAGTTTTTTTCTAGAATCACATACACCAGCATAAAACTTCTGTATTATAGGACAAATCCTGCTTAGTGCATACATAGGTAATCATCGATCTCTGGTATCTCTCTGGAAGAAACTCAAAACGAATTCACTGCGACATGACCTTATTTATAGTCCCAAGAAGTATGTCGATCCATAGGATAAACGTACTAGCAAAATAAACCTTGTAAAACAAATTTTATATTAAATTACACTTCTTTCTTGGGAGAGAATGCCTTTGGTGGGAAGGTTAAGAAAAATGTTTAAATATCGGCTTTTCCTTAAAAAGTAGGATGCAGCCTGAACCTCTCTGGGCACTTCTGCAGCGAGGAGCAGCAGTCCTGAGTGCCGTTCATGCGTTCGCGCCTTGCTCGGAATCATGGCACATGCCCACCTCACACAATGGGTGCCAAGGATACCAGCACTGCTCTTGCTCTCAACACGGATGACAGTTACACCCGACAATCCAAGCGCCATGCTTCTCCGAGGCATTTTGAATGTATGGTTTACTATATCCTTCATATTCATTTTATCAAGAAGGTCGGTTTTACTGTCCCTATGTTAAAATTGAGGGAATCACACGCCCAGTGAGGTTAAATCGTTTCCTGACGTGCCCTGGCGTCAAGGAAAAGAAGTGCGTGATGTGCGCCCAGCACTCTCTCTTGAAACCTGCGGTTTTAGCCACTGCCTGTACTTCACTGCCTTTACAAAAACCTTTTAACACTTGATACTGATCACAATATTCAGGCATGAAAGCATTTTCAACATGACTTTATGGCAGGGACACGGAAAAATCCAGAGTATACCCAGAGTCTAGTTGTCAAAAAATTATCTATACTAAATCTTTTCAGTCATTCCCCTCTTAAAAATGAATTCTGACGGTAGAACTTTTGCTGAGATGTCAAAGGCACTCAGTAGGAACAGCAGTGGTACTAACTGTGTTTTTGCACCCTAAAACACTGAGAAGAAATCCGGCAAAACACTTTCTTGCTCACCACCACGGGGCGCCTTTGATTAAATTTCAGCGGTTCGGTGAATTAACACTTTTTTCTTCAAGGCATAATTCTTAATCAGTTATGTTTTATTCACTTTGGGAAATCTACCATTGTCAAAAAAGGAACAGATTATTTTGGTGTCCGAAATTCACCTGACAAATGTCATTGTTGACATTTTTCCTTTTGGCATTTATAAAGAATAATTTCTATGGGTGTTTCATGTATCGGGATCTCTTCTGACTCCAGGATTTCATAGAATGAGAAATGTATTGTTAGGGCAATCTGAAGCTTTTACGAAAACTTTAATTCACTGAAGAGTCAAAACAATTGTGGGTTACTTAAAGAAAGAAAAGTGTCCTCAATCACCTTTTCCGTAGAGCCAGGAAAGAAATTCACATAACTTAATTCCTATTCTCCTTTGTCATTCATAAATTTTGCATCAAAAGCGGTTTATTCGTTTTCTCTTCATTTCTAAGTCTTACAGAGTAATTATTTAGTTAAAATAATCTTTGTTAAGATTGAAAAGAAACAGATAAATTAGAAAATGATGAATAAGGGAGAGACACGGTGACAGATTTAGCCTTAGAAACCATTATAATCCTCCTTTGTACAGTTAACAGTTTAAATCTTTTGCGGTAACACATTCATTTCTAAGAACGCTATAGGGAGATGGAGGAAAAGTTTTTTTCTAGAATCACATACACCAGCATAAAACTTCTGTATTATAGGACAAATCCTGCTTAGTGCATACATAGGTAATCATCGAGATCTGGTATCTCTCTGGAAGAAACTCAAAACGAATTCACTGCGACATGACCTTATTTATAGTCCCAAGAAGTATGTCGATCCATAGGATAAACGTACTAGCAAAATAAACCTTGTAAAACAATTTTTATATTAAATTACACTTCTTTCTTGGGAGAGAATGCCTTTGGTGGGAAGGTTAAGAAAAATGTTTAAATATCGGCTTTTCCTTCAAAAGTAGGATGCAGCCTGAACCTCTCTGGGCACTTCTGCAGCGAGGAGCAGCAGTCCTGAGTACCGTTCATGCGTTCGCGCCTTGCTCGGAATCATGGCACATGCCCACCTCACACAATGGGTGCCAAGGATACCAGCACTGCTCTTGCTCTCATCACGGATGACAGTTACACCCGACATTCCAAGCGCCATGCTTTCTCCGAGGCATTTTGAATGTATGGTTTACTATATCCTTCATATTCATTTTATCAAGGAAGGTCGGTTTTACTGTCCCTATGTTAAAATTGAGGGAATCACACGCCCAGTGAGGTTAAATCGTTTCCTGACGTGCCCTGGCGTCAAGGAAAAGAAGTGCGTGATGTGCGCCCAGCACTCTCTCTTGAAACCTGCGGTTTTAGCCACTGCCTGTACTTCACTGCCTTTACAAAAACCTTTTAACACTTGATACTGATCACAATATTCAGGCATGAAAGCATTTTCAACATGACTTTATGGCAGGGACACGGAAAAATCCAGAGTATACCCAGAGTCTAGTTGTCAAAAAATTATCTATACTAAATCTTTTCAGTCATTCCCCTCTTAAAAATGAATTCTGACGGTAGAACTTTTGCTGAGATGTCAAAGGCACTCAGTAGGAACAGCAGTGGTACTAACTGTGTTTTTGCACCCTAAAACACTGAGAAGAAATCCGGCAAAACACTTTCTTGCTCACCACCACGGGGCGCCTTTGATTAAATTTCAGCGGTTCGGTGAATTAACACTTTTTTCTTCAAGGCATAATTCTTAATCAGTTATGTTTTATTCACTTTGGGAAATCTACCATTGTCAAAAAAGGAACAGATTATTTTGGTGTCCGAAATTCACCTGACAAATGTCATTGTTGACATTTTTCCTTTTGGCATTTATAAAGAATAATTTCTATGGGTGTTTCATGTATCGGGATCTCTTCTGACTCCAGGATTTCATAGAATGAGAAATGTATTGTTAGGGCAATCTGAAGCTTTTACGAAAACTTTAATTCACTGAAGAGTCAAAACAATTGTGGGTTACTTAAAGAAAGAAAAGTGTCCTCAATCACCTTTTCCGTAGAGCCAGGAAAGAAATTCACATAACTTAATTCCTATTCTCCTTTGTCATTCATAAATTTTGCATCAAAAGCGGTTTATTCGTTTTCTCTTCATTTCTAAGTCTTACAGAGTAATTATTTAGTTAAAATAATCTTTGTTAAGATTTAAAAGAAACAGATAAATTAGAAAATGATGAATAAGGGAGAGACACGGTGACAGATTTAGCCTTAGAAACCATTATAATCCTCCTTTGTACAGTTAACAGTTTAAATCTTTTGCGGTAACACATTCATTTCTAAGAACGCTATAGGGAGATGGAGGAAAAGTTTTTTTCTAGAATCACATACACCAGCATAAAACTTCTGTATTATAGGACAAATCCTGCTTTGTGCATACATAGGTAATCATCGATCTCTGGTATCTCTCTGGAAGAAACTCAAAACGAATTCACTGCGACATGACCTTATTTATAGTCCCAAGAAGTATGTCGATCCATAGGATAAACGTACTAGCAAAATAAACCTTGTAAAACAATTTTTATATTAAATTACACTTCTTTCTTGGGAGAGAATGCCTTTGGTGGGAAGGTTAAGAAAAATGTTTAAATAACGGCTTTTCCTTCAAAAGTAGGATGCAGCCTGAACCTCTCTGGGCACTTCTGCAGCGAGGAGCAGCAGTCCTGAGTGCCGTTCATGCGTTCGCGCCTTGCTCAGAATCATGGCACATGCCCACCTCACACAATGGGTGCCAAGGATACCAGCACTGCTCTTGCTCTCATCACGGATGACAGTTACACCCGACATTCCAAGCGCCATGCTTTCTCCGAGGCATTTTGAATGTATGGTTTACTATATCCTTCATATTCATTTTATCAAGGAAGGTCGGTTTTACTGTCCCTATGTTAAAATTGAGGGAATCACACGCCCAGTGAGGTTAAATCGTTTCCTGACGTGCCCTGGCGTCAAGGAAAAGAAGTGCATAATGTGCACCCAGCACTCTCTCTTGAAACCTGCGGTTTTAGCCACTGCCTGTACTTCACTGCCTTTACAAAAACCTTTTTACACTTGATACTGATCACAATATTCAGGCATGAAAGCATTTTCAACATGACTTTATGGCAGGGACACGGAAAAATCCAGAGTATACCCAGAGTCTAGTTGTCAAAAAATTATCTATACTAAATCTTTTCAGTCATTCCCCTCTTAAAAATGAATTCTGACGGTAGAACTTTTGCTGAGATGTCAAATGCACTCAGTAGGAACAGCAGTGGTACTAACTGTGTTTTTGCACCCTAAAACACTGAGAAGAAATCCGGCAAAACACTTTCTTGCTCACCACCACGGGGCGCCTTTGATTAAATTTCAGCGGTTCGGTGAATTAACACTTTTTTCATCAAGGCAGAATTCTTAATCAGTTATGTTTTATTCACTTTGGGAAATCTACCTTTGTCAAAAAAGGAACATATTATTTTGGTGTCCGAAATTCACCTGACAAATGTCATTGTTGACATTTTTCCTATTGGCATTTATAAAGAATAATTTCTATGGGTGTTTCATGTATCGGGATCTCTTCTGACTCCAGGATTTCATAGAATGAGAAATGGATTGTTAGGGCAATCTGAAGCTTTTACGAAAACTTTAATTCACTGAAGAGTCAAAACAATTGTGGGTTACTTAAAGAAAGAAAAGTGTCCTCAATCACCTTTTCCGTAGGGCCAGGAAAGAAATTCACATAACTTAATTCCTATTCTCCTTTGTCATTCATAAATTTTGCATCAAAAGCGGTTTATTCGTTTTCTCTTCATTTCTAAGTCTTACAGAGTAATTATTTAGTTAAAATAATCTTTGTTAAGATTTAAAAGAAACAGATAAATTAGAAAATGATGAATAAGGGAGAGACACGGTGACAGATTTAGCCTTAGAAACCATTATAATTCTCCTTTGTACAGTTAACAGTTTAAATCTTTTGCGGTAACACATTCATTTCTAAGAACGCTATAGGGAGATGGAGGAAAAGTTTTTTTCTAGAATCACATACACCAGCATAAAACTTCTGTATTATAGGACAAATCCTGCTTAGTGCATACATAGGTAATCATCGATCTCTGGTATCTCTCTGGAAGAAACTCAAAACGAATTCACTGCGACATGACCTTATTTATAGTCCCAAGAAGTATGTCGATCCATAGGATAAACGTACTAGCAAAATAAACCTTGTAAAACAATTTTTATATTAAATTACACTTCTTTCTTGGGAGAGAATGCCTTTGGTGGGAAGGTTAAGAAAAATGTTTAAATATCGGCTTTTCCTTAAAAAGTAGGATGCAGCCTGAACCTCTCTGGGCACTTCTGCAGCGAGGAGCAGCAGTCCTGAGTGCCGTTCATGCGTTCGCGCCTTGCTCGGAATCATGGCACATGCCCACCTCACACAATGGGTGCCAAGGATACCAGCACTGCTCTTGCTCTCATCACGGATGACAGTTACACCCGACATTCCAAGCGCCATGCTTTCTCCGAGGCATTTTGAATGTATGGTTTACTATATCCTTCATATTCATTTTATCAAGGAAGGTCGGTTTTACTGTCCCTATGTTAAAATTGAGGGAATCACACGCCCAGTGAGGTTAAATCGTTTCCTGACGTGCCCTGGCGTCAAGGAAAAGAAGTGCATAATGTGCACCCAGCACTCTCTCTTGAAACCTGCGGTTTTAGCCACTGCCTGTACTTCACTGCCTTTACAAAAACCTTTTTACACTTGATACTGATCACAATATTCAGGCATGAAAGCATTTTCAACATGACTTATGGCAGGGACATGGAAAAATCCAGAGTATACCCAGAGTCTAGTTGTCAAAAAATTATCTATACTAAATCTTTTCAGTCATTCCCCTCTTAAAAATGAATTCTGACGGTAGAACTTTTGCTGAGATGTCAAATGCACTCAGTAGGAACAGCAGTGGTACTAACTGTGTTTTTGCACCCTAAAACACTGAGAAGAAATCCGGCAAAACACTTTCTTGCTCACCACCACGGGGCGCCTTTGATTAAATTTCAGCGGTTCGGTGAATTAACACTTTTTTCTTCAAGGCATAATTCTTAATCAGTTATGTTTTATTCACTTTGGGAAATCTACCTTTGTCAAAAAAGGAACAGATTATTTTGGTGTCCGAAATTCACCTGACAAATGTCATTGTTGACATTTTTTCTTTTGGCATTTATAAAGAATAATTTATATGGGTGTTTCATGTATCGGGATCTCTTCTGACTCCAGGATTTCATATAATGAGAAATGGATTGTTAGGGCAATCTGAAGCTTTTACGAAAACTTTAATTCACTGAAGAGTCAAAACAATTGTGGGTTACTTAAAGAAAGAAAAGTGTCCTCAATCACCTTTTCCGTAGGGCCAGGAAAGAAATTCACATAACTTAATTCCTATTCTCCTTTGTCATTCATAAATTTTGCATCAAAAGCGGTTTATTCGTTTTCTCTTCATTTCTAAGTCTTACAGAGTAATTATTTAGTTAAAATAATCTTTGTTAAGATTTAAAAGAAACAGATAAATTAGAAAATGATGAATAAGGGAGAGACACGGTGACAGATTTAGCCTTAGAAACCATTATAATTCTCCTTTGTACAGTTAACAGTTTAAATCTTTTGCGGTAACACATTCATTTCTAAGAACGCTATAGGGAGATGGAGGAAAAGTTTTTTTCTAGAATCACATACACCAGCATAAAACTTCTGTATTATAGGACAAATCCTGCTTAGTGCATACATAGGTAATCATCGATCTCTGGTATCTCTCTGGAAGAAACTCAAAACGAATTCACTGCGACATGACCTTATTTATAGTCCCAAGAAGTATGTCGATCCATAGGATAAACGTACTAGCAAAATAAACCTTGTAAAACAATTTTTATATTAAATTACACTTCTTTCTTGGGAGAGAATGCCTTTGGTGGGAAGGTTAAGAAAAATGTTTAAATATCGGCTTTTCCTTAAAAAGTAGGATGCAGCCTGAACCTCTCTGGGCACTTCTGCAGCGAGGAGCAGCAGTCCTGAGTGCCGTTCATGCGTTCACGCCTTGCTCGGAATCATGGCACATGCCCACCTCACACAATGGGTGCCAAGGATACCAGCACTGCTCTTGCTCTCAACACGGATGACAGTTACACCCGACAATCCAAGCGCCATGCTTTCTCCGAGGCATTTTGAATGTATGGTTTACTATATCCTTCATATTCATTTTATCAAGGAAGGTCGGTTTTACTGTCCCTATGTTAAAATTGAGGGAATCACACGCCCAGTGAGGTTAAATCGTTTCCTGACGTGCCCTGGCGTCAAGGAAAAGAAGTGCATAATGTGCACCCAGCACTCTCTCTTGAAACCTGCGGTTTTAGCCACTGCCTGTACTTCACTGCCTTTACAAAAACCTTTTTACACTTGATACTGATCACAATATTCAGGCATGAAAGCATTTTCAACATGACTTTATGGCAGGGACACGGAAAAATCCAGAGTATACCCAGAGTCTAGTTGTCAAAAAATTATCTATACTAAATCTTTTCAGTCATTCCCCTCTTAAAAATGAATTCTGACGGTAGAACTTTTGCTGAGATGTCAAATGCACTCAGTAGGAACAGCAGTGGTACTAACTGTGTTTTTGCACCCTAAAACACTGAGAAGAAATCCGGCAAAACACTTTCTTGCTCACCACCACGGGGCGCCTTTGATTAAATTTCAGCGGTTCGGTGAATTAACACTTTTTTCATCAAGGCATAATTCTTAATCAGTTATGTTTTATTCACTTTGGGAAATCTACCTTTGTCAAAAAAGGAACATATTATTTTGGTGTCCGAAATTCACCTGACAAATGTCATTGTTGACATTTTTCCTATTGGCATTTATAAAGAATAATTTCTATGGGTGTTTCATGTATCGGGATCTCTTCTGACTCCAGGATTTCATAGAATGAGAAATGGATTGTTAGGGCAATCTGAAGCTTTTACGAAAACTTTAATTCACTGAAGAGTCAAAACAATTGTGGGTTACTTAAAGAAAGAAAAGTGTCCTCAATCACCTTTTCCGTAGGGCCAGGAAAGAAATTCACATAACTTAATTCCTATTCTCCTTTGTCATTCATAAATTTTGCATCAAAAGCGGTTTATTCGTTTTCTCTTCATTTCTAAGTCTTACAGAGTAATTATTTAGTTAAAATAATCTTTGTTAAGATTTAAAAGAAACAGATAAATTAGAAAATGATGAATAAGGGAGAGACACGGTGACAGATTTAGCCTTAGAAACCATTATAATCCTCCTTTGTACAGTTAACAGTTTAAATCTTTTGCGGTAACACATTCATTTCTAACAACGCTATAGGGAGATGGAGGAAAAGTTTTTTTCTAGAATCACATACACCAGCATAAAACTTCTGTATTATAGGACAAATCCTGCTTTGTGCATACATAGGTAATCATCGCGATCTGGTATCTCTCTGGAAGAAACTCAAAACGAATTCACTGCGACATGACCTTATTTATAGTCCCAAGAAGTATGTCGATCCATAGGATAAACGTACTAGCAAAATAAACCTTGTAAAACAATTTTTATATTAAATTACACTTCTTTCTTGGGAGAGAATGCCTTTGGTGGGAAGGTTAAGAAAAATGTTTAAATATCGGCTTTTCCTTCAAAAGTAGGATGCAGCCTGAACCTCTCTGGGCACTTCTGCAGCGAGGAGCAGCAGTCCTGAGTACCGTTCATGCGTTCGCGCCTTGCTCGGAATCATGGCACATGCCCACCTCACACAATGGGTGCCAAGGATACCAGCACTGCTCTTGCTCTCATCACGGATGACAGTTACACCCGACATTCCAAGCGCCATGCTTTCTCCGAGGCATTTTGAATGTATGGTTTACTATATCCTTCATATTCATTTTATCAAGGAAGGTCGGTTTTACTGTCCCTATGTTAAAATTGAGGGAATCACACGCCCAGTGAGGTTAAATCGTTTCCTGACGTGCCCTGGCGTCAAGGAAAACAAGTGCGTGATGTGCGCCCAGCACTCTCTCTTGAAACCTGCGGTTTTAGCCACTGCCTGTACTTCACTGCCTTTACAAAAACCTTTTTACACTTGATACTGATCACAATATTCAGGCATGAAATCATTTTCAACATGACTTATGGCAGGGACATGGAAAAATCCAGAGTATACCCAGAGTCTAGTTGTCAAAAAATTATCTATACTAAATCTTTTCAGTCATTCCCCTCTTAAAAATGAATTCTGACGGTAGAACTTTTGCTGAGATGTCAAATGCACTCAGTAGGAACAGCAGTGGTACTAACTGTGTTTTTGCACCCTAAAACACTGAGAAGAAATCCGGCAAAACACTTTCTTGCTCACCACCACGGGGCGCCTTTGATTAAATTTCAGCGGTTCGGTGAATTAACACTTTTTTCATCAAGGCATAATTCTTAATCAGTTATGTTTTATTCACTTTGGGAAATCTACCTTTGTCAAAAAAGGAACAGATTATTTTGGTGTCCGAAATTCACCTGACAAATGTCATTGTTGACATTTTTCCTATTGGCATTTATAAAGAATAATTTCTATGGGTGTTTCATGTATCGGGATCTCTTCTGACTCCAGGATTTCATAGAATGAGAAATGGATTGTTAGGGCAATCTGAAGCTTTTACGAAAACTTTAATTCACTGAAGAGTCAAAACAATTGTGGGTTACTTAAAGAAAGAAAAGTGTCCTCAATCACCTTTTCCGTAGGGCCAGGAAAGAAATTCACATAACTTAATTCCTATTCTCCTTTGTCATTCATAAATTTTGCATCAAAAGCGGTTTATTCGTTTTCTCTTCATTTCTCAGTCTTACAGAGTAATTATTTAGTTAAAATAATCTTTGTTAAGATTTAAAAGAAACAGATAAATTAGAAAATGATGAATAAGGGAGAGACACGGTGACAGATTTAGCCTTAGAAACCATTATAATTCTCCTTTGTACAGTTAACAGTTTAAATCTTTTGCGGTAACACATTCATTTCTAAGAACGCTATAGGGAGATGGAGGAAAAGTTTTTTTCTAGAATCACATACACCAGCATAAAACTTCTGTATTATAGGACAAATCCTGCTTAGTGCATACATAGGTAATCATCGATCTCTGGTATCTCTCTGGAAGAAACTCAAAACGAATTCACTGCGACATGACCTTATTTATAGTCCCAAGAAGTATGTCGATCCATAGGATAAACGTACTAGCAAAATAAACCTTGTAAAACAATTTTTATATTAAATTACACTTCTTTCTTGGGAGAGAATGCCTTTGGTGGGAAGGTTAAGAAAAATGTTTAAATAACGGCTTTTCCTTAAAAAGTAGGATGCAGCCTGAACCTCTCTGGGCACTTCTGCAGCGAGGAGCAGCAGTCCTGAGTGCCGTTCATGCGTTCTCGCCTTGCTCGGAATCATGGCACATGCCCACCTCACACAATGGGTGCCAAGGATACCAGCACTGCTCTTGCTCTCATCACGGATGACAGTTACACCCGACATTCCAAGCGCCATGCTTTCTCCGAGGCATTTTGAATGTATGGTTTACTATATCCTTCATATTCATTTTATCAAGGAAGGTCGGTTTTACTGTCCCTATGTTAAAATTGAGGGAATCACACGCCCAGTGAGGTTAAATCGTTTCCTGACGTGCCCTGGCGTCAAGGAAAACAAGTGCGTGATGTGCGCCCAGCGCTCTCTCTTGAAACCTGCGGTTTTAGCCACTGCCTGTACTTCACTGCCTTTACAAAAACCTTTTTACACTTGATACTGATCACAATATTCAGGCATGAAAGCATTTTCAACATGACTTTATGGCAGGGACACGGAAAAATCCAGAGTATACCCAGAGTCTAGTTGTCAAAAAATTATCTATACTAAATCTTTTCAGTCATTCCCCTCTTAAAAATGAATTCTGACGGTAGAACTTTTGCTGAGATGTCAAATGCACTCAGTAGGAACAGCAGTGGTACTAACTGTGTTTTTGCACCCTAAAACACTGAGAAGAAATCCGGCAAAACACTTTCTTGCTCACCACCACGGGGCGCCTTTGATTAAATTTCAGCGGTTCGGTGAATTAACACTTTTTTCATCAAGGCATAATTCTTAATCAGTTATGTTTTATTCACTTTGGGAAATCTACCTTTGTCAAAAAAGGAACAGATTATTTTGGTGTCCGAAATTCACCTGACAAATGTCATTGTTGACATTTTTCCTTTTGGCATTTATAAAGAATAATTTCTATGGGGGTTTCATGTATCGGGATCTCTTCTGACTCCAGGATTTCATAGAATGAGAAATGGATTGTTAGGGCAATCTGAAGCTTTTACGAAAACTTTAATTCACTGAAGAGTCAAAACAATTGTGGGTTACTTAAAGAAAGAAAAGTGTCCTCAATCACCTTTTCCGTAGAGCCAGGAAAGAAATTCACATAACTTAATTCCTATTCTCCTTTGTCATTCATAAATTTTGCATCAAAAGCGGTTTATTCGTTTTCTCTTCATTTCTAAGTCTTACAGAGTAATTATTTAGTTAAAATAATCTTTGTTAAGATTGAAAAGAAACAGATAAATTAGAAAATGATGAATAAGGGAGAGACACGGTGACAGATTTAGCCTTAGAAACCATTATAATCCTCCTTTGTACAGTTAACAGTTTAAATCTTTTGCGGTAACACATTCATTTCTAAGAACGCTATAGGGAGATGGAGGAAAAGTTTTTTTCTAGAATCACATACACCAGCATAAAACTTCTGTATTATAGGACAAATCCTGCTTAGTGCATACATAGGTAATCATCGAGATCTGGTATCTCTCTGGAAGAAACTCAAAACGAATTCACTGCGACATGACCTTATTTATAGTCCCAAGAAGTATGTCGATCCATAGGATAAACGTACTAGCAAAATAAACCTTGTAAAACAATTTTTATATTAAATTACACTTCTTTCTTGGGAGAGAATGCCTTTGGTGGGAAGGTTAAGAAAAATGTTTAAATATCGGCTTTTCCTTAAAAAGTAGGATGCAGCCTGAACCTCTCTGGGCACTTCTGCAGCGAGGAGCAGCAGTCCTGAGTACCGTTCATGCGTTCGCGCCTTGCTCGGAATCATGGCACATGCCCACCTCACACAATGGGTGCCAAGGATACCAGCACTGCTCTTGCTCTCATCACGGATGACAGTTACACCCGACATTCCAAGCGCCATGCTTTCTCCGAGGCATTTTGAATGTATGGTTTACTATATCCTTCATATTCATTTTATCAAGGAAGGTCGGTTTTACTGTCCCTATGTTAAAATTGAGGGAATCACACGCCCAGTGAGGTTAAATCGTTTCCTGACGTGCCCTGGCGTCAAGGAAAAGAAGTGCATAATGTGCACCCAGCACTCTCTCTTGAAACCTGCGGTTTTAGCCACTGCCTGTACTTCACTGCCTTTACAAAAACCTTTTTACACTTGATACTGATCACAATATTCAGGCATGAAAGCATTTTCAACATGACTTATGGCAGGGACATGGAAAAATCCAGAGTATACCCAGAGTCTAGTTGTCAAAAAATTATCTATACTAAATCTTTTCAGTCATTCCCCTCTTAAAAATGAATTCTGACGGTAGAACTTTTGCTGAGATGTCAAATGCACTCAGTAGGAACAGCAGAGGTACTAACTGTGTTTTTGCACCCTAAAACACTGAGAAGGAATCCGGCAAAACACTTTCTTGCTCACCACCACGGGGCGCCTTTGATTAAATTTCAGCGGTTCGGTGAATTAACACTTTTTTCATCAAGGCAGAATTCTTAATCCGTTATGTTTTATTCACTTTGGGAAATCTACCTTTGTCAAAAATGGAACAGATTATTTTGGTGTCCGAAATTCACCTGACAAATGTCATTGTTGACATTTTTTCTTTTGGCATTTATAAAGAATAATTTCTATGGGTGTTTCATGTATCGGGATCTCTTCTGACTCCAGGATTTCATAGAATGAGAAATGGATTGTTAGGGCAATCTGAAGCTTTTACGAAAACTTTAATTCACTGAAGAGTCAAAACAATTGTGGGTTACTTAAAGAAAGAAAAGTGTCCTCAATCACCTTTTCCGTAGGGCCAGGAAAGAAATTCACATAACTTAATTCCTATTCTCCTTTGTCATTCATAAATTTTGCATCAAAAGCGGTTTATTCGTTTTCTCTTCATTTCTAAGTCTTACAGAGTAATTATTTAGTTAAAATAATCTTTGTTAAGATTTAAAAGAAACAGATAAATTAGAAAATGATGAATAAGGGAGAGACACGGTGACAGATTTAGCCTTAGAAACCATTATAATTCTCCTTTGTACAGTTAACAGTTTAAATCTTTTGCGGTAACACATTCATTTCTAAGAACGCTATAGGGAGATGGAGGAAAAGTTTTTTTCTAGAATCACATACACCAGCATAAAACTTCTGTATTATAGGACAAATCCTGCTTAGTGCATACATAGGTAATCATCGATCTCTGGTATCTCTCTGGAAGAAACTCAAAACGAATTCACTGCGACATGACCTTATTTATAGTCCCAAGAAGTATGTCGATCCATAGGATAAACGTACTAGCAAAATAAACCTTGTAAAACAAATTTTATATTAAATTACACTTCTTTCTTGGGAGAGAATGCCTTTGGTGGGAAGGTTAAGAAAAATGTTTAAATATCGGCTTTTCCTTAAAAAGTAGGATGCAGCCTGAACCTCTCTGGGCACTTCTGCAGCGAGGAGCAGCAGTCCTGAGTGCCGTTCATGCGTTCGCGCCTTGCTCGGAATCATGGCACATGCCCACCTCACACAATGGGTGCCAAGGATACCAGCACTGCTCTTGCTCTCAACACGGATGACAGTTACACCCGACAATCCAAGCGCCATGCTTCTCCGAGGCATTTTGAATGTATGGTTTACTATATCCTTCATATTCATTTTATCAAGAAGGTCGGTTTTACTGTCCCTATGTTAAAATTGAGGGAATCACACGCCCAGTGAGGTTAAATCGTTTCCTGACGTGCCCTGGCGTCAAGGAAAAGAAGTGCGTGATGTGCGCCCAGCACTCTCTCTTGAAACCTGCGGTTTTAGCCACTGCCTGTACTTCACTGCCTTTACAAAAACCTTTTAACACTTGATACTGATCACAATATTCAGGCATGAAAGCATTTTCAACATGACTTTATGGCAGGGACACGGAAAAATCCAGAGTATACCCAGAGTCTAGTTGTCAAAAAATTATCTATACTAAATCTTTTCAGTCATTCCCCTCTTAAAAATGAATTCTGACGGTAGAACTTTTGCTGAGATGTCAAAGGCACTCAGTAGGAACAGCAGTGGTACTAACTGTGTTTTTGCACCCTAAAACACTGAGAAGAAATCCGGCAAAACACTTTCTTGCTCACCACCACGGGGCGCCTTTGATTAAATTTCAGCGGTTCGGTGAATTAACACTTTTTTCTTCAAGGCATAATTCTTAATCAGTTATGTTTTATTCACTTTGGGAAATCTACCATTGTCAAAAAAGGAACAGATTATTTTGGTGTCCGAAATTCACCTGACAAATGTCATTGTTGACATTTTTCCTTTTGGCATTTATAAAGAATAATTTCTATGGGTGTTTCATGTATCGGGATCTCTTCTGACTCCAGGATTTCATAGAATGAGAAATGTATTGTTAGGGCAATCTGAAGCTTTTACGAAAACTTTAATTCACTGAAGAGTCAAAACAATTGTGGGTTACTTAAAGAAAGAAAAGTGTCCTCAATCACCTTTTCCGTAGAGCCAGGAAAGAAATTCACATAACTTAATTCCTATTCTCCTTTGTCATTCATAAATTTTGCATCAAAAGCGGTTTATTCGTTTTCTCTTCATTTCTAAGTCTTACAGAGTAATTATTTAGTTAAAATAATCTTTGTTAAGATTGAAAAGAAACAGATAAATTAGAAAATGATGAATAAGGGAGAGACACGGTGACAGATTTAGCCTTAGAAACCATTATAATCCTCCTTTGTACAGTTAACAGTTTAAATCTTTTGCGGTAACACATTCATTTCTAAGAACGCTATAGGGAGATGGAGGAAAAGTTTTTTTCTAGAATCACATACACCAGCATAAAACTTCTGTATTATAGGACAAATCCTGCTTAGTGCATACATAGGTAATCATCGAGATCTGGTATCTCTCTGGAAGAAACTCAAAACGAATTCACTGCGACATGACCTTATTTATAGTCCCAAGAAGTATGTCGATCCATAGGATAAACGTACTAGCAAAATAAACCTTGTAAAACAATTTTTATATTAAATTACACTTCTTTCTTGGGAGAGAATGCCTTTGGTGGGAAGGTTAAGAAAAATGTTTAAATATCGGCTTTTCCTTCAAAAGTAGGATGCAGCCTGAACCTCTCTGGGCACTTCTGCAGCGAGGAGCAGCAGTCCTGAGTACCGTTCATGCGTTCGCGCCTTGCTCGGAATCATGGCACATGCCCACCTCACACAATGGGTGCCAAGGATACCAGCACTGCTCTTGCTCTCATCACGGATGACAGTTACACCCGACATTCCAAGCGCCATGCTTTCTCCGAGGCATTTTGAATGTATGGTTTACTATATCCTTCATATTCATTTTATCAAGGAAGGTCGGTTTTACTGTCCCTATGTTAAAATTGAGGGAATCACACGCCCAGTGAGGTTAAATCGTTTCCTGACGTGCCCTGGCGTCAAGGAAAAGAAGTGCATAATGTGCACCCAGCACTCTCTCTTGAAACCTGCGGTTTTAGCCACTGCCTGTACTTCACTGCCTTTACAAAAACCTTTTTACACTTGATACTGATCACAATATTCAGGCATGCAAGCATTTTCAACATGACTTATGGCAGGGACATGGAAAAATCCAGAGTATACCCAGAGTCTAGTGGTCAAAAAATTATCTATACTAAATCTTTTCAGTCATTCCCCTCTTAAAAATGAATTCTGACGGTAGAACTTTTGCTGAGATGTCAAATGCACTCAGTAGGAACAGCAGTGGTACTAACTGTGTTTTTGCACCCTAAAACACTGAGAAGAAATCCGGCAAAACACTTTCTTGCTCACCACCACGGGGCGCCTTTGATTAAATTTCAGCGGTTCGGTGAATTAACACTTTTTTCATCAAGGCATAATTCTTAATCAGTTATGTTTTATTCACTTTGGGAAATCTACCTTTGTCAAAAAAGGAACAGATTATTTTGGTGTCCGAAATTCACCTGACAAATGTCATTGTTGACATTTTTCCTATTGGCATTTATAAAGAATAATTTCTATGGGTGTTTCATGTATCGGGATCTCTTCTGACTCCAGGATTTCATAGAATGAGAAATGGATTGTTAGGGCAATCTGAAGCTTTTACGAAAACTTTAATTCACTGAAGAGTCAAAACAATTGTGGGTTACTTAAAGAAAGAAAAGTGTCCTCAATCACCTTTTCCGCAGAGCAAGGAAAGAAATTCTCGTAACTTAATTCCTATTCTCCTTTGTCATTCATAAATTTTGTATCAAAAGCGGTTTATTCGATTTCTCTTCATTTCTAAGTCTTACAGAGTAATTATTTAGTTAAAATAATCTTTGTTAAGATTTAAAAGAAACAGATAAATTAGAAAATGATGAATAAGGGAGAGACACGGTGACATATTTAGCCTTAGAAACCATTATGATCCTCCTTTGTACAGTTAACAGTTTAAATCTTTTGCGGTAACACATTCATTTCTAAGAAACGCTATAGGGAGATGGAGGAAAAGTTTTTTTCTAGAATCACATACACCAGCATAAAACTTCTGTATTATAGGACAAATCCTGCTTAGTGCATACATAGGTAATCATCGATCTCTGATATCTCTCTGGAAGAAACTCAAAACGAATTCACTGCGACATGACCTTATTTATAGTCCCAAGAATTATGTCGATCCATAGGATAAACGTACTAGCAAAATAAACCTTGTAAAACAATTTTTATATTAAATTACACTTCTTTCTTGGGAGAGAATGCCTTTGGTGGGAAGGTTAAGAAAAATGTTTAAATATCGGCTTTTCCTCAAAAAGTAGGATGCAGCCTGAACCTCTCTGGGCACTTCTGCTGTGAGGAGCAGCAGTCCTGAGTGCCGTTCATGCGTTCGCGCCTTGCTCGGAATCATGGCACATGCCCACCTCACACAATGGGTGCCAAGGATACCAGCACTGCTCTTGCTCTCATCACGGATGACAGTTACACCCGACATTCCAAGCGCCATGCTTTCTCCGAGGCATTTTCAATGTATGGTTTACTATATCCTTCATATTCATTTTATCAAGGAAGGTCGGTTTTACTGTCCCTATGTTAAAATTGAGGGAATCACACGCCCAGTGAGGTTAAATCGTTTCCTGACGTGCCCTGGCGTCAAGGAAAAGAAGTGCATAATGTGCACCCAGCACTCTCTCTTGAAACCTGCGGTTTTAGCCACTGCCTGTACTTCACTGCCTTTACAAAAACCTTTTTACACTTGATACTGATCACAATATTCAGGCATGAAAGCATTTTCAACATGACTTTATGGCAGGGACACGGAAAAATCCAGAGTATACCCAGAGTCTAGTTGTCAAAAAATTATCTATACTAAATCTTTTCAGTCATTCCCCTCTTAAAAATGAATTCTGACGGTAGAACTTTTGCTGAGATGTCAAATGCACTCAGTAGGAACAGCAGTGGTACTAACTGTGTTTTTGCACCCTAAAACACTGAGAAGAAATCCGGCAAAACACTTTCTTGCTCACCACCACGGGGCGCCTTTGATTAAATTTCAGCGGTTCGGTGAATTAACACTTTTTTCATCAAGGCAGAATTCTTAATCAGTTATGTTTTATTCACTTTGGGAAATCTACCTTTGTCAAAAAAGGAACAGATTATTTTGGTGTCCGAAATTCACCTGACAAATGTCATTGTTGACATTTTTCCTATTGGCATTTATAAAGAATAATTTCTATGGGTGTTTCATGTATCGGGATCTCTTCTGACTCCAGGATTTCATAGAATGAGAAATGGATTGTTAGGGCAATCTGAAGCTTTTACGAAAACTTTAATTCACTGAAGAGTCAAAACAATTGTGGGTTACTTAAAGAAAGAAAAGTGTCCTCAATCACCTTTTCCGTAGGGCCAGGAAAGAAATTCACATAACTTAATTCCTATTCTCCTTTGTCATTCATAAATTTTGCATCAAAAGCGGTTTATTCGTTTTCTCTTCATTTCTAAGTCTTACAGAGTAATTATTTAGTTAAAATAATCTTTGTTAAGATTTAAAAGAAACAGATAAATTAGAAAATGATGAATAAGGGAGAGACACGGTGACAGATTTAGCCTTAGAAACCATTATAATTCTCCTTTGTACAGTTAACAGTTTAAATCTTTTGCGGTAACACATTCATTTCTAAGAACGCTATAGGGAGATGGAGGAAAAGTTTTTTTCTAGAATCACATACACCAGCATAAAACTTCTGTATTATAGGACAAATCCTGCTTAGTGCATACATAGGTAATCATCGATCTCTGGTATCTCTCTGGAAGAAACTCAAAACGAATTCACTGCGACATGACCTTATTTATAGTCCCAAGAAGTATGTCGATCCATAGGATAAACGTACTAGCAAAATAAACCTTGTAAAACAATTTTTATATTAAATTACACTTCTTTCTTGGGAGAGAATGCCTTTGGTGGGAAGGTTAAGAAAAATGTTTAAATATCGGCTTTTCCTTAAAAAGTAGGATGCAGCCTGAACCTCTCTGGGCACTTCTGCAGCGAGGAGCAGCAGTCCTGAGTGCCGTTCATGCGTTCGCGCCTTGCTCGGAATCATGGCACATGCCCACCTCACACAATGGGTGCCAAGGATACCAGCACTGCTCTTGCTCTCATCACGGATGACAGTTACACCCGACATTCCAAGCGCCATGCTTTCTCCGAGGCATTTTGAATGTATGGTTTACTATATCCTTCATATTCATTTTATCAAGGAAGGTCGGTTTTACTGTCCCTATGTTAAAATTGAGGGAATCACACGCCCAGTGAGGTTAAATCGTTTCCTGACGTGCCCTGGCGTCAAGGAAAAGAAGTGCATAATGTGCACCCAGCACTCTCTCTTGAAACCTGCGGTTTTAGCCACTGCCTGTACTTCACTGCCTTTACAAAAACCTTTTTACACTTGATACTGATCACAATATTCAGGCATGAAAGCATTTTCAACATGACTTATGGCAGGGACATGGAAAAATCCAGAGTATACCCAGAGTCTAGTTGTCAAAAAATTATCTATACTAAATCTTTTCAGTCATTCCCCTCTTAAAAATGAATTCTGACGGTAGAACTTTTGCTGAGATGTCAAATGCACTCAGTAGGAACAGCAGTGGTACTAACTGTGTTTTTGCACCCTAAAACACTGAGAAGAAATCCGGCAAAACACTTTCTTGCTCACCACCACGGGGCGCCTTTGATTAAATTTCAGCGGTTCGGTGAATTAACACTTTTTTCTTCAAGGCATAATTCTTAATCAGTTATGTTTTATTCACTTTGGGAAATCTACCTTTGTCAAAAAAGGAACAGATTATTTTGGTGTCCGAAATTCACCTGACAAATGTCATTGTTGACATTTTTTCTTTTGGCATTTATAAAGAATAATTTATATGGGTGTTTCATGTATCGGGATCTCTTCTGACTCCAGGATTTCATATAATGAGAAATGGATTGTTAGGGCAATCTGAAGCTTTTACGAAAACTTTAATTCACTGAAGAGTCAAAACAATTGTGGGTTACTTAAAGAAAGAAAAGTGTCCTCAATCACCTTTTCCGTAGGGCCAGGAAAGAAATTCACATAACTTAATTCCTATTCTCCTTTGTCATTCATAAATTTTGCATCAAAAGCGGTTTATTCGTTTTCTCTTCATTTCTAAGTCTTACAGAGTAATTATTTAGTTAAAATAATCTTTGTTAAGATTTAAAAGAAACAGATAAATTAGAAAATGATGAATAAGGGAGAGACACGGTGACAGATTTAGCCTTAGAAACCATTATAATTCTCCTTTGTACAGTTAACAGTTTAAATCTTTTGCGGTAACACATTCATTTCTAAGAACGCTATAGGGAGATGGAGGAAAAGTTTTTTTCTAGAATCACATACACCAGCATAAAACTTCTGTATTATAGGACAAATCCTGCTTAGTGCATACATAGGTAATCATCGATCTCTGGTATCTCTCTGGAAGAAACTCAAAACGAATTCACTGCGACATGACCTTATTTATAGTCCCAAGAAGTATGTCGATCCATAGGATAAACGTACTAGCAAAATAAACCTTGTAAAACAATTTTTATATTAAATTACACTTCTTTCTTGGGAGAGAATGCCTTTGGTGGGAAGGTTAAGAAAAATGTTTAAATATCGGCTTTTCCTTAAAAAGTAGGATGCAGCCTGAACCTCTCTGGGCACTTCTGCAGCGAGGAGCAGCAGTCCTGAGTGCCGTTCATGCGTTCACGCCTTGCTCGGAATCATGGCACATGCCCACCTCACACAATGGGTGCCAAGGATACCAGCACTGCTCTTGCTCTCAACACGGATGACAGTTACACCCGACAATCCAAGCGCCATGCTTTCTCTGAGGCATTTTGAATGTATGGTTTACTATATCCTTCATATTCATTTTATCAAGGAAGGTCGGTTTTACTGTCCCTATGTTAAAATTGAGGGAATCACACGCCCAGTGAGGTTAAATCGTTTCCTGACGTGCCCTGGCGTCAAGGAAAAGAAGTGCATAATGTGCACCCAGCACTCTCTCTTGAAACCTGCGGTTTTAGCCACTGCCTGTACTTCACTGCCTTTACAAAAACCTTTTTACACTTGATACTGATCACAATATTCAGGCATGAAAGCATTTTCAACATGACTTTATGGCAGGGACACGGAAAAATCCAGAGTATACCCAGAGTCTAGTTGTCAAAAAATTATCTATACTAAATCTTTTCAGTCATTCCCCTCTTAAAAATGAATTCTGACGGTAGAACTTTTGCTGAGATGTCAAATGCACTCAGTAGGAACAGCAGTGGTACTAACTGTGTTTTTGCACCCTAAAACACTGAGAAGAAATCCGGCAAAACACTTTCTTGCTCACCACCACGGGGCGCCTTTGATTAAATTTCAGCGGTTCGGTGAATTAACACTTTTTTCATCAAGGCATAATTCTTAATCAGTTATGTTTTATTCACTTTGGGAAATCTACCTTTGTCAAAAAAGGAACATATTATTTTGGTGTCCGAAATTCACCTGACAAATGTCATTGTTGACATTTTTCCTATTGGCATTTATAAAGAATAATTTCTATGGGTGTTTCATGTATCGGGATCTCTTCTGACTCCAGGATTTCATAGAATGAGAAATGGATTGTTAGGGCAATCTGAAGCTTTTACGAAAACTTTAATTCACTGAAGAGTCAAAACAATTGTGGGTTACTTAAAGAAAGAAAAGTGTCCTCAATCACCTTTTCCGTAGGGCCAGGAAAGAAATTCACATAACTTAATTCCTATTCTCCTTTGTCATTCATAAATTTTGCATCAAAAGCGGTTTATTCGTTTTCTCTTCATTTCTAAGTCTTACAGAGTAATTATTTAGTTAAAATAATCTTTGTTAAGATTTAAAAGAAACAGATAAATTAGAAAATGATGAATAAGGGAGAGACACGGTGACAGATTTAGCCTTAGAAACCATTATAATTCTCCTTTGTACAGTTAACAGTTTAAATCTTTTGCGGTAACACATTCATTTCTAAGAACGCTATAGGGAGATGGAGGAAAAGTTTTTTTCTAGAATCACATACACCAGCATAAAACTTCTGTATTATAGGACAAATCCTGCTTAGTGCATACATAGGTAATCATCGATCTCTGGTATCTCTCTGGAAGAAACTCAAAACGAATTCACTGCGACATGACCTTATTTATAGTCCCAAGAAGTATGTCGATCCATAGGATAAACGTACTAGCAAAATAAACCTTGTAAAACAATTTTTATATTAAATTACACTTCTTTCTTGGGAGAGAATGCCTTTGGTGGGAAGGTTAAGAAAAATATTTAAATATCGGCTTTTCCTTAAAAAGTAGGATGCAGCCTGAACCTCTCTGGGCACTTCTGCAGCGAGGAGCAGCAGTCCTGAGTGCCGTTCATGCATTCGCGCCTTGCTCGGAATCATGGCACATGCCCACCTCACACAATGGGTGCCAAGGATACCAGCACTGCTCTTGCTCTCATCACGGATGACAGTTACACCCGACATTCCAAGCGCCATGCTTTCTCCGAGGCATTTTGAATGTATGGTTTACTATATCCTTCATATTCATTTTATCAAGGAAGGTCGGTTTTACTGTCCCTATGTTAAAATTGAGGGAATCACACGCCCAGTGAGGTTAAATCGTTTCCTGACGTGCCCTGGCGTCAAGGAAAAGAAGTGCATAATGTGCACCCAGCACTCTCTCTTGAAACCTGCGGTTTTAGCCACTGCCTGTACTTCACTGCCTTTACAAAAACCTTTTTACACTTGATACTGATCACAATATTCAGGCATGAAAGCATTTTCAACATGACTTATGGCAGGGACATGGAAAAATCCAGAGTATACCCAGAGTCTAGTTGTCAAAAAATTATCTATACTAAATCTTTTCAGTCATTCCCCTCTTAAAAATGAATTCTGACGGTAGAACTTTTGCTGAGATGTCAAATGCACTCAGTAGGAACAGCAGTGGTACTAACTGTGTTTTTGCACCCTAAAACACTGAGAAGAAATCCGGCAAAACACTTTCTTGCTCACCACCACGGGGCGCCTTTGATTAAATTTCAGCGGTTCGGTGAATTAACACTTTTTTCTTCAAGGCATAATTCTTAATCAGTTATGTTTTATTCACTTTGGGAAATCTACCTTTGTCAAAAAAGGAACAGATTATTTTGGTGTCCGAAATTCACCTGACAAATGTCATTGTTGACATTTTTCCTATTGGCATTTATAAAGAATAATTTCTATGGGTGTTTCATGTATCGGGATCTCTTCTGACTCCAGGATTTCATAGAATGAGAAATGGATTTTTAGGGCAATCTGAAGCTTTTACGAAAACTTTAATTCACTGAAGAGTCAAAACAATTGTGGGTTACTTAAAGAAAGAAAAGTGTCCTCAATCACCTTTTCCGTAGGGCCAGGAAAGAAATTCTCGTAACTTAATTCCTATTCTCCTTTGTCATTCATAAATTTTGTATCAAAAGCGGTTTATTCGATTTCTCTTCATTTCTAAGTCTTACAGAGTAATTATTTAGTTAAAATAATCTTTGTTAAGATTTAAAAGAAACAGATAAATTAGAAAATGATGAATAAGGGAGAGACACGGTGACAGATTTAGCCTTAGAAACCATTATAATTCTCCTTTGTACAGTTAACAGTTTAAATCTTTTGCGGTAACACATTCATTTCTAAGAACGCTATAGGGAGATGGAGGAAAAGTTTTTTTCTAGAATCACATACACCAGCATAAAACTTCTGTATTATAGGACAAATCCTGCTTAGTGCATACATAGGTAATCATCGATCTCTGGTATCTCTCTGGAAGAAACTCAAAACGAATTCACTGCGACATGACCTTATTTATAGTCCCAAGAAGTATGTCGATCCATAGGATAAACGTACTAGCAAAATAAACCTTGTAAAACAATTTTTATATTAAATTACACTTCTTTCTTGGGAGAGAATGCCTTTGGTGGGAAGGTTAAGAAAAATGTTTAAATATCGGCTTTTCCTTAAAAAGTAGGATGCAGCCTGAACCTCTCTGGGCACTTCTGCAGCGAGGAGCAGCAGTCCTGAGTGCCGTTCATGCGTTCACGCCTTGCTCGGAATCATGGCACATGCCCACCTCACACAATGGGTGCCAAGGATACCAGCACTGCTCTTGCTCTCAACACGGATGACAGTTACACCCGACAATCCAAGCGCCATGCTTTCTCCGAGGCATTTTGAATGTATGGTTTACTATATCCTTCATATTCATTTTATCAAGGAAGGTCGGTTTTACTGTCCCTATGTTAAAATTGAGGGAATCACACGCCCAGTGAGGTTAAATCGTTTCCTGACGTGCCCTGGCGTCAAGGAAAAGAAGTGCATAATGTGCACCCAGCACTCTCTCTTGAAACCTGCGGTTTTAGCCACTGCCTGTACTTCACTGCCTTTACAAAAACCTTTTTACACTTGATACTGATCACAATATTCAGGCATGAAAGCATTTTCAACATGACTTATGGCAGGGACATGGAAAAATCCAGAGTATACCCAGAGTCTAGTTGTCAAAAAATTATCTATACTAAATCTTTTCAGTCATTCCCCTCTTAAAAATGAATTCTGACGGTAGAACTTTTGCTGAGATGTCAAATGCACTCAGTAGGAACAGCAGTGGTACTAACTGTGTTTTTGCACCCTAAAACACTGAGAAGAAATCCGGCAAAACACTTTCTTGCTCACCACCACGGGGCGCCTTTGATTAAATTTCAGCGGTTCGGTGAATTAACACTTTTTTCTTCAAGGCATAATTCTTAATCAGTTATGTTTTATTCACTTTGGGAAATCTACCTTTGTCAAAAAAGGAACAGATTATTTTGGTGTCCGAAATTCACCTGACAAATGTCATTGTTGACATTTTTTCTTTTGGCATTTATAAAGAATAATTTATATGGGTGTTTCATGTATCGGGATCTCTTCTGACTCCAGGATTTCATATAATGAGAAATGGATTGTTAGGGCAATCTGAAGCTTTTACGAAAACTTTAATTCACTGAAGAGTCAAAACAATTGTGGGTTACTTAAAGAAAGAAAAGTGTCCTCAATCACCTTTTCCGTAGGGCCAGGAAAGAAATTCACATAACTTAATTCCTATTCTCCTTTGTCATTCATAAATTTTGCATCAAAAGCGGTTTATTCGTTTTCTCTTCATTTCTAAGTCTTACAGAGTAATTATTTAGTTAAAATAATCTTTGTTAAGATTTAAAAGAAACAGATAAATTAGAAAATGATGAATAAGGGAGAGACACGGTGACAGATTTAGCCTTAGAAACCATTATAATTCTCCTTTGTACAGTTAACAGTTTAAATCTTTTGCGGTAACACATTCATTTCTAAGAACGCTATAGGGAGATGGAGGAAAAGTTTTTTTCTAGAATCACATACACCAGCATAAAACTTCTGTATTATAGGACAAATCCTGCTTAGTGCATACATAGGTAATCATCGATCTCTGGTATCTCTCTGGAAGAAACTCAAAACGAATTCACTGCGACATGACCTTATTTATAGTCCCAAGAAGTATGTCGATCCATAGGATAAACGTACTAGCAAAATAAACCTTGTAAAACAATTTTTATATTAAATTACACTTCTTTCTTGGGAGAGAATGCCTTTGGTGGGAAGGTTAAGAAAAATGTTTAAATATCGGCTTTTCCTTAAAAAGTAGGATGCAGCCTGAACCTCTCTGGGCACTTCTGCAGCGAGGAGCAGCAGTCCTGAGTGCCGTTCATGCGTTCACGCCTTGCTCGGAATCATGGCACATGCCCACCTCACACAATGGGTGCCAAGGATACCAGCACTGCTCTTGCTCTCAACACGGATGACAGTTACACCCGACAATCCAAGCGCCATGCTTTCTCCGAGGCATTTTGAATGTATGGTTTACTATATCCTTCATATTCATTTTATCAAGGAAGGTCGGTTTTACTGTCCCTATGTTAAAATTGAGGGAATCACACGCCCAGTGAGGTTAAATCGTTTCCTGACGTGCCCTGGCGTCAAGGAAAAGAAGTGCATAATGTGCACCCAGCACTCTCTCTTGAAACCTGCGGTTTTAGCCACTGCCTGTACTTCACTGCCTTTACAAAAACCTTTTTACACTTGATACTGATCACAATATTCAGGCATGAAAGCATTTTCAACATGACTTTATGGCAGGGACACGGAAAAATCCAGAGTATACCCAGAGTCTAGTTGTCAAAAAATTATCTATACTAAATCTTTTCAGTCATTCCCCTCTTAAAAATGAATTCTGACGGTAGAACTTTTGCTGAGATGTCAAATGCACTCAGTAGGAACAGCAGTGGTACTAACTGTGTTTTTGCACCCTAAAACACTGAGAAGAAATCCGGCAAAACACTTTCTTGCTCACCACCACGGGGCGCCTTTGATTAAATTTCAGCGGTTCGGTGAATTAACACTTTTTTCATCAAGGCATAATTCTTAATCAGTTATGTTTTATTCACTTTGGGAAATCTACCTTTGTCAAAAAAGGAACATATTATTTTGGTGTCCGAAATTCACCTGACAAATGTCATTGTTGACATTTTTCCTATTGGCATTTATAAAGAATAATTTCTATGGGTGTTTCATGTATCGGGATCTCTTCTGACTCCAGGATTTCATAGAATGAGAAATGGATTGTTAGGGCAATCTGAAGCTTTTACGAAAACTTTAATTCACTGAAGAGTCAAAACAATTGTGGGTTACTTAAAGAAAGAAAAGTGTCCTCAATCACCTTTTCCGTAGGGCCAGGAAAGAAATTCACATAACTTAATTCCTATTCTCCTTTGTCATTCATAAATTTTGCATCAAAAGCGGTTTATTCGTTTTCTCTTCATTTCTAAGTCTTACAGAGTAATTATTTAGTTAAAATAATCTTTGTTAAGATTTAAAAGAAACAGATAAATTAGAAAATGATGAATAAGGGAGAGACACGGTGACAGATTTAGCCTTAGAAACCATTATAATTCTCCTTTGTACAGTTAACAGTTTAAATCTTTTGCGGTAACACATTCATTTCTAAGAACGCTATAGGGAGATGGAGGAAAAGTTTTTTTCTAGAATCACATACACCAGCATAAAACTTCTGTATTATAGGACAAATCCTGCTTAGTGCATACATAGGTAATCATCGATCTCTGGTATCTCTCTGGAAGAAACTCAAAACGAATTCACTGCGACATGACCTTATTTATAGTCCCAAGAAGTATGTCGATCCATAGGATAAACGTACTAGCAAAATAAACCTTGTAAAACAATTTTTATATTAAATTACACTTCTTTCTTGGGAGAGAATGCCTTTGGTGGGAAGGTTAAGAAAAATGTTTAAATATCGGCTTTTCCTTAAAAAGTAGGATGCAGCCTGAACCTCTCTGGGCACTTCTGCAGCGAGGAGCAGCAGTCCTGAGTGCCGTTCATGCATTCGCGCCTTGCTCGGAATCATGGCACATGCCCACCTCACACAATGGGTGCCAAGGATACCAGCACTGCTCTTGCTCTCATCACGGATGACAGTTACACCCGACATTCCAAGCGCCATGCTTTCTCCGAGGCATTTTGAATGTATGGTTTACTATATCCTTCATATTCATTTTATCAAGGAAGGTCGGTTTTACTGTCCCTATGTTAAAATTGAGGGAATCACACGCCCAGTGAGGTTAAATCGTTTCCTGACGTGCCCTGGCGTCAAGGAAAAGAAGTGCATAATGTGCACCCAGCACTCTCTCTTGAAACCTGCGGTTTTAGCCACTGCCTGTACTTCACTGCCTTTACAAAAACCTTTTTACACTTGATACTGATCACAATATTCAGGCATGAAAGCATTTTCAACATGACTTATGGCAGGGACATGGAAAAATCCAGAGTATACCCAGAGTCTAGTTGTCAAAAAATTATCTATACTAAATCTTTTCAGTCATTCCCCTCTTAAAAATGAATTCTGACGGTAGAACTTTTGCTGAGATGTCAAATGCACTCAGTAGGAACAGCAGTGGTACTAACTGTGTTTTTGCACCCTAAAACACTGAGAAGAAATCCGGCAAAACACTTTCTTGCTCACCACCACGGGGCGCCTTTGATTAAATTTCAGCGGTTCGGTGAATTAACACTTTTTTCTTCAAGGCATAATTCTTAATCAGTTATGTTTTATTCACTTTGGGAAATCTACCTTTGTCAAAAAAGGAACAGATTATTTTGGTGTCCGAAATTCACCTGACAAATGTCATTGTTGACATTTTTCCTATTGGCATTTATAAAGAATAATTTCTATGGGTGTTTCATGTATCGGGATCTCTTCTGACTCCAGGATTTCATAGAATGAGAAATGGATTTTTAGGGCAATCTGAAGCTTTTACGAAAACTTTAATTCACTGAAGAGTCAAAACAATTGTGGGTTACTTAAAGAAAGAAAAGTGTCCTCAATCACCTTTTCCGTAGGGCCAGGAAAGAAATTCTCGTAACTTAATTCCTATTCTCCTTTGTCATTCATAAATTTTGTATCAAAAGCGGTTTATTCGATTTCTCTTCATTTCTAAGTCTTACAGAGTAATTATTTAGTTAAAATAATCTTTGTTAAGATTTAAAAGAAACAGATAAATTAGAAAATGATGAATAAGGGAGAGACACGGTGACAGATTTAGCCTTAGAAACCATTATGATCCTCCTTTGTACAGTTAACAGTTTAAATCTTTTGCGGTAACACATTCATTTCTAAGAAACGCTATAGTTAGATGGAGGAAAAGTTTTTTTCTAGAATCACATACACCAGCATAAAACTTCTGTATTATAGGACAAATCCTGCTTAGTGCATACATAGGTAATCATCGATCTCTGATATCTCTCTGGAAGAAACTCAAAACGAATTCACTGCGACATGACCTTATTTATAGTCCCAAGAAGTATGTCGATCCATAGGATAAACGTACTAGCAAAATAAACCTTGTAAAACAATTTTTATATTAAATTACACTTCTTTCTTGGGAGAGAATGCCTTTGGTGGGAAGGTTAAGAAAAATGTTTAAATATCGGCTTTTCCTTAAAAAGTAGGATGCAGCCTGAACCTCTCTGGGCACTTCTGCAGCGAGGAGCAGCAGTCCTGAGTGCCGTTCATGCGTTCACGCCTTGCTCGGAATCATGGCACATGCCCACCTCACACAATGGGTGCCAAGGATACCAGCACTGCTCTTGCTCTCAACACGGATGACAGTTACACCCGACAATCCAAGCGCCATGCTTTCTCCGAGGCATTTTGAATGTATGGTTTACTATATCCTTCATATTCATTTTATCAAGGAAGGTCGGTTTTACTGTCCCTATGTTAAAATTGAGGGAATCACACGCCCAGTGAGGTTAAATCGTTTCCTGACGTGCCCTGGCGTCAAGGAAAAGAAGTGCGTGATGTGCGCCCTGCACTCTCTCCTGAAACCTGCGGTTTTAGCCACTGCCTGTACTTCACTGCCTTTACAAAAACCTTTTTACACTTGATACTGATCACAATATTCAGGCATGAAAGCATTTTCAACATGACGTTATGGCAGGGACACGGAAAAATCCAGAGTATACCCAGAGTCTAGTGGTCAAAAAATTATCTATACTAAATCTTTTCAGTCATTCCCCTCTTAAAAATGAATTCTGACGGTAGAACTTTTGCTGAGATGTCAAATGCACTCAGTAGGAACAGCAGTGGTACTAACTGTGTTTTTGCACCCTAAAACACTGAGAAGAAATCCGGCAAAACACTTTCTTGCTCACCACCACGGGGCGCCTTTGATTAAATTTCAGCGGTTCGGTGAATTAACACTTTTTTCATCAAGGCATAATTCTTAATCAGTTATGTTTTATTCACTTTGGGAAATCTACCTTTGTCAAAAAAGGAACAGATTATTTTGGTGTCCGAAATTCACCTGACAAATGTCATTGTTGACATTTTTTCTTTTGGCATTTATAAAGAATAATTTCTATGGGTGTTTCATGTATCGGGATCTCTTCTGACTCCAGGATTTCATAGAATGAGAAATGGATTGTTAGGGCAATCTGAAGCTTTTACGAAAACTTTAATTCACTGAAGAGTCAAAACAATTGTGGGTTACTTAAAGAAAGAAAAGTGTCCTCAATCACCTTTTCCGCAGAGCAAGGAAAGAAATTCTCGTAACTTAATTCCTATTCTCCTTTGTCATTCATAAATTTTGTATCAAAAGCGGTTTATTCGATTTCTCTTCATTTCTAAGTCTTACAGAGTAATTATTTAGTTAAAATAATCTTTGTTAAGATTTAAAAGAAACAGATAAATTAGAAAATGATGAATAAGGGAGAGACACGGTGACAGATTTAGCCTTAGAAACCATTATGATCCTCCTTTGTACAGTTAACAGTTTAAATCTTTTGCGGTAACACATTCATTTCTAAGAAACGCTATAGTTAGATGGAGGAAAAGTTTTTTTCTAGAATCACATACACCAGCATAAAACTTCTGTATTATAGGACAAATCCTGCTTAGTGCATACATAGGTAATCATCGATCTCTGATATCTCTCTGGAAGAAACTCAAAACGAATTCACTGCGACATGACCTTATTTATAGTCCCAAGAATTATGTCGATCCATAGGATAAACGTACTAGCAAAATAAACCTTGTAAAACAATTTTTATATTAAATTACACTTCTTTCTTGGGAGAGAATGCCTTTGGTGGGAAGGTTAAGAAAAATGTTTAAATATCGGCTTTTCCTCAAAAAGTAGGATGCAGCCTGAACCTCTCTGGGCACTTCTGCTGTGAGGAGCAGCAGTCCTGAGTGCCGTTCATGCGTTCGCGCCTTGCTCGGAATCATGGCACATGCCCACCTCACACAATGGGTGCCAAGGATACCAGCACTGCTCTTGCTCTCATCACGGATGACAGTTACACCCGACATTCCAAGCGCCATGCTTTCTCCGAGGCATTTTGAATGTATGGTTTACTATATCCTTCATATTCATTTTATCAAGGAAGGTCGGTTTTACTGTCCCTATGTTAAAATTGAGGGAATCACACGCCCAGTGAGGTTAAATCGTTTCCTGACGTGCCCTGGCGTCAAGGAAAAGAAGTGCATAATGTGCACCCAGCACTCTCTCTTGAAACCTGCGGTTTTAGCCACTGCCTGTACTTCACTGCCTTTACAAAAACCTTTTTACACTTGATACTGATCACAATATTCAGGCATGAAAGCATTTTCAACATGACTTTATGGCAGGGACACGGAAAAATCCAGAGTATACCCAGAGTCTAGTTGTCAAAAAATTATCTATACTAAATCTTTTCAGTCATTCCCCTCTTAAAAATGAATTCTGACGGTAGAACTTTTGCTGAGATGTCAAATGCACTCAGTAGGAACAGCAGTGGTACTAACTGTGTTTTTGCACCCTAAAACACTGAGAAGAAATCCGGCAAAACACTTTCTTGCTCACCACCACGGGGCGCCTTTGATTAAATTTCAGCGGTTCGGTGAATTAACACTTTTTTCATCAAGGCAGAATTCTTAATCAGTTATGTTTTATTCACTTTGGGAAATCTACCTTTGTCAAAAAAGGAACATATTATTTTGGTGTCCGAAATTCACCTGACAAATGTCATTGTTGACATTTTTCCTATTGGCATTTATAAAGAATAATTTCTATGGGTGTTTCATGTATCGGGATCTCTTCTGACTCCAGGATTTCATAGAATGAGAAATGGATTTTTAGGGCAATCTGAAGCTTTTACGAAAACTTTAATTCACTGAAGAGTCAAAACAATTGTGGGTTACTTAAAGAAAGAAAAGTGTCCTCAATCACCTTTTCCGTAGGGCCAGGAAAGAAATTCACATAACTTAATTCCTATTCTCCTTTGTCATTCATAAATTTTGCATCAAAAGCGGTTTATTCGTTTTCTCTTCATTTCTAAGTCTTACAGAGTAATTATTTAGTTAAAATAATCTTTGTTAAGATTTAAAAGAAACAGATAAATTAGAAAATGATGAATAAGGGAGAGACACGGTGACAGATTTAGCCTTAGAAACCATTATAATTCTCCTTTGTACAGTTAACAGTTTAAATCTTTTGCGGTAACACATTCATTTCTAAGAACGCTATAGGGAGATGGAGGAAAAGTTTTTTTCTAGAATCACATACACCAGCATAAAACTTCTGTATTATAGGACAAATCCTGCTTAGTGCATACATAGGTAATCATCGATCTCTGGTATCTCTCTGGAAGAAACTCAAAACGAATTCACTGCGACATGACCTTATTTATAGTCCCAAGAAGTATGTCGATCCATAGGATAAACGTACTAGCAAAATAAACCTTGTAAAACAATTTTTATATTAAATTACACTTCTTTCTTGGGAGAGAATGCCTTTGGTGGGAAGGTTAAGAAAAATGTTTAAATATCGGCTTTTCCTTCAAAAGTAGGATGCAGCCTGAACCTCTCTGGGCACTTCTGCAGCGAGGAGCAGCAGTCCTGAGTGCCGTTCATGCGTTCGCGCCTTGCTCGGAATCATGGCACATGCCCACCTCACACAATGGGTGCCAAGGATACCAGCACTGCTCTTGCTCTCATCACGGATGACAGTTACACCCGACATTCCAAGCGCCATGCTTTCTCCGAGGCATTTTGAATGTATGGTTTACTATATCCTTCATATTCATTTTATCAAGGAAGGTCGGTTTTACTGTCCCTATGTTAAAATTGAGGGAATCACACGCCCAGTGAGGTTAAATCGTTTCCTGACGTGCCCTGGCGTCAAGGAAAAGAAGTGCATAATGTGCACCCAGCACTCTCTCTTGAAACCTGCGGTTTTAGCCACTGCCTGTACTTCACTGCCTTTACAAAAACCTTTTTACACTTGATACTGATCACAATATTCAGGCATGAAAGCATTTTCAACATGACTTATGGCAGGGACATGGAAAAATCCAGAGTATACCCAGAGTCTAGTTGTCAAAAAATTATCTATACTAAATCTTTTCAGTCATTCCCCTCTTAAAAATGAATTCTGACGGTAGAACTTTTGCTGAGATGTCAAATGCACTCAGTAGGAACAGCAGTGGTACTAACTGTGTTTTTGCACCCTAAAACACTGAGAAGAAATCCGGCAAAACACTTTCTTGCTCACCACCACGGGGCGCCTTTGATTAAATTTCAGCGGTTCGGTGAATTAACACTTTTTTCTTCAAGGCATAATTCTTAATCAGTTATGTTTTATTCACTTTGGGAAATCTACCTTTGTCAAAAAAGGAACAGATTATTTTGGTGTCCGAAATTCACCTGACAAATGTCATTGTTGACATTTTTCCTATTGGCATTTATAAAGAATAATTTCTATGGGTGTTTCATGTATCGGGATCTCTTCTGACTCCAGGATTTCATAGAATGAGAAATGGATTGTTAGGGCAATCTGAAGCTTTTACGAAAACTTTAATTCACTGAAGAGTCAAAACAATTGTGGGTTACTTAAAGAAAGAAAAGTGTCCTCAATCACCTTTTCCGTAGGGCCAGGAAAGAAATTCACATAACTTAATTCCTATTCTCCTTTGTCATTCATAAATTTTGCATCAAAAGCGGTTTATTCGTTTTCTCTTCATTTCTAAGTCTTACAGAGTAATTATTTAGTTAAAATAATCTTTGTTAAGATTTAAAAGAAACAGATAAATTAGAAAATGATGAATAAGGGAGAGACACGGTGACAGATTTAGCCTTAGAAACCATTATAATTCTCCTTTGTACAGTTAACAGTTTAAATCTTTTGCGGTAACACATTCATTTCTAAGAACGCTATAGGGAGATGGAGGAAAAGTTTTTTTCTAGAATCACATACACCAGCATAAAACTTCTGTATTATAGGACAAATCCTGCTTAGTGCATACATAGGTAATCATCGATCTCTGGTATCTCTCTGGAAGAAACTCAAAACGAATTCACTGCGACATGACCTTATTTATAGTCCCAAGAAGTATGTCGATCCATAGGATAAACGTACTAGCAAAATAAACCTTGTAAAACAATTTTTATATTAAATTACACTTCTTTCTTGGGAGAGAATGCCTTTGGTGGGAAGGTTAAGAAAAATGTTTAAATATCGGCTTTTCCTTAAAAAGTAGGATGCAGCCTGAACCTCTCTGGGCACTTCTGCAGCGAGGAGCAGCAGTCCTGAGTGCCGTTCATGCGTTCACGCCTTGCTCGGAATCATGGCACATGCCCACCTCACACAATGGGTGCCAAGGATACCAGCACTGCTCTTGCTCTCAACACGGATGACAGTTACACCCGACAATCCAAGCGCCATGCTTTCTCCGAGGCATTTTGAATGTATGGTTTACTATATCCTTCATATTCATTTTATCAAGGAAGGTCGGTTTTACTGTCCCTATGTTAAAATTGAGGGAATCACACGCCCAGTGAGGTTAAATCGTTTCCTGACGTGCCCTGGCGTCAAGGAAAAGAAGTGCGTGATGTGCGCCCTGCACTCTCTCCTGAAACCTGCGGTTTTAGCCACTGCCTGTACTTCACTGCCTTTACAAAAACCTTTTTACACTTGATACTGATCACAATATTCAGGCATGAAAGCATTTTCAACATGACGTTATGGCAGGGACACGGAAAAATCCAGAGTATACCCAGAGTCTAGTGGTCAAAAAATTATCTATACTAAATCTTTTCAGTCATTCCCCTCTTAAAAATGAATTCTGACGGTAGAACTTTTGCTGAGATGTCAAATGCACTCAGTAGGAACAGCAGTGGTACTAACTGTGTTTTTGCACCCTAAAACACTGAGAAGAAATCCGGCAAAACACTTTCTTGCTCACCACCACGGGGCGCCTTTGATTAAATTTCAGCGGTTCGGTGAATTAACACTTTTTTCTTCAAGGCATAATTCTTAATCAGTTATGTTTTATTCACTTTGGGAAATCTACCTTTGTCAAAAAAGGAACAGATTATTTTGGTGTCCGAAATTCACCTGACAAATGTCATTGTTGACATTTTTTCTTTTGGCATTTATAAAGAATAATTTCTATGGGTGTTTCATGTATCGGGATCTCTTCTGACTCCAGGATTTCATAGAATGAGAAATGGATTGTTAGGGCAATCTGAAGCTTTTACGAAAACTTTAATTCACTGAAGAGTCAAAACAATTGTGGGTTACTTAAAGAAAGAAAAGTGTCCTCAATCACCTTTTCCGTAGGGCCAGGAAAGAAATTCTCGTAACTTAATTCCTATTCTCCTTTGTCATTCATAAATTTTGTATCAAAAGCGGTTTATTCGATTTCTCTTCATTTCTAAGTCTTACAGAGTAATTATTTAGTTAAAATAATCTTTGTTAAGATTTAAAAGAAACAGATAAATTAGAAAATGATGAATAAGGGAGAGACACGGTGACATATTTAGCCTTAGAAACCATTATGATCCTCCTTTGTACAGTTAACAGTTTAAATCTTTTGCGGTAACACATTCATTTCTAAGAAACGCTATAGTTAGATGGAGGAAAAGTTTTTTTCTAGAATCACATACACCAGCATAAAACTTCTGTATTATAGGACAAATCCTGCTTAGTGCATACATAGGTAATCATCGATCTCTGATATCTCTCTGGAAGAAACTCAAAACGAATTCACTGCGACATGACCTTATTTATAGTCCCAAGAATTATGTCGATCCATAGGATAAACGTACTAGCAAAATAAACCTTGTAAAACAATTTTTATATTAAATTACACTTCTTTCTTGGGAGAGAATGCCTTTGGTGGGAAGGTTAAGAAAAATGTTTAAATATCGGCTTTTCCTCAAAAAGTAGGATGCAGCCTGAACCTCTCTGGGCACTTCTGCTGTGAGGAGCAGCAGTCCTGAGTGCCGTTCATGCGTTCGCGCCTTGCTCGGAATCATGGCACATGCCCACCTCACACAATGGGTGCCAAGGATACCAGCACTGCTCTTGCTCTCATCACGGATGACAGTTACACCCGACATTCCAAGCGCCATGCTTTCTCCGAGGCATTTTCAATGTATGGTTTACTATATCCTTCATATTCATTTTATCAAGGAAGGTCGGTTTTACTGTCCCTATGTTAAAATTGAGGGAATCACACGCCCAGTGAGGTTAAATCGTTTCCTGACGTGCCCTGGCGTCAAGGAAAAGAAGTGCATAATGTGCACCCAGCACTCTCTCTTGAAACCTGCGGTTTTAGCCACTGCCTGTACTTCACTGCCTTTACAAAAACCTTTTTACACTTGATACTGATCACAATATTCAGGCATGAAAGCATTTTCAACATGACTTTATGGCAGGGACACGGAAAAATCCAGAGTATACCCAGAGTCTAGTTGTCAAAAAATTATCTATACTAAATCTTTTCAGTCATTCCCCTCTTAAAAATGAATTCTGACGGTAGAACTTTTGCTGAGATGTCAAATGCACTCAGTAGGAACAGCAGTGGTACTAACTGTGTTTTTGCACCCTAAAACACTGAGAAGAAATCCGGCAAAACACTTTCTTGCTCACCACCACGGGGCGCCTTTGATTAAATTTCAGCGGTTCGGTGAATTAACACTTTTTTCATCAAGGCAGAATTCTTAATCAGTTATGTTTTATTCACTTTGGGAAATCTACCTTTGTCAAAAAAGGAACATATTATTTTGGTGTCCGAAATTCACCTGACAAATGTCATTGTTGACATTTTTCCTATTGGCATTTATAAAGAATAATTTCTATGGGTGTTTCATGTATCGGGATCTCTTCTGACTCCAGGATTTCATAGAATGAGAAATGGATTTTTAGGGCAATCTGAAGCTTTTACGAAAACTTTAATTCACTGAAGAGTCAAAACAATTGTGGGTTACTTAAAGAAAGAAAAGTGTCCTCAATCACCTTTTCCGTAGGGCCAGGAAAGAAATTCACATAACTTAATTCCTATTCTCCTTTGTCATTCATAAATTTTGCATCAAAAGCGGTTTATTCGTTTTCTCTTCATTTCTAAGTCTTACAGAGTAATTATTTAGTTAAAATAATCTTTGTTAAGATTTAAAAGAAACAGATAAATTAGAAAATGATGAATAAGGGAGAGACACGGTGACAGATTTAGCCTTAGAAACCATTATAATTCTCCTTTGTACAGTTAACAGTTTAAATCTTTTGCGGTAACACATTCATTTCTAAGAACGCTATAGGGAGATGGAGGAAAAGTTTTTTTCTAGAATCACATACACCAGCATAAAACTTCTGTATTATAGGACAAATCCTGCTTAGTGCATACATAGGTAATCATCGATCTCTGGTATCTCTCTGGAAGAAACTCAAAACGAATTCACTGCGACATGACCTTATTTATAGTCCCAAGAAGTATGTCGATCCATAGGATAAACGTACTAGCAAAATAAACCTTGTAAAACAATTTTTATATTAAATTACACTTCTTTCTTGGGAGAGAATGCCTTTGGTGGGAAGGTTAAGAAAAATGTTTAAATATCGGCTTTTCCTTAAAAAGTAGGATGCAGCCTGAACCTCTCTGGGCACTTCTGCAGCGAGGAGCAGCAGTCCTGAGTGCCGTTCATGCGTTCACGCCTTGCTCGGAATCATGGCACATGCCCACCTCACACAATGGGTGCCAAGGATACCAGCACTGCTCTTGCTCTCAACACGGATGACAGTTACACCCGACAATCCAAGCGCCATGCTTTCTCCGAGGCATTTTGAATGTATGGTTTACTATATCCTTCATATTCATTTTATCAAGGAAGGTCGGTTTTACTGTCCCTGTGTTAAAATTGAGGGAATCACACGCCCAGTGAGGTTAAATCGTTTCCTGACGTGCCCTGGCGTCAAGGAAAAGAAGTGCGTGATGTGCGCCCTGCACTCTCTCCTGAAACCTGCGGTTTTAGCCACTGCCTGTACTTCACTGCCTTTACAAAAACCTTTTTACACTTGATACTGATCACAATATTCAGGCATGAAAGCATTTTCAACATGACGTTATGGCAGGGACACGGAAAAATCCAGAGTATACCCAGAGTCTAGTGGTCAAAAAATTATCTATACTAAATCTTTTCAGTCATTCCCCTCTTAAAAATGAATTCTGACGGTAGAACTTTTGCTGAGATGTCAAATGCACTCAGTAGGAACAGCAGTGGTACTAACTGTGTTTTTGCACCCTAAAACACTGAGAAGAAATCCGGCAAAACACTTTCTTGCTCACCACCACGGGGCGCCTTTGATTAAATTTCAGCGGTTCGGTGAATTAACACTTTTTTCTTCAAGGCATAATTCTTAATCAGTTATGTTTTATTCACTTTGGGAAATCTACCTTTGTCAAAAAAGGAACAGATTATTTTGGTGTCCGAAATTCACCTGACAAATGTCATTGTTGACATTTTTTCTTTTGGCATTTATAAAGAATAATTTCTATGGGTGTTTCATGTATCGGGATCTCTTCTGACTCCAGGATTTCATAGAATGAGAAATGGATTGTTAGGGCAATCTGAAGCTTTTACGAAAACTTTAATTCACTGAAGAGTCAAAACAATTGTGGGTTACTTAAAGAAAGAAAAGTGTCCTCAATCACCTTTTCCGTAGGGCCAGGAAAGAAATTCTCGTAACTTAATTCCTATTCTCCTTTGTCATTCATAAATTTTGTATCAAAAGCGGTTTATTCGATTTCTCTTCATTTCTAAGTCTTACAGAGTAATTATTTAGTTAAAATAATCTTTGTTAAGATTTAAAAGAAACAGATAAATTAGAAAATGATGAATAAGGGAGAGACACGGTGACAGATTTAGCCTTAGAAACCATTATGATCCTCCTTTGTACAGTTAACAGTTTAAATCTTTTGCAGTAACACATTCATTTCTAAGAAACGCTATAGTTAGATGGAGGAAAAGTTTTTTTCTAGAATCACATACACCAGCATAAAACTTCTGTATTATAGGACAAATCCTGCTTAGTGCATACATAGGTAATCATCGATCTCTGATATCTCTCTGGAAGAAACTCAAAACGAATTCACTGCGACATGACCTTATTTATAGTCCCAAGAATTATGTCGATCCATAGGATAAACGTACTAGCAAAATAAACCTTGTAAAACAATTTTTATATTAAATTACACTTCTTTCTTGGGAGAGAATGCCTTTGGTGGGAAGGTTAAGAAAAATGTTTAAATATCGGCTTTTCCTCAAAAAGTAGGATGCAGCCTGAACCTCTCTGGGCACTTCTGCTGTGAGGAGCAGCAGTCCTGAGTGCCGTTCATGCGTTCGCGCCTTGCTCGGAATCATGGCACATGCCCACCTCACACAATGGGTGCCAAGGATACCAGCACTGCTCTTGCTCTCATCACGGATGACAGTTACACCCGACATTCCAAGCGCCATGCTTTCTCCGAGGCATTTTCAATGTATGGTTTACTATATCCTTCATATTCATTTTATCAAGGAAGGTCGGTTTTACTGTCCCTATGTTAAAATTGAGGGAATCACACGCCCAGTGAGGTTAAATCGTTTCCTGACGTGCCCTGGCGTCAAGGAAAAGAAGTGCATAATGTGCACCCAGCACTCTCTCTTGAAACCTGCGGTTTTAGCCACTGCCTGTACTTCACTGCCTTTACAAAAACCTTTTTACACTTGATACTGATCACAATATTCAGGCATGAAAGCATTTTCAACATGACTTTATGGCAGGGACACGGAAAAATCCAGAGTATACCCAGAGTCTAGTTGTCAAAAAATTATCTATACTAAATCTTTTCAGTCATTCCCCTCTTAAAAATGAATTCTGACGGTAGAACTTTTGCTGAGATGTCAAATGCACTCAGTAGGAACAGCAGTGGTACTAACTGTGTTTTTGCACCCTAAAACACTGAGAAGAAATCCGGCAAAACACTTTCTTGCTCACCACCACGGGGCGCCTTTGATTAAATTTCAGCGGTTCGGTGAATTAACACTTTTTTCATCAAGGCAGAATTCTTAATCAGTTATGTTTTATTCACTTTGGGAAATCTACCTTTGTCAAAAAAGGAACATATTATTTTGGTGTCCGAAATTCACCTGACAAATGTCATTGTTGACATTTTTCCTATTGGCATTTATAAAGAATAATTTCTATGGGTGTTTCATGTATCGGGATCTCTTCTGACTCCAGGATTTCATAGAATGAGAAATGGATTTTTAGGGCAATCTGAAGCTTTTACGAAAACTTTAATTCACTGAAGAGTCAAAACAATTGTGGGTTACTTAAAGAAAGAAAAGTGTCCTCAATCACCTTTTCCGTAGGGCCAGGAAAGAAATTCACATAACTTAATTCCTATTCTCCTTTGTCATTCATAAATTTTGCATCAAAAGCGGTTTATTCGTTTTCTCTTCATTTCTAAGTCTTACAGAGTAATTATTTAGTTAAAATAATCTTTGTTAAGATTTAAAAGAAACAGATAAATTAGAAAATGATGAATAAGGGAGAGACACGGTGACAGATTTAGCCTTAGAAACCATTATAATTCTCCTTTGTACAGTTAACAGTTTAAATCTTTTGCGGTAACACATTCATTTCTAAGAACGCTATAGGGAGATGGAGGAAAAGTTTTTTTCTAGAATCACATACACCAGCATAAAACTTCTGTATTATAGGACAAATCCTGCTTAGTGCATACATAGGTAATCATCGATCTCTGGTATCTCTCTGGAAGAAACTCAAAACGAATTCACTGCGACATGACCTTATTTATAGTCCCAAGAAGTATGTCGATCCATAGGATAAACGTACTAGCAAAATAAACCTTGTAAAACAATTTTTATATTAAATTACACTTCTTTCTTGGGAGAGAATGCCTTTGGTGGGAAGGTTAAGAAAAATGTTTAAATATCGGCTTTTCCTTAAAAAGTAGGATGCAGCCTGAACCTCTCTGGGCACTTCTGCAGCGAGGAGCAGCAGTCCTGAGTGCCGTTCATGCGTTCACGCCTTGCTCGGAATCATGGCACATGCCCACCTCACACAATGGGTGCCAAGGATACCAGCACTGCTCTTGCTCTCAACACGGATGACAGTTACACCCGACAATCCAAGCGCCATGCTTTCTCCGAGGCATTTTGAATGTATGGTTTACTATATCCTTCATATTCATTTTATCAAGGAAGGTCGGTTTTACTGTCCCTATGTTAAAATTGAGGGAATCACACGCCCAGTGAGGTTAAATCGTTTCCTGACGTGCCCTGGCGTCAAGGAAAAGAAGTGCATAATGTGCACCCAGCACTCTCTCTTGAAACCTGCGGTTTTAGCCACTGCCTGTACTTCACTGCCTTTACAAAAACCTTTTTACACTTGATACTGATCACAATATTCAGGCATGAAAGCATTTTCAACATGACTTATGGCAGGGACATGGAAAAATCCAGAGTATACCCAGAGTCTAGTTGTCAAAAAATTATCTATACTAAATCTTTTCAGTCATTCCCCTCTTAAAAATGAATTCTGACGGTAGAACTTTTGCTGAGATGTCAAATGCACTCAGTAGGAACAGCAGTGGTACTAACTGTGTTTTTGCACCCTAAAACACTGAGAAGAAATCCGGCAAAACACTTTCTTGCTCACCACCACGGGGCGCCTTTGATTAAATTTCAGCGGTTCGGTGAATTAACACTTTTTTCTTCAAGGCATAATTCTTAATCAGTTATGTTTTATTCACTTTGGGAAATCTACCTTTGTCAAAAAAGGAACAGATTATTTTGGTGTCCGAAATTCACCTGACAAATGTCATTGTTGACATTTTTCCTATTGGCATTTATAAAGAATAATTTCTATGGGTGTTTCATGTATCGGGATCTCTTCTGACTCCAGGATTTCATAGAATGAGAAATGGATTGTTAGGGCAATCTGAAGCTTTTACGAAAACTTTAATTCACTGAAGAGTCAAAACAATTGTGGGTTACTTAAAGAAAGAAAAGTGTCCTCAATCACCTTTTCCGTAGGGCCAGGAAAGAAATTCACATAACTTAATTCCTATTCTCCTTTGTCATTCATAAATTTTGCATCAAAAGCGGTTTATTCGTTTTCTCTTCATTTCTAAGTCTTACAGAGTAATTATTTAGTTAAAATAATCTTTGTTAAGATTTAAAAGAAACAGATAAATTAGAAAATGATGAATAAGGGAGAGACACGGTGACAGATTTAGCCTTAGAAACCATTATAATTCTCCTTTGTACAGTTAACAGTTTAAATCTTTTGCGGTAACACATTCATTTCTAAGAACGCTATAGGGAGATGGAGGAAAAGTTTTTTTCTAGAATCACATACACCAGCATAAAACTTCTGTATTATAGGACAAATCCTGCTTAGTGCATACATAGGTAATCATCGATCTCTGGTATCTCTCTGGAAGAAACTCAAAACGAATTCACTGCGACATGACCTTATTTATAGTCCCAAGAAGTATGTCGATCCATAGGATAAACGTACTAGCAAAATAAACCTTGTAAAACAATTTTTATATTAAATTACACTTCTTTCTTGGGAGAGAATGCCTTTGGTGGGAAGGTTAAGAAAAATGTTTAAATATCGGCTTTTCCTTAAAAAGTAGGATGCAGCCTGAACCTCTCTGGGCACTTCTGCAGCGAGGAGCAGCAGTCCTGAGTGCCGTTCATGCGTTCACGCCTTGCTCGGAATCATGGCACATGCCCACCTCACACAATGGGTGCCAAGGATACCAGCACTGCTCTTGCTCTCAACACGGATGACAGTTACACCCGACAATCCAAGCGCCATGCTTTCTCCGAGGCATTTTGAATGTATGGTTTACTATATCCTTCATATTCATTTTATCAAGGAAGGTCGGTTTTACTGTCCCTATGTTAAAATTGAGGGAATCACACGCCCAGTGAGGTTAAATCGTTTCCTGACGTGCCCTGGCGTCAAGGAAAAGAAGTGCGTGATGTGCGCCCTGCACTCTCTCCTGAAACCTGCGGTTTTAGCCACTGCCTGTACTTCACTGCCTTTACAAAAACCTTTTTACACTTGATACTGATCACAATATTCAGGCATGAAAGCATTTTCAACATGACGTTATGGCAGGGACACGGAAAAATCCAGAGTATACCCAGAGTCTAGTGGTCAAAAAATTATCTATACTAAATCTTTTCAGTCATTCCCCTCTTAAAAATGAATTCTGACGGTAGAACTTTTGCTGAGATGTCAAATGCACTCAGTAGGAACAGCAGTGGTACTAACTGTGTTTTTGCACCCTAAAACACTGAGAAGAAATCCGGCAAAACACTTTCTTGCTCACCACCACGGGGCGCCTTTGATTAAATTTCAGCGGTTCGGTGAATTAACACTTTTTTCTTCAAGGCATAATTCTTAATCAGTTATGTTTTATTCACTTTGGGAAATCTACCTTTGTCAAAAAAGGAACAGATTATTTTGGTGTCCGAAATTCACCTGACAAATGTCATTGTTGACATTTTTTCTTTTGGCATTTATAAAGAATAATTTCTATGGGTGTTTCATGTATCGGGATCTCTTCTGACTCCAGGATTTCATAGAATGAGAAATGGATTGTTAGGGCAATCTGAAGCTTTTACGAAAACTTTAATTCACTGAAGAGTCAAAACAATTGTGGGTTACTTAAAGAAAGAAAAGTGTCCTCAATCACCTTTTCCGTAGGGCCAGGAAAGAAATTCTCGTAACTTAATTCCTATTCTCCTTTGTCATTCATAAATTTTGTATCAAAAGCGGTTTATTCGATTTCTCTTCATTTCTAAGTCTTACAGAGTAATTATTTAGTTAAAATAATCTTTGTTAAGATTTAAAAGAAACAGATAAATTAGAAAATGATGAATAAGGGAGAGACACGGTGACATATTTAGCCTTAGAAACCATTATGATCCTCCTTTGTACAGTTAACAGTTTAAATCTTTTGCAGTAACACATTCATTTCTAAGAAACGCTATAGTTAGATGGAGGAAAAGTTTTTTTCTAGAATCACATACACCAGCATAAAACTTCTGTATTATAGGACAAATCCTGCTTAGTGCATACATAGGTAATCATCGATCTCTGATATCTCTCTGGAAGAAACTCAAAACGAATTCACTGCGACATGACCTTATTTATAGTCCCAAGAATTATGTCGATCCATAGGATAAACGTACTAGCAAAATAAACCTTGTAAAACAATTTTTATATTAAATTACACTTCTTTCTTGGGAGAGAATGCCTTTGGTGGGAAGGTTAAGAAAAATGTTTAAATATCGGCTTTTCCTCAAAAAGTAGGATGCAGCCTGAACCTCTCTGGGCACTTCTGCTGTGAGGAGCAGCAGTCCTGAGTGCCGTTCATGCGTTCGCGCCTTGCTCGGAATCATGGCACATGCCCACCTCACACAATGGGTGCCAAGGATACCAGCACTGCTCTTGCTCTCATCACGGATGACAGTTACACCCGACATTCCAAGCGCCATGCTTTCTCCGAGGCATTTTCAATGTATGGTTTACTATATCCTTCATATTCATTTTATCAAGGAAGGTCGGTTTTACTGTCCCTATGTTAAAATTGAGGGAATCACACGCCCAGTGAGGTTAAATCGTTTCCTGACGTGCCCTGGCGTCAAGGAAAAGAAGTGCATAATGTGCACCCAGCACTCTCTCTTGAAACCTGCGGTTTTAGCCACTGCCTGTACTTCACTGCCTTTACAAAAACCTTTTTACACTTGATACTGATCACAATATTCAGGCATGAAAGCATTTTCAACATGACTTTATGGCAGGGACACGGAAAAATCCAGAGTATACCCAGAGTCTAGTTGTCAAAAAATTATCTATACTAAATCTTTTCAGTCATTCCCCTCTTAAAAATGAATTCTGACGGTAGAACTTTTGCTGAGATGTCAAATGCACTCAGTAGGAACAGCAGTGGTACTAACTGTGTTTTTGCACCCTAAAACACTGAGAAGAAATCCGGCAAAACACTTTCTTGCTCACCACCACGGGGCGCCTTTGATTAAATTTCAGCGGTTCGGTGAATTAACACTTTTTTCATCAAGGCAGAATTCTTAATCAGTTATGTTTTATTCACTTTGGGAAATCTACCTTTGTCAAAAAAGGAACATATTATTTTGGTGTCCGAAATTCACCTGACAAATGTCATTGTTGACATTTTTCCTATTGGCATTTATAAAGAATAATTTCTATGGGTGTTTCATGTATCGGGATCTCTTCTGACTCCAGGATTTCATAGAATGAGAAATGGATTTTTAGGGCAATCTGAAGCTTTTACGAAAACTTTAATTCACTGAAGAGTCAAAACAATTGTGGGTTACTTAAAGAAAGAAAAGTGTCCTCAATCACCTTTTCCGTAGGGCCAGGAAAGAAATTCACATAACTTAATTCCTATTCTCCTTTGTCATTCATAAATTTTGCATCAAAAGCGGTTTATTCGTTTTCTCTTCATTTCTAAGTCTTACAGAGTAATTATTTAGTTAAAATAATCTTTGTTAAGATTTAAAAGAAACAGATAAATTAGAAAATGATGAATAAGGGAGAGACACGGTGACAGATTTAGCCTTAGAAACCATTATAATTCTCCTTTGTACAGTTAACAGTTTAAATCTTTTGCGGTAACACATTCATTTCTAAGAACGCTATAGGGAGATGGAGGAAAAGTTTTTTTCTAGAATCACATACACCAGCATAAAACTTCTGTATTATAGGACAAATCCTGCTTAGTGCATACATAGGTAATCATCGATCTCTGGTATCTCTCTGGAAGAAACTCAAAACGAATTCACTGCGACATGACCTTATTTATAGTCCCAAGAAGTATGTCGATCCATAGGATAAACGTACTAGCAAAATAAACCTTGTAAAACAATTTTTATATTAAATTACACTTCTTTCTTGGGAGAGAATGCCTTTGGTGGGAAGGTTAAGAAAAATGTTTAAATATCGGCTTTTCCTTAAAAAGTAGGATGCAGCCTGAACCTCTCTGGGCACTTCTGCAGCGAGGAGCAGCAGTCCTGAGTGCCGTTCATGCGTTCACGCCTTGCTCGGAATCATGGCACATGCCCACCTCACACAATGGGTGCCAAGGATACCAGCACTGCTCTTGCTCTCAACACGGATGACAGTTACACCCGACAATCCAAGCGCCATGCTTTCTCCGAGGCATTTTGAATGTATGGTTTACTATATCCTTCATATTCATTTTATCAAGGAAGGTCGGTTTTACTGTCCCTATGTTAAAATTGAGGGAATCACACGCCCAGTGAGGTTAAATCGTTTCCTGACGTGCCCTGGCGTCAAGGAAAAGAAGTGCATAATGTGCACCCAGCACTCTCTCTTGAAACCTGCGGTTTTAGCCACTGCCTGTACTTCACTGCCTTTACAAAAACCTTTTTACACTTGATACTGATCACAATATTCAGGCATGAAAGCATTTTCAACATGACTTATGGCAGGGACATGGAAAAATCCAGAGTATACCCAGAGTCTAGTTGTCAAAAAATTATCTATACTAAATCTTTTCAGTCATTCCCCTCTTAAAAATGAATTCTGACGGTAGAACTTTTGCTGAGATGTCAAATGCACTCAGTAGGAACAGCAGTGGTACTAACTGTGTTTTTGCACCCTAAAACACTGAGAAGAAATCCGGCAAAACACTTTCTTGCTCACCACCACGGGGCGCCTTTGATTAAATTTCAGCGGTTCGGTGAATTAACACTTTTTTCTTCAAGGCATAATTCTTAATCAGTTATGTTTTATTCACTTTGGGAAATCTACCTTTGTCAAAAAAGGAACAGATTATTTTGGTGTCCGAAATTCACCTGACAAATGTCATTGTTGACATTTTTCCTATTGGCATTTATAAAGAATAATTTCTATGGGTGTTTCATGTATCGGGATCTCTTCTGACTCCAGGATTTCATAGAATGAGAAATGGATTGTTAGGGCAATCTGAAGCTTTTACGAAAACTTTAATTCACTGAAGAGTCAAAACAATTGTGGGTTACTTAAAGAAAGAAAAGTGTCCTCAATCACCTTTTCCGTAGGGCCAGGAAAGAAATTCACATAACTTAATTCCTATTCTCCTTTGTCATTCATAAATTTTGCATCAAAAGCGGTTTATTCGTTTTCTCTTCATTTCTAAGTCTTACAGAGTAATTATTTAGTTAAAATAATCTTTGTTAAGATTTAAAAGAAACAGATAAATTAGAAAATGATGAATAAGGGAGAGACACGGTGACAGATTTAGCCTTAGAAACCATTATAATTCTCCTTTGTACAGTTAACAGTTTAAATCTTTTGCGGTAACACATTCATTTCTAAGAACGCTATAGGGAGATGGAGGAAAAGTTTTTTTCTAGAATCACATACACCAGCATAAAACTTCTGTATTATAGGACAAATCCTGCTTAGTGCATACATAGGTAATCATCGATCTCTGGTATCTCTCTGGAAGAAACTCAAAACGAATTCACTGCGACATGACCTTATTTATAGTCCCAAGAAGTATGTCGATCCATAGGATAAACGTACTAGCAAAATAAACCTTGTAAAACAATTTTTATATTAAATTACACTTCTTTCTTGGGAGAGAATGCCTTTGGTGGGAAGGTTAAGAAAAATGTTTAAATATCGGCTTTTCCTTAAAAAGTAGGATGCAGCCTGAACCTCTCTGGGCACTTCTGCAGCGAGGAGCAGCAGTCCTGAGTGCCGTTCATGCGTTCACGCCTTGCTCGGAATCATGGCACATGCCCACCTCACACAATGGGTGCCAAGGATACCAGCACTGCTCTTGCTCTCAACACGGATGACAGTTACACCCGACAATCCAAGCGCCATGCTTTCTCCGAGGCATTTTGAATGTATGGTTTACTATATCCTTCATATTCATTTTATCAAGGAAGGTCGGTTTTACTGTCCCTATGTTAAAATTGAGGGAATCACACGCCCAGTGAGGTTAAATCGTTTCCTGACGTGCCCTGGCGTCAAGGAAAAGAAGTGCGTGATGTGCGCCCTGCACTCTCTCCTGAAACCTGCGGTTTTAGCCACTGCCTGTACTTCACTGCCTTTACAAAAACCTTTTTACACTTGATACTGATCACAATATTCAGGCATGAAAGCATTTTCAACATGACGTTATGGCAGGGACACGGAAAAATCCAGAGTATACCCAGAGTCTAGTGGTCAAAAAATTATCTATACTAAATCTTTTCAGTCATTCCCCTCTTAAAAATGAATTCTGACGGTAGAACTTTTGCTGAGATGTCAAATGCACTCAGTAGGAACAGCAGTGGTACTAACTGTGTTTTTGCACCCTAAAACACTGAGAAGAAATCCGGCAAAACACTTTCTTGCTCACCACCACGGGGCGCCTTTGATTAAATTTCAGCGGTTCGGTGAATTAACACTTTTTTCTTCAAGGCATAATTCTTAATCAGTTATGTTTTATTCACTTTGGGAAATCTACCTTTGTCAAAAAAGGAACAGATTATTTTGGTGTCCGAAATTCACCTGACAAATGTCATTGTTGACATTTTTTCTTTTGGCATTTATAAAGAATAATTTCTATGGGTGTTTCATGTATCGGGATCTCTTCTGACTCCAGGATTTCATAGAATGAGAAATGGATTGTTAGGGCAATCTGAAGCTTTTACGAAAACTTTAATTCACTGAAGAGTCAAAACAATTGTGGGTTACTTAAAGAAAGAAAAGTGTCCTCAATCACCTTTTCCGTAGGGCCAGGAAAGAAATTCTCGTAACTTAATTCCTATTCTCCTTTGTCATTCATAAATTTTGTATCAAAAGCGGTTTATTCGATTTCTCTTCATTTCTAAGTCTTACAGAGTAATTATTTAGTTAAAATAATCTTTGTTAAGATTTAAAAGAAACAGATAAATTAGAAAATGATGAATAAGGGAGAGACACGGTGACATATTTAGCCTTAGAAACCATTATGATCCTCCTTTGTACAGTTAACAGTTTAAATCTTTTGCGGTAACACATTCATTTCTAAGAAACGCTATAGTTAGATGGAGGAAAAGTTTTTTTCTAGAATCACATACACCAGCATAAAACTTCTGTATTATAGGACAAATCCTGCTTAGTGCATACATAGGTAATCATCGATCTCTGATATCTCTCTGGAAGAAACTCAAAACGAATTCACTGCGACATGACCTTATTTATAGTCCCAAGAATTATGTCGATCCATAGGATAAACGTACTAGCAAAATAAACCTTGTAAAACAATTTTTATATTAAATTACACTTCTTTCTTGGGAGAGAATGCCTTTGGTGGGAAGGTTAAGAAAAATGTTTAAATATCGGCTTTTCCTCAAAAAGTAGGATGCAGCCTGAACCTCTCTGGGCACTTCTGCTGTGAGGAGCAGCAGTCCTGAGTGCCGTTCATGCGTTCGCGCCTTGCTCGGAATCATGGCACATGCCCACCTCACACAATGGGTGCCAAGGATACCAGCACTGCTCTTGCTCTCATCACGGATGACAGTTACACCCGACATTCCAAGCGCCATGCTTTCTCCGAGGCATTTTCAATGTATGGTTTACTATATCCTTCATATTCATTTTATCAAGGAAGGTCGGTTTTACTGTCCCTATGTTAAAATTGAGGGAATCACACGCCCAGTGAGGTTAAATCGTTTCCTGACGTGCCCTGGCGTCAAGGAAAAGAAGTGCATAATGTGCACCCAGCACTCTCTCTTGAAACCTGCGGTTTTAGCCACTGCCTGTACTTCACTGCCTTTACAAAAACCTTTTTACACTTGATACTGATCACAATATTCAGGCATGAAAGCATTTTCAACATGACTTTATGGCAGGGACACGGAAAAATCCAGAGTATACCCAGAGTCTAGTTGTCAAAAAATTATCTATACTAAATCTTTTCAGTCATTCCCCTCTTAAAAATGAATTCTGACGGTAGAACTTTTGCTGAGATGTCAAATGCACTCAGTAGGAACAGCAGTGGTACTAACTGTGTTTTTGCACCCTAAAACACTGAGAAGAAATCCGGCAAAACACTTTCTTGCTCACCACCACGGGGCGCCTTTGATTAAATTTCAGCGGTTCGGTGAATTAACACTTTTTTCATCAAGGCAGAATTCTTAATCAGTTATGTTTTATTCACTTTGGGAAATCTACCTTTGTCAAAAAAGGAACATATTATTTTGGTGTCCGAAATTCACCTGACAAATGTCATTGTTGACATTTTTCCTATTGGCATTTATAAAGAATAATTTCTATGGGTGTTTCATGTATCGGGATCTCTTCTGACTCCAGGATTTCATAGAATGAGAAATGGATTGTTAGGGCAATCTGAAGCTTTTACGAAAACTTTAATTCACTGAAGAGTCAAAACAATTGTGGGTTACTTAAAGAAAGAAAAGTGTCCTCAATCACCTTTTCCGTAGGGCCAGGAAAGAAATTCACATAACTTAATTCCTATTCTCCTTTGTCATTCATAAATTTTGCATCAAAAGCGGTTTATTCGTTTTCTCTTCATTTCTAAGTCTTACAGAGTAATTATTTAGTTAAAATAATCTTTGTTAAGATTTAAAAGAAACAGATAAATTAGAAAATGATGAATAAGGGAGAGACACGGTGACAGATTTAGCCTTAGAAACCATTATAATTCTCCTTTGTACAGTTAACAGTTTAAATCTTTTGCGGTAACACATTCATTTCTAAGAACGCTATAGGGAGATGGAGGAAAAGTTTTTTTCTAGAATCACATACACCAGCATAAAACTTCTGTATTATAGGACAAATCCTGCTTAGTGCATACATAGGTAATCATCGATCTCTGGTATCTCTCTGGAAGAAACTCAAAACGAATTCACTGCGACATGACCTTATTTATAGTCCCAAGAAGTATGTCGATCCATAGGATAAACGTACTAGCAAAATAAACCTTGTAAAACAATTTTTATATTAAATTACACTTCTTTCTTGGGAGAGAATGCCTTTGGTGGGAAGGTTAAGAAAAATGTTTAAATATCGGCTTTTCCTTAAAAAGTAGGATGCAGCCTGAACCTCTCTGGGCACTTCTGCAGCGAGGAGCAGCAGTCCTGAGTGCCGTTCATGCGTTCGCGCCTTGCTCGGAATCATGGCACATGCCCACCTCACACAATGGGTGCCAAGGATACCAGCACTGCTCTTGCTCTCATCACGGATGACAGTTACACCCGACATTCCAAGCGCCATGCTTTCTCCGAGGCATTTTGAATGTATGGTTTACTATATCCTTCATATTCATTTTATCAAGGAAGGTCGGTTTTACTGTCCCTATGTTAAAATTGAGGGAATCACACGCCCAGTGAGGTTAAATCGTTTCCTGACGTGCCCTGGCGTCAAGGAAAAGAAGTGCATAATGTGCACCCAGCACTCTCTCTTGAAACCTGCGGTTTTAGCCACTGCCTGTACTTCACTGCCTTTACAAAAACCTTTTTACACTTGATACTGATCACAATATTCAGGCATGAAAGCATTTTCAACATGACTTATGGCAGGGACATGGAAAAATCCAGAGTATACCCAGAGTCTAGTTGTCAAAAAATTATCTATACTAAATCTTTTCAGTCATTCCCCTCTTAAAAATGAATTCTGACGGTAGAACTTTTGCTGAGATGTCAAATGCACTCAGTAGGAACAGCAGTGGTACTAACTGTGTTTTTGCACCCTAAAACACTGAGAAGAAATCCGGCAAAACACTTTCTTGCTCACCACCACGGGGCGCCTTTGATTAAATTTCAGCGGTTCGGTGAATTAACACTTTTTTCTTCAAGGCATAATTCTTAATCAGTTATGTTTTATTCACTTTGGGAAATCTACCTTTGTCAAAAAAGGAACAGATTATTTTGGTGTCCGAAATTCACCTGACAAATGTCATTGTTGACATTTTTCCTATTGGCATTTATAAAGAATAATTTCTATGGGTGTTTCATGTATCGGGATCTCTTCTGACTCCAGGATTTCATAGAATGAGAAATGGATTGTTAGGGCAATCTGAAGCTTTTACGAAAACTTTAATTCACTGAAGAGTCAAAACAATTGTGGGTTACTTAAAGAAAGAAAAGTGTCCTCAATCACCTTTTCCGTAGGGCCAGGAAAGAAATTCACATAACTTAATTCCTATTCTCCTTTGTCATTCATAAATTTTGCATCAAAAGCGGTTTATTCGTTTTCTCTTCATTTCTAAGTCTTACAGAGTAATTATTTAGTTAAAATAATCTTTGTTAAGATTTAAAAGAAACAGATAAATTAGAAAATGATGAATAAGGGAGAGACACGGTGACAGATTTAGCCTTAGAAACCATTATAATTCTCCTTTGTACAGTTAACAGTTTAAATCTTTTGCGGTAACACATTCATTTCTAAGAACGCTATAGGGAGATGGAGGAAAAGTTTTTTTCTAGAATCACATACACCAGCATAAAACTTCTGTATTATAGGACAAATCCTGCTTAGTGCATACATAGGTAATCATCGATCTCTGGTATCTCTCTGGAAGAAACTCAAAACGAATTCACTGCGACATGACCTTATTTATAGTCCCAAGAAGTATGTCGATCCATAGGATAAACGTACTAGCAAAATAAACCTTGTAAAACAATTTTTATATTAAATTACACTTCTTTCTTGGGAGAGAATGCCTTTGGTGGGAAGGTTAAGAAAAATGTTTAAATATCGGCTTTTCCTTAAAAAGTAGGATGCAGCCTGAACCTCTCTGGGCACTTCTGCAGCGAGGAGCAGCAGTCCTGAGTGCCGTTCATGCGTTCGCGCCTTGCTCGGAATCATGGCACATGCCCACCTCACACAATGGGTGCCAAGGATACCAGCACTGCTCTTGCTCTCAACACGGATGACAGTTACACCCGACAATCCAAGCGCCATGCTTTCTCCGAGGCATTTTGAATGTATGGTTTACTATATCCTTCATATTCATTTTATCAAGGAAGGTCGGTTTTACTGTCCCTATGTTAAAATTGAGGGAATCACACGCCCAGTGAGGTTAAATCGTTTCCTGACGTGCCCTGGCGTCAAGGAAAAGAAGTGCGTGATGTGCGCCCTGCACTCTCTCCTGAAACCTGCGGTTTTAGCCACTGCCTGTACTTCACTGCCTTTACAAAAACCTTTTTACACTTGATACTGATCACAATATTCAGGCATGAAAGCATTTTCAACATGACGTTATGGCAGGGACACGGAGAAATCCAGAGTATACCCAGAGTCTAGTGGTCAAAAAATTATCTATACTAAATCTTTTCAGTCATTCCCCTCTTAAAAATGAATTCTGACGGTAGAACTTTTGCTGAGATGTCAAATGCACTCAGTAGGAACAGCAGTGGTACTAACTGTGTTTTTGCACCCTAAAACACTGAGAAGAAATCCGGCAAAACACTTTCTTGCTCACCACCACGGGGCGCCTTTGATTAAATTTCAGCGGTTCGGTGAATTAACACTTTTTTCATCAAGGCATAATTCTTAATCAGTTATGTTTTATTCACTTTGGGAAATCTACCTTTGTCAAAAAAGGAACAGATTATTTTGGTGTCCGAAATTCACCTGACAAATGTCATTGTTGACATTTTTTCTTTTGGCATTTATAAAGAATAATTTCTATGGGTGTTTCATGTATCGGGATCTCTTCTGACTCCAGGATTTCATAGAATGAGAAATGGATTGTTAGGGCAATCTGAAGCTTTTACGAAAACTTTAATTCACTGAAGAGTCAAAACAATTGTGGGTTACTTAAAGAAAGAAAAGTGTCCTCAATCACCTTTTCCGTAGGGCCAGGAAAGAAATTCTCGTAACTTAATTCCTATTCTCCTTTGTCATTCATAAATTTTGTATCAAAAGCGGTTTATTCGATTTCTCTTCATTTCTAAGTCTTACAGAGTAATTATTTAGTTAAAATAATCTTTGTTAAGATTTAAAAGAAACAGATAAATTAGAAAATGATGAATAAGGGAGAGACACGGTGACAGATTTAGCCTTAGAAACCATTATGATCCTCCTTTGTACAGTTAACAGTTTAAATCTTTTGCGGTAACACATTCATTTCTAAGAAACGCTATAGTTAGATGGAGGAAAAGTTTTTTTCTAGAATCACATACACCAGCATAAAACTTCTGTATTATAGGACAAATCCTGCTTAGTGCATACATAGGTAATCATCGATCTCTGGTATCTCTCTGGAAGAAACTCAAAACGAATTCACTGCGACATGACCTTATTTATAGTCCCAAGAAGTATGTCGATCCATAGGATAAACGTACTAGCAAAATAAACCTTGTAAAACAATTTTTATATTAAATTACACTTCTTTCTTGGGAGAGAATGCCTTTGGTGGGAAGGTTAAGAAAAATGTTTAAATATCGGCTTTTCCTCAAAAAGTAGGATGCAGCCTGAACCTCTCTGGGCACTTCTGCTGTGAGGAGCAGCAGTCCTGAGTGCCGTTCATGCGTTCGCGCCTTGCTCGGAATCATGGCACATGCCCACCTCACACAATGGGTGCCAAGGATACCAGCACTGCTCTTGCTCTCATCACGGATGACAGTTACACCCGACATTCCAAGCGCCATGCTTTCTCCGAGGCATTTTCAATGTATGGTTTACTATATCCTTCATATTCATTTTATCAAGGAAGGTCGGTTTTACTGTCCCTATGTTAAAATTGAGGGAATCACACGCCCAGTGAGGTTAAATCGTTTCCTGACGTGCCCTGGCGTCAAGGAAAAGAAGTGCATAATGTGCACCCAGCACTCTCTCTTGAAACCTGCGGTTTTAGCCACTGCCTGTACTTCACTGCCTTTACAAAAACCTTTTTACACTTGATACTGATCACAATATTCAGGCATGAAAGCATTTTCAACATGACTTTATGGCAGGGACACGGAAAAATCCAGAGTATACCCAGAGTCTAGTTGTCAAAAAATTATCTATACTAAATCTTTTCAGTCATTCCCCTCTTAAAAATGAATTCTGACGGTAGAACTTTTGCTGAGATGTCAAATGCACTCAGTAGGAACAGCAGTGGTACTAACTGTGTTTTTGCACCCTAAAACACTGAGAAGAAATCCGGCAAAACACTTTCTTGCTCACCACCACGGGGCGCCTTTGATTAAATTTCAGCGGTTCGGTGAATTAACACTTTTTTCATCAAGGCAGAATTCTTAATCAGTTATGTTTTATTCACTTTGGGAAATCTACCTTTGTCAAAAAAGGAACATATTATTTTGGTGTCCGAAATTCACCTGACAAATGTCATTGTTGACATTTTTCCTATTGGCATTTATAAAGAATAATTTCTATGGGTGTTTCATGTATCGGGATCTCTTCTGACTCCAGGATTTCATAGAATGAGAAATGGATTGTTAGGGCAATCTGAAGCTTTTACGAAAACTTTAATTCACTGAAGAGTCAAAACAATTGTGGGTTACTTAAAGAAAGAAAAGTGTCCTCAATCACCTTTTCCGTAGGGCCAGGAAAGAAATTCACATAACTTAATTCCTATTCTCCTTTGTCATTCATAAATTTTGCATCAAAAGCGGTTTATTCGTTTTCTCTTCATTTCTAAGTCTTACAGAGTAATTATTTAGTTAAAATAATCTTTGTTAAGATTTAAAAGAAACAGATAAATTAGAAAATGATGAATAAGGGAGAGACACGGTGACAGATTTAGCCTTAGAAACCATTATAATTCTCCTTTGTACAGTTAACAGTTTAAATCTTTTGCGGTAACACATTCATTTCTAAGAACGCTATAGGGAGATGGAGGAAAAGTTTTTTTCTAGAATCACATACACCAGCATAAAACTTCTGTATTATAGGACAAATCCTGCTTAGTGCATACATAGGTAATCATCGATCTCTGGTATCTCTCTGGAAGAAACTCAAAACGAATTCACTGCGACATGACCTTATTTATAGTCCCAAGAAGTATGTCGATCCATAGGATAAACGTACTAGCAAAATAAACCTTGTAAAACAATTTTTATATTAAATTACACTTCTTTCTTGGGAGAGAATGCCTTTGGTGGGAAGGTTAAGAAAAATGTTTAAATATCGGCTTTTCCTTAAAAAGTAGGATGCAGCCTGAACCTCTCTGGGCACTTCTGCAGCGAGGAGCAGCAGTCCTGAGTGCCGTTCATGCGTTCGCGCCTTGCTCGGAATCATGGCACATGCCCACCTCACACAATGGGTGCCAAGGATACCAGCACTGCTCTTGCTCTCATCACGAATGACAGTTACACCCGACATTCCAAGCGCCATGCTTTCTCCGAGGCATTTTGAATGTATGGTTTACTATATCCTTCATATTCATTTTATCAAGGAAGGTCGGTTTTACTGTCCCTATGTTAAAATTGAGGGAATCACACGCCCAGTGAGGTTAAATCGTTTCCTGACGTGCCCTGGCGTCAAGGAAAAGAAGTGCATAATGTGCACCCAGCACTCTCTCTTGAAACCTGCGGTTTTAGCCACTGCCTGTACTTCACTGCCTTTACAAAAACCTTTTTACACTTGATACTGATCACAATATTCAGGCATGAAAGCATTTTCAACATGACTTATGGCAGGGACATGGAAAAATCCAGAGTATACCCAGAGTCTAGTTGTCAAAAAATTATCTATACTAAATCTTTTCAGTCATTCCCCTCTTAAAAATGAATTCTGACGGTAGAACTTTTGCTGAGATGTCAAATGCACTCAGTAGGAACAGCAGTGGTACTAACTGTGTTTTTGCACCCTAAAACACTGAGAAGAAATCCGGCAAAACACTTTCTTGCTCACCACCACGGGGCGCCTTTGATTAAATTTCAGCGGTTCGGTGAATTAACACTTTTTTCTTCAAGGCATAATTCTTAATCAGTTATGTTTTATTCACTTTGGGAAATCTACCTTTGTCAAAAAAGGAACAGATTATTTTGGTGTCCGAAATTCACCTGACAAATGTCATTGTTGACATTTTTCCTATTGGCATTTATAAAGAATAATTTCTATGGGTGTTTCATGTATCGGGATCTCTTCTGACTCCAGGATTTCATAGAATGAGAAATGGATTGTTAGGGCAATCTGAAGCTTTTACGAAAACTTTAATTCACTGAAGAGTCAAAACAATTGTGGGTTACTTAAAGAAAGAAAAGTGTCCTCAATCACCTTTTCCGTAGGGCCAGGAAAGAAATTCACATAACTTAATTCCTATTCTCCTTTGTCATTCATAAATTTTGCATCAAAAGCGGTTTATTCGTTTTCTCTTCATTTCTAAGTCTTACAGAGTAATTATTTAGTTAAAATAATCTTTGTTAAGATTTAAAAGAAACAGATAAATTAGAAAATGATGAATAAGGGAGAGACACGGTGACAGATTTAGCCTTAGAAACCATTATAATTCTCCTTTGTACAGTTAACAGTTTAAATCTTTTGCGGTAACACATTCATTTCTAAGAACGCTATAGGGAGATGGAGGAAAAGTTTTTTTCTAGAATCACATACACCAGCATAAAACTTCTGTATTATAGGACAAATCCTGCTTAGTGCATACATAGGTAATCATCGATCTCTGGTATCTCTCTGGAAGAAACTCAAAACGAATTCACTGCGACATGACCTTATTTATAGTCCCAAGAAGTATGTCGATCCATAGGATAAACGTACTAGCAAAATAAACCTTGTAAAACAATTTTTATATTAAATTACACTTCTTTCTTGGGAGAGAATGCCTTTGGTGGGAAGGTTAAGAAAAATGTTTAAATATCGGCTTTTCCTTAAAAAGTAGGATGCAGCCTGAACCTCTCTGGGCACTTCTGCAGCGAGGAGCAGCAGTCCTGAGTGCCGTTCATGCGTTCGCGCCTTGCTCGGAATCATGGCACATGCCCACCTCACACAATGGGTGCCAAGGATACCAGCACTGCTCTTGCTCTCAACACGGATGACAGTTACACCCGACAATCCAAGCGCCATGCTTTCTCCGAGGCATTTTGAATGTATGGTTTACTATATCCTTCATATTCATTTTATCAAGGAAGGTCGGTTTTACTGTCCCTATGTTAAAATTGAGGGAATCACACGCCCAGTGAGGTTAAATCGTTTCCTGACGTGCCCTGGCGTCAAGGAAAAGAAGTGCGTGATGTGCGCCCTGCACTCTCTCCTGAAACCTGCGGTTTTAGCCACTGCCTGTACTTCACTGCCTTTACAAAAACCTTTTTACACTTGATACTGATCACAATATTCAGGCATGAAAGCATTTTCAACATGACGTTATGGCAGGGACACGGAAAAATCCAGAGTATACCCAGAGTCTAGTGGTCAAAAAATTATCTATACTAAATCTTTTCAGTCATTCCCCTCTTAAAAATGAATTCTGACGGTAGAACTTTTGCTGAGATGTCAAATGCACTCAGTAGGAACAGCAGTGGTACTAACTGTGTTTTTGCACCCTAAAACACTGAGAAGAAATCCGGCAAAACACTTTCTTGCTCACCACCACGGGGCGCCTTTGATTAAATTTCAGCGGTTCGGTGAATTAACACTTTTTTCATCAAGGCATAATTCTTAATCAGTTATGTTTTATTCACTTTGGGAAATCTACCTTTGTCAAAAAAGGAACAGATTATTTTGGTGTCCGAAATTCACCTGACAAATGTCATTGTTGACATTTTTTCTTTTGGCATTTATAAAGAATAATTTCTATGGGTGTTTCATGTATCGGGATCTCTTCTGACTCCAGGATTTCATAGAATGAGAAATGGATTGTTAGGGCAATCTGAAGCTTTTACGAAAACTTTAATTCACTGTAGAGTCAAAACAATTGTGGGTTACTTAAAGAAAGAAAAGTGTCCTCAATCACCTTTTCCGCAGAGCAAGGAAAGAAATTCTCGTAACTTAATTCCTATTCTCCTTTGTCATTCATAAATTTTGTATCAAAAGCGGTTTATTCGATTTCTCTTCATTTCTAAGTCTTACAGAGTAATTATTAATTAAAATAATCTTTGTTAAGATTTAAAAGAAACAGATAAATTAGAAAATGATGAATAAGGGAGAGACACGGTGACAGATTTAGCCTTAGAAACCATTATGATCCTCCTTTGTACAGTTAACAGTTTAAATCTTTTGCGGTAACACATTCATTTCTAAGAAACGCTATAGTTAGATGGAGGAAAAGTTTTTTTCTAGAATCACATACACCAGCATAAAACTTCTGTATTATAGGACAAATCCTGCTTAGTGCATACATAGGTAATCATCGATCTCTGATATCTCTCTGGAAGAAACTCAAAACGAATTCACTGCGACATGACCTTATTTATAGTCCCAAGAATTATGTCGATCCATAGGATAAACGTACTAGCAAAATAAACCTTGTAAAACAATTTTTATATTAAATTACACTTCTTTCTTGGGAGAGAATGCCTTTGGTGGGAAGGTTAAGAAAAATGTTTAAATATCGGCTTTTCCTCAAAAAGTAGGATGCAGCCTGAACCTCTCTGGGCACTTCTGCTGTGAGGAGCAGCAGTCCTGAGTGCCGTTCATGCGTTCGCGCCTTGCTCGGAATCATGGCACATGCCCACCTCACACAATGGGTGCCAAGGATACCAGCACTGCTCTTGCTCTCATCACGGATGACAGTTACACCCGACATTCCAAGCGCCATGCTTTCTCCGAGGCATTTTCAATGTATGGTTTACTATATCCTTCATATTCATTTTATCAAGGAAGGTCGGTTTTACTGTCCCTATGTTAAAATTGAGGGAATCACACGCCCAGTGAGGTTAAATCGTTTCCTGACGTGCCCTGGCGTCAAGGAAAAGAAGTGCATAATGTGCACCCAGCACTCTCTCTTGAAACCTGCGGTTTTAGCCACTGCCTGTACTTCACTGCCTTTACAAAAACCTTTTTACACTTGATACTGATCACAATATTCAGGCATGAAAGCATTTTCAACATGACTTTATGGCAGGGACACGGAAAAATCCAGAGTATACCCAGAGTCTAGTTGTCAAAAAATTATCTATACTAAATCTTTTCAGTCATTCCCCTCTTAAAAATGAATTCTGACGGTAGAACTTTTGCTGAGATGTCAAATGCACTCAGTAGGAACAGCAGTGGTACTAACTGTGTTTTTGCACCCTAAAACACTGAGAAGAAATCCGGCAAAACACTTTCTTGCTCACCACCACGGGGCGCCTTTGATTAAATTTCAGCGGTTCGGTGAATTAACACTTTTTTCATCAAGGCAGAATTCTTAATCAGTTATGTTTTATTCACTTTGGGAAATCTACCTTTGTCAAAAAAGGAACATATTATTTTGGTGTCCGAAATTCACCTGACAAATGTCATTGTTGACATTTTTCCTATTGGCATTTATAAAGAATAATTTCTATGGGTGTTTCATGTATCGGGATCTCTTCTGACTCCAGGATTTCATAGAATGAGAAATGGATTGTTAGGGCAATCTGAAGCTTTTACGAAAACTTTAATTCACTGAAGAGTCAAAACAATTGTGGGTTACTTAAAGAAAGAAAAGTGTCCTCAATCACCTTTTCCGTAGGGCCAGGAAAGAAATTCACATAACTTAATTCCTATTCTCCTTTGTCATTCATAAATTTTGCATCAAAAGCGGTTTATTCGTTTTCTCTTCATTTCTAAGTCTTACAGAGTAATTATTTAGTTAAAATAATCTTTGTTAAGATTTAAAAGAAACAGATAAATTAGAAAATGATGAATAAGGGAGAGACACGGTGACAGATTTAGCCTTAGAAACCATTATAATTCTCCTTTGTACAGTTAACAGTTTAAATCTTTTGCGGTAACACATTCATTTCTAAGAACGCTATAGGGAGATGGAGGAAAAGTTTTTTTCTAGAATCACATACACCAGCATAAAACTTCTGTATTATAGGACAAATCCTGCTTAGTGCATACATAGGTAATCATCGATCTCTGATATCTCTCTGGAAGAAACTCAAAACGAATTCACTGCGACATGACCTTATTTATAGTCCCAAGAATTATGTCGATCCATAGGATAAACGTACTAGCAAAATAAACCTTGTAAAACAATTTTTATATTAAATTACACTTCTTTCTTGGGAGAGAATGCCTTTGGTGGGAAGGTTAAGAAAAATGTTTAAATATCGGCTTTTCCTCAAAAAGTAGGATGCAGCCTGAACCTCTCTGGGCACTTCTGCTGTGAGGAGCAGCAGTCCTGAGTGCCGTTCATGCGTTCGCGCCTTGCTCGGAATCATGGCACATGCCCACCTCACACAATGGGTGCCAAGGATACCAGCACTGCTCTTGCTCTCATCACGGATGACAGTTACACCCGACATTCCAAGCGCCATGCTTTCTCCGAGGCATTTTCAATGTATGGTTTACTATATCCTTCATATTCATTTTATCAAGGAAGGTCGGTTTTACTGTCCCTATGTTAAAATTGAGGGAATCACACGCCCAGTGAGGTTAAATCGTTTCCTGACGTGCCCTGGCGTCAAGGAAAAGAAGTGCATAATGTGCACCCAGCACTCTCTCTTGAAACCTGCGGTTTTAGCCACTGCCTGTACTTCACTGCCTTTACAAAAACCTTTTTACACTTGATACTGATCACAATATTCAGGCATGAAAGCATTTTCAACATGACTTTATGGCAGGGACACGGAAAAATCCAGAGTATACCCAGAGTCTAGTTGTCAAAAAATTATCTATACTAAATCTTTTCAGTCATTCCCCTCTTAAAAATGAATTCTGACGGTAGAACTTTTGCTGAGATGTCAAATGCACTCAGTAGGAACAGCAGTGGTACTAACTGTGTTTTTGCACCCTAAAACACTGAGAAGAAATCCGGCAAAACACTTTCTTGCTCACCACCACGGGGCGCCTTTGATTAAATTTCAGCGGTTCGGTGAATTAACACTTTTTTCATCAAGGCAGAATTCTTAATCAGTTATGTTTTATTCACTTTGGGAAATCTACCTTTGTCAAAAAAGGAACATATTATTTTGGTGTCCGAAATTCACCTGACAAATGTCATTGTTGACATTTTTCCTATTGGCATTTATAAAGAATAATTTCTATGGGTGTTTCATGTATCGGGATCTCTTCTGACTCCAGGATTTCATAGAATGAGAAATGGATTGTTAGGGCAATCTGAAGCTTTTACGAAAACTTTAATTCACTGAAGAGTCAAAACAATTGTGGGTTACTTAAAGAAAGAAAAGTGTCCTCAATCACCTTTTCCGTAGGGCCAGGAAAGAAATTCACATAACTTAATTCCTATTCTCCTTTGTCATTCATAAATTTTGCATCAAAAGCGGTTTATTCGTTTTCTCTTCATTTCTAAGTCTTACAGAGTAATTATTTAGTTAAAATAATCTTTGTTAAGATTTAAAAGAAACAGATAAATTAGAAAATGATGAATAAGGGAGAGACACGGTGACAGATTTAGCCTTAGAAACCATTATAATTCTCCTTTGTACAGTTAACAGTTTAAATCTTTTGCGGTAACACATTCATTTCTAAGAACGCTATAGGGAGATGGAGGAAAAGTTTTTTTCTAGAATCACATACACCAGCATAAAACTTCTGTATTATAGGACAAATCCTGCTTAGTGCATACATAGGTAATCATCGATCTCTGATATCTCTCTGGAAGAAACTCAAAACGAATTCACTGCGACATGACCTTATTTATAGTCCCAAGAATTATGTCGATCCATAGGATAAACGTACTAGCAAAATAAACCTTGTAAAACAATTTTTATATTAAATTACACTTCTTTCTTGGGAGAGAATGCCTTTGGTGGGAAGGTTAAGAAAAATGTTTAAATATCGGCTTTTCCTCAAAAAGTAGGATGCAGCCTGAACCTCTCTGGGCACTTCTGCTGTGAGGAGCAGCAGTCCTGAGTGCCGTTCATGCGTTCGCGCCTTGCTCGGAATCATGGCACATGCCCACCTCACACAATGGGTGCCAAGGATACCAGCACTGCTCTTGCTCTCATCACGGATGACAGTTACACCCGACATTCCAAGCGCCATGCTTTCTCCGAGGCATTTTCAATGTATGGTTTACTATATCCTTCATATTCATTTTATCAAGGAAGGTCGGTTTTACTGTCCCTATGTTAAAATTGAGGGAATCACACGCCCAGTGAGGTTAAATCGTTTCCTGACGTGCCCTGGCGTCAAGGAAAAGAAGTGCATAATGTGCACCCAGCACTCTCTCTTGAAACCTGCGGTTTTAGCCACTGCCTGTACTTCACTGCCTTTACAAAAACCTTTTTACACTTGATACTGATCACAATATTCAGGCATGAAAGCATTTTCAACATGACTTTATGGCAGGGACACGGAAAAATCCAGAGTATACCCAGAGTCTAGTTGTCAAAAAATTATCTATACTAAATCTTTTCAGTCATTCCCCTCTTAAAAATGAATTCTGACGGTAGAACTTTTGCTGAGATGTCAAATGCACTCAGTAGGAACAGCAGTGGTACTAACTGTGTTTTTGCACCCTAAAACACTGAGAAGAAATCCGGCAAAACACTTTCTTGCTCACCACCACGGGGCGCCTTTGATTAAATTTCAGCGGTTCGGTGAATTAACACTTTTTTCATCAAGGCAGAATTCTTAATCAGTTATGTTTTATTCACTTTGGGAAATCTACCTTTGTCAAAAAAGGAACATATTATTTTGGTGTCCGAAATTCACCTGACAAATGTCATTGTTGACATTTTTCCTATTGGCATTTATAAAGAATAATTTCTATGGGTGTTTCATGTATCGGGATCTCTTCTGACTCCAGGATTTCATAGAATGAGAAATGGATTGTTAGGGCAATCTGAAGCTTTTACGAAAACTTTAATTCACTGAAGAGTCAAAACAATTGTGGGTTACTTAAAGAAAGAAAAGTGTCCTCAATCACCTTTTCCGTAGGGCCAGGAAAGAAATTCACATAACTTAATTCCTATTCTCCTTTGTCATTCATAAATTTTGCATCAAAAGCGGTTTATTCGTTTTCTCTTCATTTCTAAGTCTTACAGAGTAATTATTTAGTTAAAATAATCTTTGTTAAGATTTAAAAGAAACAGATAAATTAGAAAATGATGAATAAGGGAGAGACACGGTGACAGATTTAGCCTTAGAAACCATTATAATTCTCCTTTGTACAGTTAACAGTTTAAATCTTTTGCGGTAACACATTCATTTCTAAGAACGCTATAGGGAGATGGAGGAAAAGTTTTTTTCTAGAATCACATACACCAGCATAAAACTTCTGTATTATAGGACAAATCCTGCTTAGTGCATACATAGGTAATCATCGATCTCTGGTATCTCTCTGGAAGAAACTCAAAACGAATTCACTGCGACATGACCTTATTTATAGTCCCAAGAAGTATGTCGATCCATAGGATAAACGTACTAGCAAAATAAACCTTGTAAAACAATTTTTATATTAAATTACACTTCTTTCTTGGGAGAGAATGCCTTTGGTGGGAAGGTTAAGAAAAATGTTTAAATATCGGCTTTTCCTTCAAAAGTAGGATGCAGCCTGAACCTCTCTGGGCACTTCTGCAGCGAGGAGCAGCAGTCCTGAGTGCCGTTCATGCGTTCGCGCCTTGCTCGGAATCATGGCACATGCCCACCTCACACAATGGGTGCCAAGGATACCAGCACTGCTCTTGCTCTCATCACGGATGACAGTTACACCCGACATTCCAAGCGCCATGCTTTCTCCGAGGCATTTTGAATGTATGGTTTACTATATCCTTCATATTCATTTTATCAAGGAAGGTCGGTTTTACTGTCCCTATGTTAAAATTGAGGGAATCACACGCCCAGTGAGGTTAAATCGTTTCCTGACGTGCCCTGGCGTCAAGAAAAAGAAGTGCATAATGTGCACCCAGCACTCTCTCTTGAAACCTGCGGTTTTAGCCACTGCCTGTACTTCACTGCCTTTACAAAAACCTTTTTACACTTGATACTGATCACAATATTCAGGCATGAAAGCATTTTCAACATGACTTATGGCAGGGACATGGAAAAATCCAGAGTATACCCAGAGTCTAGTTGTCAAAAAATTATCTATACTAAATCTTTTCAGTCATTCCCCTCTTAAAAATGAATTCTGACGGTAGAACTTTTGCTGAGATGTCAAATGCACTCAGTAGGAACAGCAGTGGTACTAACTGTGTTTTTGCACCCTAAAACACTGAGAAGAAATCCGGCAAAACACTTTCTTGCTCACCACCACGGGGCGCCTTTGATTAAATTTCAGCGGTTCGGTGAATTAACACTTTTTTCTTCAAGGCAGAATTCTTAATCAGTTATGTTTTATTCACTTTGGGAAATCTACCTTTGTCAAAAAAGGAACAGATTATTTTGGTGTCCGAAATTCACCTGACAAATGTCATTGTTGACATTTTTCCTATTGGCATTTATAAAGAATAATTTCTATGGGTGTTTCATGTATCGGGATCTCTTCTGACTCCAGGATTTCATAGAATGAGAAATGGATTTTTAGGGCAATCTGAAGCTTTTACGAAAACTTTAATTCACTGAAGAGTCAAAACAATTGTGGGTTACTTAAAGAAAGAAAAGTGTCCTCAATCACCTTTTCCGTAGGGCCAGGAAAGAAATTCACATAACTTAATTCCTATTCTCCTTTGTCATTCATAAATTTTGCATCAAAAGCGGTTTATTCGTTTTCTCTTCATTTCTAAGTCTTACAGAGTAATTATTTAGTTAAAATAATCTTTGTTAAGATTTAAAAGAAACAGATAAATTAGAAAATGATGAATAAGGGAGAGACACGGTGACAGATTTAGCCTTAGAAACCATTATAATTCTCCTTTGTACAGTTAACAGTTTAAATCTTTTGCGGTAACACATTCATTTCTAAGAACGCTATAGGGAGATGGAGGAAAAGTTTTTTTCTAGAATCACATACACCAGCATAAAACTTCTGTATTATAGGACAAATCCTGCTTAGTGCATACATAGGTAATCATCGATCTCTGGTATCTCTCTGGAAGAAACTCAAAACGAATTCACTGCGACATGACCTTATTTATAGTCCCAAGAAGTATGTCGATCCATAGGATAAACGTACTAGCAAAATAAACCTTGTAAAACAATTTTTATATTAAATTACACTTCTTTCTTGGGAGAGAATGCCTTTGGTGGGAAGGTTAAGAAAAATGTTTAAATATCGGCTTTTCCTTAAAAAGTAGGATGCAGCCTGAACCTCTCTGGGCACTTCTGCAGCGAGGAGCAGCAGTCCTGAGTGCCGTTCATGCGTTCACGCCTTGCTCGGAATCATGGCACATGCCCACCTCACACAATGGGTGCCAAGGATACCAGCACTGCTCTTGCTCTCAACACGGATGACAGTTACACCCGACAATCCAAGCGCCATGCTTTCTCCGAGGCATTTTGAATGTATGGTTTACTATATCCTTCATATTCATTTTATCAAGGAAGGTCGGTTTTACTGTCCCTATGTTAAAATTGAGGGAATCACACGCCCAGTGAGGTTAAATCGTTTCCTGACGTGCCCTGGCGTCAAGGAAAAGAAGTGCGTGATGTGCGCCCTGCACTCTCTCCTGAAACCTGCGGTTTTAGCCACTGCCTGTACTTCACTGCCTTTACAAAAACCTTTTTACACTTGATACTGATCACAATATTCAGGCATGAAAGCATTTTCAACATGACGTTATGGCAGGGACACGGAAAAATCCAGAGTATACCCAGAGTCTAGTGGTCAAAAAATTATCTATACTAAATCTTTTCAGTCATTCCCCTCTTAAAAATGAATTCTGACGGTAGAACTTTTGCTGAGATGTCAAATGCACTCAGTAGGAACAGCAGTGGTACTAACTGTGTTTTTGCACCCTAAAACACTGAGAAGAAATCCGGCAAAACACTTTCTTGCTCACCACCACGGGGCGCCTTTGATTAAATTTCAGCGGTTCGGTGAATTAACACTTTTTTCATCAAGGCATAATTCTTAATCAGTTATGTTTTATTCACTTTGGGAAATCTACCTTTGTCAAAAAAGGAACAGATTATTTTGGTGTCCGAAATTCACCTGACAAATGTCATTGTTGACATTTTTTCTTTTGGCATTTATAAAGAATAATTTCTATGGGTGTTTCATGTATCGGGATCTCTTCTGACTCCAGGATTTCATAGAATGAGAAATGGATTGTTAGGGCAATCTGAAGCTTTTACGAAAACTTTAATTCACTGAAGAGTCAAAACAATTGTGGGTTACTTAAAGAAAGAAAAGTGTCCTCAATCACCTTTTCCGTAGGGCCAGGAAAGAAATTCTCGTAACTTAATTCCTATTCTCCTTTGTCATTCATAAATTTTGTATCAAAAGCGGTTTATTCGATTTCTCTTCATTTCTAAGTCTTACAGAGTAATTATTTAGTTAAAATAATCTTTGTTAAGATTTAAAAGAAACAGATAAATTAGAAAATGATGAATAAGGGAGAGACACGGTGACAGATTTAGCCTTAGAAACCATTATGATCCTCCTTTGTACAGTTAACAGTTTAAATCTTTTGCGGTAACACATTCATTTCTAAGAAACGCTATAGTTAGATGGAGGAAAAGTTTTTTTCTAGAATCACATACACCAGCATAAAACTTCTGTATTATAGGACAAATCCTGCTTAGTGCATACATAGGTAATCATCGATCTCTGATATCTCTCTGGAAGAAACTCAAAACGAATTCACTGCGACATGACCTTATTTATAGTCCCAAGAAGTATGTCGATCCATAGGATAAACGTACTAGCAAAATAAACCTTGTAAAACAATTTTTATATTAAATTACACTTCTTTCTTGGGAGAGAATGCCTTTGGTGGGAAGGTTAAGAAAAATGTTTAAATATCGGCTTTTCCTTAAAAAGTAGGATGCAGCCTGAACCTCTCTGGGCACTTCTGCAGCGAGGAGCAGCAGTCCTGAGTGCCGTTCATGCGTTCACGCCTTGCTCGGAATCATGGCACATGCCCACCTCACACAATGGGTGCCAAGGATACCAGCACTGCTCTTGCTCTCAACACGGATGACAGTTACACCCGACAATCCAAGCGCCATGCTTTCTCCGAGGCATTTTGAATGTATGGTTTACTATATCCTTCATATTCATTTTATCAAGGAAGGTCGGTTTTACTGTCCCTATGTTAAAATTGAGGGAATCACACGCCCAGTGAGGTTAAATCGTTTCCTGACGTGCCCTGGCGTCAAGGAAAAGAAGTGCGTGATGTGCGCCCTGCACTCTCTCCTGAAACCTGCGGTTTTAGCCACTGCCTGTACTTCACTGCCTTTACAAAAACCTTTTTACACTTGATACTGATCACAATATTCAGGCATGAAAGCATTTTCAACATGACGTTATGGCAGGGACACGGAAAAATCCAGAGTATACCCAGAGTCTAGTGGTCAAAAAATTATCTATACTAAATCTTTTCAGTCATTCCCCTCTTAAAAATGAATTCTGACGGTAGAACTTTTGCTGAGATGTCAAATGCACTCAGTAGGAACAGCAGTGGTACTAACTGTGTTTTTGCACCCTAAAACACTGAGAAGAAATCCGGCAAAACACTTTCTTGCTCACCACCACGGGGCGCCTTTGATTAAATTTCAGCGGTTCGGTGAATTAACACTTTTTTCATCAAGGCATAATTCTTAATCAGTTATGTTTTATTCACTTTGGGAAATCTACCTTTGTCAAAAAAGGAACAGATTATTTTGGTGTCCGAAATTCACCTGACAAATGTCATTGTTGACATTTTTTCTTTTGGCATTTATAAAGAATAATTTCTATGGGTGTTTCATGTATCGGGATCTCTTCTGACTCCAGGATTTCATAGAATGAGAAATGGATTGTTAGGGCAATCTGAAGCTTTTACGAAAACTTTAATTCACTGAAGAGTCAAAACAATTGTGGGTTACTTAAAGAAAGAAAAGTGTCCTCAATCACCTTTTCCGCAGAGCAAGGAAAGAAATTCTCGTAACTTAATTCCTATTCTCCTTTGTCATTCATAAATTTTGTATCAAAAGAGGTTTATTCGATTTCTCTTCATTTCTAAGTCTTACAGAGTAATTATTTAGTTAAAATAATCTTTGTTAAGATTTAAAAGAAACAGATAAATTAGAAAATGATGAATAAGGGAGAGACACGGTGACAGATTTAGCCTTAGAAACCATTATGATCCTCCTTTGTACAGTTAACAGTTTAAATCTTTTGCGGTAACACATTCATTTCTAAGAAACGCTATAGTTAGATGGAGGAAAAGTTTTTTTCTAGAATCACATACACCAGCATAAAACTTCTGTATTATAGGACAAATCCTGCTTAGTGCATACATAGGTAATCATCGATCTCTGATATCTCTCTGGAAGAAACTCAAAACGAATTCACTGCGACATGACCTTATTTATAGTCCCAAGAATTATGTCGATCCATAGGATAAACGTACTAGCAAAATAAACCTTGTAAAACAATTTTTATATTAAATTACACTTCTTTCTTGGGAGAGAATGCCTTTGGTGGGAAGGTTAAGAAAAATGTTTAAATATCGGCTTTTCCTCAAAAAGTAGGATGCAGCCTGAACCTCTCTGGGCACTTCTGCTGTGAGGAGCAGCAGTCCTGAGTGCCGTTCATGCGTTCGCGCCTTGCTCGGAATCATGGCACATGCCCACCTCACACAATGGGTGCCAAGGATACCAGCACTGCTCTTGCTCTCATCACGGATGACAGTTACACCCGACATTCCAAGCGCCATGCTTTCTCCGAGGCATTTTCAATGTATGGTTTACTATATCCTTCATATTCATTTTATCAAGGAAGGTCGGTTTTACTGTCCCTATGTTAAAATTGAGGGAATCACACGCCCAGTGAGGTTAAATCGTTTCCTGACGTGCCCTGGCGTCAAGGAAAAGAAGTGCATAATGTGCACCCAGCACTCTCTCTTGAAACCTGCGGTTTTAGCCACTGCCTGTACTTCACTGCCTTTACAAAAACCTTTTTACACTTGATACTGATCACAATATTCAGGCATGAAAGCATTTTCAACATGACTTTATGGCAGGGACACGGAAAAATCCAGAGTATACCCAGAGTCTAGTTGTCAAAAAATTATCTATACTAAATCTTTTCAGTCATTCCCCTCTTAAAAATGAATTCTGACGGTAGAACTTTTGCTGAGATGTCAAATGCACTCAGTAGGAACAGCAGTGGTACTAACTGTGTTTTTGCACCCTAAAACACTGAGAAGAAATCCGGCAAAACACTTTCTTGCTCACCACCACGGGGCGCCTTTGATTAAATTTCAGCGGTTCGGTGAATTAACACTTTTTTCATCAAGGCAGAATTCTTAATCAGTTATGTTTTATTCACTTTGGGAAATCTACCTTTGTCAAAAAAGGAACATATTATTTTGGTGTCCGAAATTCACCTGACAAATGTCATTGTTGACATTTTTCCTATTGGCATTTATAAAGAATAATTTCTATGGGTGTTTCATGTATCGGGATCTCTTCTGACTCCAGGATTTCATAGAATGAGAAATGGATTTTTAGGGCAATCTGAAGCTTTTACGAAAACTTTAATTCACTGAAGAGTCAAAACAATTGTGGGTTACTTAAAGAAAGAAAAGTGTCCTCAATCACCTTTTCCGTAGGGCCAGGAAAGAAATTCACATAACTTAATTCCTATTCTCCTTTGTCATTCATAAATTTTGCATCAAAAGCGGTTTATTCGTTTTCTCTTCATTTCTAAGTCTTACAGAGTAATTATTTAGTTAAAATAATCTTTGTTAAGATTTAAAAGAAACAGATAAATTAGAAAATGATGAATAAGGGAGAGACACGGTGACAGATTTAGCCTTAGAAACCATTATAATTCTCCTTTGTACAGTTAACAGTTTAAATCTTTTGCGGTAACACATTCATTTCTAAGAACGCTATAGGGAGATGGAGGAAAAGTTTTTTTCTAGAATCACATACACCAGCATAAAACTTCTGTATTATAGGACAAATCCTGCTTAGTGCATACATAGGTAATCATCGATCTCTGGTATCTCTCTGGAAGAAACTCAAAACGAATTCACTGCGACATGACCTTATTTATAGTCCCAAGAAGTATGTCGATCCATAGGATAAACGTACTAGCAAAATAAACCTTGTAAAACAATTTTTATATTAAATTACACTTCTTTCTTGGGAGAGAATGCCTTTGGTGGGAAGGTTAAGAAAAATGTTTAAATATCGGCTTTTCCTTCAAAAGTAGGATGCAGCCTGAACCTCTCTGGGCACTTCTGCAGCGAGGAGCAGCAGTCCTGAGTGCCGTTCATGCGTTCGCGCCTTGCTCGGAATCATGGCACATGCCCACCTCACACAATGGGTGCCAAGGATACCAGCACTGCTCTTGCTCTCATCACGGATGACAGTTACACCCGACATTCCAAGCGCCATGCTTTCTCCGAGGCATTTTGAATGTATGGTTTACTATATCCTTCATATTCATTTTATCAAGGAAGGTCGGTTTTACTGTCCCTATGTTAAAATTGAGGGAATCACACGCCCAGTGAGGTTAAATCGTTTCCTGACGTGCCCTGGCGTCAAGGAAAAGAAGTGCATAATGTGCACCCAGCACTCTCTCTTGAAACCTGCGGTTTTAGCCACTGCCTGTACTTCACTGCCTTTACAAAAACCTTTTTACACTTGATACTGATCACAATATTCAGGCATGAAAGCATTTTCAACATGACTTATGGCAGGGACATGGAAAAATCCAGAGTATACCCAGAGTCTAGTTGTCAAAAAATTATCTATACTAAATCTTTTCAGTCATTCCCCTCTTAAAAATGAATTCTGACGGTAGAACTTTTGCTGAGATGTCAAATGCACTCAGTAGGAACAGCAGTGGTACTAACTGTGTTTTTGCACCCTAAAACACTGAGAAGAAATCCGGCAAAACACTTTCTTGCTCACCACCACGGGGCGCCTTTGATTAAATTTCAGCGGTTCGGTGAATTAACACTTTTTTCTTCAAGGCATAATTCTTAATCAGTTATGTTTTATTCACTTTGGGAAATCTACCTTTGTCAAAAAAGGAACAGATTATTTTGGTGTCCGAAATTCACCTGACAAATGTCATTGTTGACATTTTTCCTATTGGCATTTATAAAGAATAATTTCTATGGGTGTTTCATGTATCGGGATCTCTTCTGACTCCAGGATTTCATAGAATGAGAAATGGATTGTTAGGGCAATCTGAAGCTTTTACGAAAACTTTAATTCACTGAAGAGTCAAAACAATTGTGGGTTACTTAAAGAAAGAAAAGTGTCCTCAATCACCTTTTCCGTAGGGCCAGGAAAGAAATTCACATAACTTAATTCCTATTCTCCTTTGTCATTCATAAATTTTGCATCAAAAGCGGTTTATTCGTTTTCTCTTCATTTCTAAGTCTTACAGAGTAATTATTTAGTTAAAATAATCTTTGTTAAGATTTAAAAGAAACAGATAAATTAGAAAATGATGAATAAGGGAGAGACACGGTGACAGATTTAGCCTTAGAAACCATTATAATTCTCCTTTGTACAGTTAACAGTTTAAATCTTTTGCGGTAACACATTCATTTCTAAGAACGCTATAGGGAGATGGAGGAAAAGTTTTTTTCTAGAATCACATACACCAGCATAAAACTTCTGTATTATAGGACAAATCCTGCTTAGTGCATACATAGGTAATCATCGATCTCTGGTATCTCTCTGGAAGAAACTCAAAACGAATTCACTGCGACATGACCTTATTTATAGTCCCAAGAAGTATGTCGATCCATAGGATAAACGTACTAGCAAAATAAACCTTGTAAAACAATTTTTATATTAAATTACACTTCTTTCTTGGGAGAGAATGCCTTTGGTGGGAAGGTTAAGAAAAATGTTTAAATATCGGCTTTTCCTTAAAAAGTAGGATGCAGCCTGAACCTCTCTGGGCACTTCTGCAGCGAGGAGCAGCAGTCCTGAGTGCCGTTCATGCGTTCACGCCTTGCTCGGAATCATGGCACATGCCCACCTCACACAATGGGTGCCAAGGATACCAGCACTGCTCTTGCTCTCAACACGGATGACAGTTACACCCGACAATCCAAGCGCCATGCTTTCTCCGAGGCATTTTGAATGTATGGTTTACTATATCCTTCATATTCATTTTATCAAGGAAGGTCGGTTTTACTGTCCCTATGTTAAAATTGAGGGAATCACACGCCCAGTGAGGTTAAATCGTTTCCTGACGTGCCCTGGCGTCAAGGAAAAGAAGTGCGTGATGTGCGCCCTGCACTCTCTCCTGAAACCTGCGGTTTTAGCCACTGCCTGTACTTCACTGCCTTTACAAAAACCTTTTTACACTTGATACTGATCACAATATTCAGGCATGAAAGCATTTTCAACATGACGTTATGGCAGGGACACGGAAAAATCCAGAGTATACCCAGAGTCTAGTGGTCAAAAAATTATCTATACTAAATCTTTTCAGTCATTCCCCTCTTAAAAATGAATTCTGACGGTAGAACTTTTGCTGAGATGTCAAATGCACTCAGTAGGAACAGCAGTGGTACTAACTGTGTTTTTGCACCCTAAAACACTGAGAAGAAATCCGGCAAAACACTTTCTTGCTCACCACCACGGGGCGCCTTTGATTAAATTTCAGCGGTTCGGTGAATTAACACTTTTTTCATCAAGGCATAATTCTTAATCAGTTATGTTTTATTCACTTTGGGAAATCTACCTTTGTCAAAAAAGGAACAGATTATTTTGGTGTCCGAAATTCACCTGACAAATGTCATTGTTGACATTTTTTCTTTTGGCATTTATAAAGAATAATTTCTATGGGTGTTTCATGTATCGGGATCTCTTCTGACTCCAGGATTTCATAGAATGAGAAATGGATTGTTAGGGCAATCTGAAGCTTTTACGAAAACTTTAATTCACTGAAGAGTCAAAACAATTGTGGGTTACTTAAAGAAAGAAAAGTGTCCTCAATCACCTTTTCCGTAGGGCCAGGAAAGAAATTCTCGTAACTTAATTCCTATTCTCCTTTGTCATTCATAAATTTTGTATCAAAAGCGGTTTATTCGATTTCTCTTCATTTCTAAGTCTTACAGAGTAATTATTTAGTTAAAATAATCTTTGTTAAGATTTAAAAGAAACAGATAAATTAGAAAATGATGAATAAGGGAGAGACACGGTGACATATTTAGCCTTAGAAACCATTATGATCCTCCTTTGTACAGTTAACAGTTTAAATCTTTTGCGGTAACACATTCATTTCTAAGAAACGCTATAGTTAGATGGAGGAAAAGTTTTTTTCTAGAATCACATACACCAGCATAAAACTTCTGTATTATAGGACAAATCCTGCTTAGTGCATACATAGGTAATCATCGATCTCTGATATCTCTCTGGAAGAAACTCAAAACGAATTCACTGCGACATGACCTTATTTATAGTCCCAAGAATTATGTCGATCCATAGGATAAACGTACTAGCAAAATAAACCTTGTAAAACAATTTTTATATTAAATTACACTTCTTTCTTGGGAGAGAATGCCTTTGGTGGGAAGGTTAAGAAAAATGTTTAAATATCGGCTTTTCCTCAAAAAGTAGGATGCAGCCTGAACCTCTCTGGGCACTTCTGCTGTGAGGAGCAGCAGTCCTGAGTGCCGTTCATGCGTTCGCGCCTTGCTCGGAATCATGGCACATGCCCACCTCACACAATGGGTGCCAAGGATACCAGCACTGCTCTTGCTCTCATCACGGATGACAGTTACACCCGACATTCCAAGCGCCATGCTTTCTCCGAGGCATTTTCAATGTATGGTTTACTATATCCTTCATATTCATTTTATCAAGGAAGGTCGGTTTTACTGTCCCTATGTTAAAATTGAGGGAATCACACGCCCAGTGAGGTTAAATCGTTTCCTGACGTGCCCTGGCGTCAAGGAAAAGAAGTGCATAATGTGCACCCAGCACTCTCTCTTGAAACCTGCGGTTTTAGCCACTGCCTGTACTTCACTGCCTTTACAAAAACCTTTTTACACTTGATACTGATCACAATATTCAGGCATGAAAGCATTTTCAACATGACTTTATGGCAGGGACACGGAAAAATCCAGAGTATACCCAGAGTCTAGTTGTCAAAAAATTATCTATACTAAATCTTTTCAGTCATTCCCCTCTTAAAAATGAATTCTGACGGTAGAACTTTTGCTGAGATGTCAAATGCACTCAGTAGGAACAGCAGTGGTACTAACTGTGTTTTTGCACCCTAAAACACTGAGAAGAAATCCGGCAAAACACTTTCTTGCTCACCACCACGGGGCGCCTTTGATTAAATTTCAGCGGTTCGGTGAATTAACACTTTTTTCATCAAGGCAGAATTCTTAATCAGTTATGTTTTATTCACTTTGGGAAATCTACCTTTGTCAAAAAAGGAACATATTATTTTGGTGTCCGAAATTCACCTGACAAATGTCATTGTTGACATTTTTCCTATTGGCATTTATAAAGAATAATTTCTATGGGTGTTTCATGTATCGGGATCTCTTCTGACTCCAGGATTTCATAGAATGAGAAATGGATTTTTAGGGCAATCTGAAGCTTTTACGAAAACTTTAATTCACTGAAGAGTCAAAACAATTGTGGGTTACTTAAAGAAAGAAAAGTGTCCTCAATCACCTTTTCCGTAGGGCCAGGAAAGAAATTCACATAACTTAATTCCTATTCTCCTTTGTCATTCATAAATTTTGCATCAAAAGCGGTTTATTCGTTTTCTCTTCATTTCTAAGTCTTACAGAGTAATTATTTAGTTAAAATAATCTTTGTTAAGATTTAAAAGAAACAGATAAATTAGAAAATGATGAATAAGGGAGAGACACGGTGACAGATTTAGCCTTAGAAACCATTATAATTCTCCTTTGTACAGTTAACAGTTTAAATCTTTTGCGGTAACACATTCATTTCTAAGAACGCTATAGGGAGATGGAGGAAAAGTTTTTTTCTAGAATCACATACACCAGCATAAAACTTCTGTATTATAGGACAAATCCTGCTTAGTGCATACATAGGTAATCATCGATCTCTGGTATCTCTCTGGAAGAAACTCAAAACGAATTCACTGCGACATGACCTTATTTATAGTCCCAAGAAGTATGTCGATCCATAGGATAAACGTACTAGCAAAATAAACCTTGTAAAACAATTTTTATATTAAATTACACTTCTTTCTTGGGAGAGAATGCCTTTGGTGGGAAGGTTAAGAAAAATGTTTAAATATCGGCTTTTCCTTAAAAAGTAGGATGCAGCCTGAACCTCTCTGGGCACTTCTGCAGCGAGGAGCAGCAGTCCTGAGTGCCGTTCATGCGTTCGCGCCTTGCTCGGAATCATGGCACATGCCCACCTCACACAATGGGTGCCAAGGATACCAGCACTGCTCTTGCTCTCATCACGGATGACAGTTACACCCGACATTCCAAGCGCCATGCTTTCTCCGAGGCATTTTGAATGTATGGTTTACTATATCCTTCATATTCATTTTATCAAGGAAGGTCGGTTTTACTGTCCCTATGTTAAAATTGAGGGAATCACACGCCCAGTGAGGTTAAATCGTTTCCTGACGTGCCCTGGCGTCAAGGAAAAGAAGTGCATAATGTGCACCCAGCACTCTCTCTTGAAACCTGCGGTTTTAGCCACTGCCTGTACTTCACTGCCTTTACAAAAACCTTTTTACACTTGATACTGATCACAATATTCAGGCATGAAAGCATTTTCAACATGACTTATGGCAGGGACATGGAAAAATCCAGAGTATACCCAGAGTCTAGTTGTCAAAAAATTATCTATACTAAATCTTTTCAGTCATTCCCCTCTTAAAAATGAATTCTGACGGTAGAACTTTTGCTGAGATGTCAAATGCACTCAGTAGGAACAGCAGTGGTACTAACTGTGTTTTTGCACCCTAAAACACTGAGAAGAAATCCGGCAAAACACTTTCTTGCTCACCACCACGGGGCGCCTTTGATTAAATTTCAGCGGTTCGGTGAATTAACACTTTTTTCTTCAAGGCATAATTCTTAATCAGTTATGTTTTATTCACTTTGGGAAATCTACCTTTGTCAAAAAAGGAACATATTATTTTGGTGTCCGAAATTCACCTGACAAATGTCATTGTTGACATTTTTCCTATTGGCATTTATAAAGAATAATTTCTATGGGTGTTTCATGTATCGGGATCTCTTCTGACTCCAGGATTTCATAGAATGAGAAATGGATTGTTAGGGCAATCTGAAGCTTTTACGAAAACTTTAATTCACTGAAGAGTCAAAACAATTGTGGGTTACTTAAAGAAAGAAAAGTGTCCTCAATCACCTTTTCCGTAGGGCCAGGAAAGAAATTCACATAACTTAATTCCTATTCTCCTTTGTCATTCATAAATTTTGCATCAAAAGCGGTTTATTCGTTTTCTCTTCATTTCTAAGTCTTACAGAGTAATTATTTAGTTAAAATAATCTTTGTTAAGATTTAAAAGAAACAGATAAATTAGAAAATGATGAATAAGGGAGAGACACGGTGACAGATTTAGCCTTAGAAACCATTATAATTCTCCTTTGTACAGTTAACAGTTTAAATCTTTTGCGGTAACACATTCATTTCTAAGAACGCTATAGGGAGATGGAGGAAAAGTTTTTTTCTAGAATCACATACACCAGCATAAAACTTCTGTATTATAGGACAAATCCTGCTTAGTGCATACATAGGTAATCATCGATCTCTGGTATCTCTCTGGAAGAAACTCAAAACGAATTCACTGCGACATGACCTTATTTATAGTCCCAAGAAGTATGTCGATCCATAGGATAAACGTACTAGCAAAATAAACCTTGTAAAACAATTTTTATATTAAATTACACTTCTTTCTTGGGAGAGAATGCCTTTGGTGGGAAGGTTAAGAAAAATGTTTAAATATCGGCTTTTCCTTAAAAAGTAGGATGCAGCCTGAACCTCTCTGGGCACTTCTGCAGCGAGGAGCAGCAGTCCTGAGTGCCGTTCATGCGTTCACGCCTTGCTCGGAATCATGGCACATGCCCACCTCACACAATGGGTGCCAAGGATACCAGCACTGCTCTTGCTCTCAACACGGATGACAGTTACACCCGACAATCCAAGCGCCATGCTTTCTCCGAGGCATTTTGAATGTATGGTTTACTATATCCTTCATATTCATTTTATCAAGGAAGGTCGGTTTTACTGTCCCTATGTTAAAATTGAGGGAATCACACGCCCAGTGAGGTTAAATCGTTTCCTGACGTGCCCTGGCGTCAAGGAAAAGAAGTGCGTGATGTGCGCCCTGCACTCTCTCCTGAAACCTGCGGTTTTAGCCACTGCCTGTACTTCACTGCCTTTACAAAAACCTTTTTACACTTGATACTGATCACAATATTCAGGCATGAAAGCATTTTCAACATGACGTTATGGCAGGGACACGGAAAAATCCAGAGTATACCCAGAGTCTAGTGGTCAAAAAATTATCTATACTAAATCTTTTCAGTCATTCCCCTCTTAAAAATGAATTCTGACGGTAGAACTTTTGCTGAGATGTCAAATGCACTCAGTAGGAACAGCAGTGGTACTAACTGTGTTTTTGCACCCTAAAACACTGAGAAGAAATCCGGCAAAACACTTTCTTGCTCACCACCACGGGGCGCCTTTGATTAAATTTCAGCGGTTCGGTGAATTAACACTTTTTTCATCAAGGCATAATTCTTAATCAGTTATGTTTTATTCACTTTGGGAAATCTACCTTTGTCAAAAAAGGAACAGATTATTTTGGTGTCCGAAATTCACCTGACAAATGTCATTGTTGACATTTTTTCTTTTGGCATTTATAAAGAATAATTTCTATGGGTGTTTCATGTATCGGGATCTCTTCTGACTCCAGGATTTCATAGAATGAGAAATGGATTGTTAGGGCAATCTGAAGCTTTTACGAAAACTTTAATTCACTGAAGAGTCAAAACAATTGTGGGTTACTTAAAGAAAGAAAAGTGTCCTCAATCACCTTTTCCGTAGGGCCAGGAAAGAAATTCTCGTAACTTAATTCCTATTCTCCTTTGTCATTCATAAATTTTGTATCAAAAGCGGTTTATTCGATTTCTCTTCATTTCTAAGTCTTACAGAGTAATTATTTAGTTAAAATAATCTTTGTTAAGATTTAAAAGAAACAGATAAATTAGAAAATGATGAATAAGGGAGAGACACGGTGACATATTTAGCCTTAGAAACCATTATGATCCTCCTTTGTACAGTTAACAGTTTAAATCTTTTGCGGTAACACATTCATTTCTAAGAAACGCTATAGTTAGATGGAGGAAAAGTTTTTTTCTAGAATCACATACACCAGCATAAAACTTCTGTATTATAGGACAAATCCTGCTTAGTGCATACATAGGTAATCATCGATCTCTGATATCTCTCTGGAAGAAACTCAAAACGAATTCACTGCGACATGACCTTATTTATAGTCCCAAGAATTATGTCGATCCATAGGATAAACGTACTAGCAAAATAAACCTTGTAAAACAATTTTTATATTAAATTACACTTCTTTCTTGGGAGAGAATGCCTTTGGTGGGAAGGTTAAGAAAAATGTTTAAATATCGGCTTTTCCTCAAAAAGTAGGATGCAGCCTGAACCTCTCTGGGCACTTCTGCTGTGAGGAGCAGCAGTCCTGAGTGCCGTTCATGCGTTCGCGCCTTGCTCGGAATCATGGCACATGCCCACCTCACACAATGGGTGCCAAGGATACCAGCACTGCTCTTGCTCTCATCACGGATGACAGTTACACCCGACATTCCAAGCGCCATGCTTTCTCCGAGGCATTTTCAATGTATGGTTTACTATATCCTTCATATTCATTTTATCAAGGAAGGTCGGTTTTACTGTCCCTATGTTAAAATTGAGGGAATCACACGCCCAGTGAGGTTAAATCGTTTCCTGACGTGCCCTGGCGTCAAGGAAAAGAAGTGCATAATGTGCACCCAGCACTCTCTCTTGAAACCTGCGGTTTTAGCCACTGCCTGTACTTCACTGCCTTTACAAAAACCTTTTTACACTTGATACTGATCACAATATTCAGGCATGAAAGCATTTTCAACATGACTTTATGGCAGGGACACGGAAAAATCCAGAGTATACCCAGAGTCTAGTTGTCAAAAAATTATCTATACTAAATCTTTTCAGTCATTCCCCTCTTAAAAATGAATTCTGACGGTAGAACTTTTGCTGAGATGTCAAATGCACTCAGTAGGAACAGCAGTGGTACTAACTGTGTTTTTGCACCCTAAAACACTGAGAAGAAATCCGGCAAAACACTTTCTTGCTCACCACCACGGGGCGCCTTTGATTAAATTTCAGCGGTTCGGTGAATTAACACTTTTTTCATCAAGGCAGAATTCTTAATCAGTTATGTTTTATTCACTTTGGGAAATCTACCTTTGTCAAAAAAGGAACATATTATTTTGGTGTCCGAAATTCACCTGACAAATGTCATTGTTGACATTTTTCCTATTGGCATTTATAAAGAATAATTTCTATGGGTGTTTCATGTATCGGGATCTCTTCTGACTCCAGGATTTCATAGAATGAGAAATGGATTTTTAGGGCAATCTGAAGCTTTTACGAAAACTTTAATTCACTGAAGAGTCAAAACAATTGTGGGTTACTTAAAGAAAGAAAAGTGTCCTCAATCACCTTTTCCGTAGGGCCAGGAAAGAAATTCACATAACTTAATTCCTATTCTCCTTTGTCATTCATAAATTTTGCATCAAAAGCGGTTTATTCGTTTTCTCTTCATTTCTAAGTCTTACAGAGTAATTATTTAGTTAAAATAATCTTTGTTAAGATTTAAAAGAAACAGATAAATTAGAAAATGATGAATAAGGGAGAGACACGGTGACAGATTTAGCCTTAGAAACCATTATAATTCTCCTTTGTACAGTTAACAGTTTAAATCTTTTGCGGTAACACATTCATTTCTAAGAACGCTATAGGGAGATGGAGGAAAAGTTTTTTTCTAGAATCACATACACCAGCATAAAACTTCTGTATTATAGGACAAATCCTGCTTAGTGCATACATAGGTAATCATCGATCTCTGGTATCTCTCTGGAAGAAACTCAAAACGAATTCACTGCGACATGACCTTATTTATAGTCCCAAGAAGTATGTCGATCCATAGGATAAACGTACTAGCAAAATAAACCTTGTAAAACAATTTTTATATTAAATTACACTTCTTTCTTGGGAGAGAATGCCTTTGGTGGGAAGGTTAAGAAAAATGTTTAAATATCGGCTTTTCCTTAAAAAGTAGGATGCAGCCTGAACCTCTCTGGGCACTTCTGCAGCGAGGAGCAGCAGTCCTGAGTGCCGTTCATGCGTTCGCGCCTTGCTCGGAATCATGGCACATGCCCACCTCACACAATGGGTGCCAAGGATACCAGCACTGCTCTTGCTCTCATCACGGATGACAGTTACACCCGACATTCCAAGCGCCATGCTTTCTCCGAGGCATTTTGAATGTATGGTTTACTATATCCTTCATATTCATTTTATCAAGGAAGGTCGGTTTTACTGTCCCTATGTTAAAATTGAGGGAATCACACGCCCAGTGAGGTTAAATCGTTTCCTGACGTGCCCTGGCGTCAAGGAAAAGAAGTGCATAATGTGCACCCAGCACTCTCTCTTGAAACCTGCGGTTTTAGCCACTGCCTGTACTTCACTGCCTTTACAAAAACCTTTTTACACTTGATACTGATCACAATATTCAGGCATGAAAGCATTTTCAACATGACTTATGGCAGGGACATGGAAAAATCCAGAGTATACCCAGAGTCTAGTTGTCAAAAAATTATCTATACTAAATCTTTTCAGTCATTCCCCTCTTAAAAATGAATTCTGACGGTAGAACTTTTGCTGAGATGTCAAATGCACTCAGTAGGAACAGCAGTGGTACTAACTGTGTTTTTGCACCCTAAAACACTGAGAAGAAATCCGGCAAAACACTTTCTTGCTCACCACCACGGGGCGCCTTTGATTAAATTTCAGCGGTTCGGTGAATTAACACTTTTTTCTTCAAGGCATAATTCTTAATCAGTTATGTTTTATTCACTTTGGGAAATCTACCTTTGTCAAAAAAGGAACAGATTATTTTGGTGTCCGAAATTCACCTGACAAATGTCATTGTTGACATTTTTCCTATTGGCATTTATAAAGAATAATTTCTATGGGTGTTTCATGTATCGGGATCTCTTCTGACTCCAGGATTTCATAGAATGAGAAATGGATTTTTAGGGCAATCTGAAGCTTTTACGAAAACTTTAATTCACTGAAGAGTCAAAACAATTGTGGGTTACTTAAAGAAAGAAAAGTGTCCTCAATCACCTTTTCCGTAGGGCCAGGAAAGAAATTCACATAACTTAATTCCTATTCTCCTTTGTCATTCATAAATTTTGCATCAAAAGCGGTTTATTCGTTTTCTCTTCATTTCTAAGTCTTACAGAGTAATTATTTAGTTAAAATAATCTTTGTTAAGATTTAAAAGAAACAGATAAATTAGAAAATGATGAATAAGGGAGAGACACGGTGACAGATTTAGCCTTAGAAACCATTATAATTCTCCTTTGTACAGTTAACAGTTTAAATCTTTTGCGGTAACACATTCATTTCTAAGAACGCTATAGGGAGATGGAGGAAAAGTTTTTTTCTAGAATCACATACACCAGCATAAAACTTCTGTATTATAGGACAAATCCTGCTTAGTGCATACATAGGTAATCATCGATCTCTGGTATCTCTCTGGAAGAAACTCAAAACGAATTCACTGCGACATGACCTTATTTATAGTCCCAAGAAGTATGTCGATCCATAGGATAAACGTACTAGCAAAATAAACCTTGTAAAACAATTTTTATATTAAATTACACTTCTTTCTTGGGAGAGAATGCCTTTGGTGGGAAGGTTAAGAAAAATGTTTAAATATCGGCTTTTCCTTAAAAAGTAGGATGCAGCCTGAACCTCTCTGGGCACTTCTGCAGCGAGGAGCAGCAGTCCTGAGTGCCGTTCATGCGTTCACGCCTTGCTCGGAATCATGGCACATGCCCACCTCACACAATGGGTGCCAAGGATACCAGCACTGCTCTTGCTCTCAACACGGATGACAGTTACACCCGACAATCCAAGCGCCATGCTTTCTCCGAGGCATTTTGAATGTATGGTTTACTATATCCTTCATATTCATTTTATCAAGGAAGGTCGGTTTTACTGTCCCTATGTTAAAATTGAGGGAATCACACGCCCAGTGAGGTTAAATCGTTTCCTGACGTGCCCTGGCGTCAAGGAAAAGAAGTGCGTGATGTGCGCCCTGCACTCTCTCCTGAAACCTGCGGTTTTAGCCACTGCCTGTACTTCACTGCCTTTACAAAAACCTTTTTACACTTGATACTGATCACAATATTCAGGCATGAAAGCATTTTCAACATGACGTTATGGCAGGGACACGGAAAAATCCAGAGTATACCCAGAGTCTAGTGGTCAAAAAATTATCTATACTAAATCTTTTCAGTCATTCCCCTCTTAAAAATGAATTCTGACGGTAGAACTTTTGCTGAGATGTCAAATGCACTCAGTAGGAACAGCAGTGGTACTAACTGTGTTTTTGCACCCTAAAACACTGAGAAGAAATCCGGCAAAACACTTTCTTGCTCACCACCACGGGGCGCCTTTGATTAAATTTCAGCGGTTCGGTGAATTAACACTTTTTTCATCAAGGCATAATTCTTAATCAGTTATGTTTTATTCACTTTGGGAAATCTACCTTTGTCAAAAAAGGAACAGATTATTTTGGTGTCCGAAATTCACCTGACAAATGTCATTGTTGACATTTTTTCTTTTGGCATTTATAAAGAATAATTTCTATGGGTGTTTCATGTATCGGGATCTCTTCTGACTCCAGGATTTCATAGAATGAGAAATGGATTGTTAGGGCAATCTGAAGCTTTTACGAAAACTTTAATTCACTGAAGAGTCAAAACAATTGTGGGTTACTTAAAGAAAGAAAAGTGTCCTCAATCACCTTTTCCGTAGGGCCAGGAAAGAAATTCTCGTAACTTAATTCCTATTCTCCTTTGTCATTCATAAATTTTGTATCAAAAGCGGTTTATTCGATTTCTCTTCATTTCTAAGTCTTACAGAGTAATTATTTAGTTAAAATAATCTTTGTTAAGATTTAAAAGAAACAGATAAATTAGAAAATGATGAATAAGGGAGAGACACGGTGACATATTTAGCCTTAGAAACCATTATGATCCTCCTTTGTACAGTTAACAGTTTAAATCTTTTGCGGTAACACATTCATTTCTAAGAAACGCTATAGTTAGATGGAGGAAAAGTTTTTTTCTAGAATCACATACACCAGCATAAAACTTCTGTATTATAGGACAAATCCTGCTTAGTGCATACATAGGTAATCATCGATCTCTGATATCTCTCTGGAAGAAACTCAAAACGAATTCACTGCGACATGACCTTATTTATAGTCCCAAGAATTATGTCGATCCATAGGATAAACGTACTAGCAAAATAAACCTTGTAAAACAATTTTTATATTAAATTACACTTCTTTCTTGGGAGAGAATGCCTTTGGTGGGAAGGTTAAGAAAAATGTTTAAATATCGGCTTTTCCTCAAAAAGTAGGATGCAGCCTGAACCTCTCTGGGCACTTCTGCTGTGAGGAGCAGCAGTCCTGAGTGCCGTTCATGCGTTCGCGCCTTGCTCGGAATCATGGCACATGCCCACCTCACACAATGGGTGCCAAGGATACCAGCACTGCTCTTGCTCTCATCACGGATGACAGTTACACCCGACATTCCAAGCGCCATGCTTTCTCCGAGGCATTTTCAATGTATGGTTTACTATATCCTTCATATTCATTTTATCAAGGAAGGTCGGTTTTACTGTCCCTATGTTAAAATTGAGGGAATCACACGCCCAGTGAGGTTAAATCGTTTCCTGACGTGCCCTGGCGTCAAGGAAAAGAAGTGCATAATGTGCACCCAGCACTCTCTCTTGAAACCTGCGGTTTTAGCCACTGCCTGTACTTCACTGCCTTTACAAAAACCTTTTTACACTTGATACTGATCACAATATTCAGGCATGAAAGCATTTTCAACATGACTTTATGGCAGGGACACGGAAAAATCCAGAGTATACCCAGAGTCTAGTTGTCAAAAAATTATCTATACTAAATCTTTTCAGTCATTCCCCTCTTAAAAATGAATTCTGACGGTAGAACTTTTGCTGAGATGTCAAATGCACTCAGTAGGAACAGCAGTGGTACTAACTGTGTTTTTGCACCCTAAAACACTGAGAAGAAATCCGGCAAAACACTTTCTTGCTCACCACCACGGGGCGCCTTTGATTAAATTTCAGCGGTTCGGTGAATTAACACTTTTTTCATCAAGGCAGAATTCTTAATCAGTTATGTTTTATTCACTTTGGGAAATCTACCTTTGTCAAAAAAGGAACATATTATTTTGGTGTCCGAAATTCACCTGACAAATGTCATTGTTGACATTTTTCCTATTTGCATTTATAAAGAATAATTTCTATGGGTGTTTCATGTATCGGGATCTCTTCTGACTCCAGGATTTCATAGAATGAGAAATGGATTTTTAGGGCAATCTGAAGCTTTTACGAAAACTTTAATTCACTGAAGAGTCAAAACAATTGTGGGTTACTTAAAGAAAGAAAAGTGTCCTCAATCACCTTTTCCGTAGGGCCAGGAAAGAAATTCACATAACTTAATTCCTATTCTCCTTTGTCATTCATAAATTTTGCATCAAAAGCGGTTTATTCGTTTTCTCTTCATTTCTAAGTCTTACAGAGTAATTATTTAGTTAAAATAATCTTTGTTAAGATTTAAAAGAAACAGATAAATTAGAAAATGATGAATAAGGGAGAGACACGGTGACAGATTTAGCCTTAGAAACCATTATAATTCTCCTTTGTACAGTTAACAGTTTAAATCTTTTGCGGTAACACATTCATTTCTAAGAACGCTATAGGGAGATGGAGGAAAAGTTTTTTTCTAGAATCACATACACCAGCATAAAACTTCTGTATTATAGGACAAATCCTGCTTAGTGCATACATAGGTAATCATCGATCTCTGGTATCTCTCTGGAAGAAACTCAAAACGAATTCACTGCGACATGACCTTATTTATAGTCCCAAGAAGTATGTCGATCCATAGGATAAACGTACTAGCAAAATAAACCTTGTAAAACAATTTTTATATTAAATTACACTTCTTTCTTGGGAGAGAATGCCTTTGGTGGGAAGGTTAAGAAAAATGTTTAAATATCGGCTTTTCCTTAAAAAGTAGGATGCAGCCTGAACCTCTCTGGGCACTTCTGCAGCGAGGAGCAGCAGTCCTGAGTGCCGTTCATGCGTTCACGCCTTGCTCGGAATCATGGCACATGCCCACCTCACACAATGGGTGCCAAGGATACCAGCACTGCTCTTGCTCTCAACACGGATGACAGTTACACCCGACAATCCAAGCGCCATGCTTTCTCCGAGGCATTTTGAATGTATGGTTTACTATATCCTTCATATTCATTTTATCAAGGAAGGTCGGTTTTACTGTCCCTATGTTAAAATTGAGGGAATCACACGCCCAGTGAGGTTAAATCGTTTCCTGACGTGCCCTGGCGTCAAGGAAAAGAAGTGCGTGATGTGCGCCCTGCACTCTCTCCTGAAACCTGCGGTTTTAGCCACTGCCTGTACTTCACTGCCTTTACAAAAACCTTTTTACACTTGATACTGATCACAATATTCAGGCATGAAAGCATTTTCAACATGACGTTATGGCAGGGACACGGAAAAATCCAGAGTATACCCAGAGTCTAGTGGTCAAAAAATTATCTATACTAAATCTTTTCAGTCATTCCCCTCTTAAAAATGAATTCTGACGGTAGAACTTTTGCTGAGATGTCAAATGCACTCAGTAGGAACAGCAGTGGTACTAACTGTGTTTTTGCACCCTAAAACACTGAGAAGAAATCCGGCAAAACACTTTCTTGCTCACCACCACGGGGCGCCTTTGATTAAATTTCAGCGGTTCGGTGAATTAACACTTTTTTCATCAAGGCATAATTCTTAATCAGTTATGTTTTATTCACTTTGGGAAATCTACCTTTGTCAAAAAAGGAACAGATTATTTTGGTGTCCGAAATTCACCTGACAAATGTCATTGTTGACATTTTTTCTTTTGGCATTTATAAAGAATAATTTCTATGGGTGTTTCATGTATCGGGATCTCTTCTGACTCCAGGATTTCATAGAATGAGAAATGGATTGTTAGGGCAATCTGAAGCTTTTACGAAAACTTTAATTCACTGAAGAGTCAAAACAATTGTGGGTTACTTAAAGAAAGAAAAGTGTCCTCAATCACCTTTTCCGTAGGGCCAGGAAAGAAATTCTCGTAACTTAATTCCTATTCTCCTTTGTCATTCATAAATTTTGTATCAAAAGCGGTTTATTCGATTTCTCTTCATTTCTAAGTCTTACAGAGTAATTATTTAGTTAAAATAATCTTTGTTAAGATTTAAAAGAAACAGATAAATTAGAAAATGATGAATAAGGGAGAGACACGGTGACAGATTTAGCCTTAGAAACCATTATAATTCTCCTTTGTACAGTTAACAGTTTAAATCTTTTGCGGTAACACATTCATTTCTAAGAACGCTATAGGGAGATGGAGGAAAAGTTTTTTTCTAGAATCACATACACCAGCATAAAACTTCTGTATTATAGGACAAATCCTGCTTAGTGCATACATAGGTAATCATCGATCTCTGGTATCTCTCTGGAAGAAACTCAAAACGAATTCACTGCGACATGACCTTATTTATAGTCCCAAGAAGTATGTCGATCCATAGGATAAACGTACTAGCAAAATAAACCTTGTAAAACAATTTTTATATTAAATTACACTTCTTTCTTGGGAGAGAATGCCTTTGGTGGGAAGGTTAAGAAAAATGTTTAAATATCGGCTTTTCCTTAAAAAGTAGGATGCAGCCTGAACCTCTCTGGGCACTTCTGCAGCGAGGAGCAGCAGTCCTGAGTGCCGTTCATGCGTTCGCGCCTTGCTCGGAATCATGGCACATGCCCACCTCACACAATGGGTGCCAAGGATACCAGCACTGCTCTTGCTCTCATCACGGATGACAGTTACACCCGACATTCCAAGCGCCATGCTTTCTCCGAGGCATTTTGAATGTATGGTTTACTATATCCTTCATATTCATTTTATCAAGGAAGGTCGGTTTTACTGTCCCTATGTTAAAATTGAGGGAATCACACGCCCAGTGAGGTTAAATCGTTTCCTGACGTGCCCTGGCGTCAAGGAAAAGAAGTGCGTGATGTGCGCCCTGCACTCTCTCCTGAAACCTGCGGTTTTAGCCACTGCCTGTACTTCACTGCCTTTACAAAAACCTTTTTACACTTGATACTGATCACAATATTCAGGCATGAAAGCATTTTCAACATGACGTTATGGCAGGGACACGGAAAAATCCAGAGTATACCCAGAGTCTAGTGGTCAAAAAATTATCTATACTAAATCTTTTCAGTCATTCCCCTCTTAAAAATGAATTCTGACGGTAGAACTTTTGCTGAGATGTCAAATGCACTCAGTAGGAACAGCAGTGGTACTAACTGTGTTTTTGCACCCTAAAACACTGAGAAGAAATCCGGCAAAACACTTTCTTGCTCACCACCACGGGGCGCCTTTGATTAAATTTCAGCGGTTCGGTGAATTAACACTTTTTTCATCAAGGCATAATTCTTAATCAGTTATGTTTTATTCACTTTGGGAAATCTACCTTTGTCAAAAAAGGAACAGATTATTTTGGTGTCCGAAATTCACCTGACAAATGTCATTGTTGACATTTTTTCTTTTGGCATTTATAAAGAATAATTTCTATGGGTGTTTCATGTATCGGGATCTCTTCTGACTCCAGGATTTCATAGAATGAGAAATGGATTGTTAGGGCAATCTGAAGCTTTTACGAAAACTTTAATTCACTGAAGAGTCAAAACAATTGTGGGTTACTTAAAGAAAGAAAAGTGTCCTCAATCACCTTTTCCGCAGAGCAAGGAAAGAAATTCTCGTAACTTAATTCCTATTCTCCTTTGTCATTCATAAATTTTGTATCAAAAGCGGTTTATTCGATTTCTCTTCATTTCTAAGTCTTACAGAGTAATTATTTAGTTAAAATAATCTTTGTTAAGATTTAAAAGAAACAGATAAATTAGAAAATGATGAATAAGGGAGAGACACGGTGACATATTTAGCCTTAGAAACCATTATGATCCTCCTTTGTACAGTTAACAGTTTAAATCTTTTGCGGTAACACATTCATTTCTAAGAAACGCTATAGTTAGATGGAGGAAAAGTTTTTTTCTAGAATCACATACACCAGCATAAAACTTCTGTATTATAGGACAAATCCTGCTTAGTGCATACATAGGTAATCATCGATCTCTGATATCTCTCTGGAAGAAACTCAAAACGAATTCACTGCGACATGACCTTATTTATAGTCCCAAGAATTATGTCGATCCATAGGATAAACGTACTAGCAAAATAAACCTTGTAAAACAATTTTTATATTAAATTACACTTCTTTCTTGGGAGAGAATGCCTTTGGTGGGAAGGTTAAGAAAAATGTTTAAATATCGGCTTTTCCTCAAAAAGTAGGATGCAGCCTGAACCTCTCTGGGCACTTCTGCTGTGAGGAGCAGCAGTCCTGAGTGCCGTTCATGCGTTCGCGCCTTGCTCGGAATCATGGCACATGCCCACCTCACACAATGGGTGCCAAGGATACCAGCACTGCTCTTGCTCTCATCACGGATGACAGTTACACCCGACATTCCAAGCGCCATGCTTTCTCCGAGGCATTTGCAATGTATGGTTTACTATATCCTTCATATTCATTTTATCAAGGAAGGTCGGTTTTACTGTCCCTATGTTAAAATTGAGGGAATCACACGCCCAGTGAGGTTAAATCGTTTCCTGACGTGCCCTGGCGTCAAGGAAAAGAAGTGCATAATGTGCACCCAGCACTCTCTCTTGAAACCTGCGGTTTTAGCCACTGCCTGTACTTCACTGCCTTTACAAAAACCTTTTTACACTTGATACTGATCACAATATTCAGGCATGAAAGCATTTTCAACATGACTTTATGGCAGGGACACGGAAAAATCCAGAGTATACCCAGAGTCTAGTTGTCAAAAAATTATCTATACTAAATCTTTTCAGTCATTCCCCTCTTAAAAATGAATTCTGACGGTAGAACTTTTGCTGAGATGTCAAATGCACTCAGTAGGAACAGCAGTGGTACTAACTGTGTTTTTGCACCCTAAAACACTGAGAAGAAATCCGGCAAAACACTTTCTTGCTCACCACCACGGGGCGCCTTTGATTAAATTTCAGCGGTTCGGTGAATTAACACTTTTTTCATCAAGGCAGAATTCTTAATCAGTTATGTTTTATTCACTTTGGGAAATCTACCTTTGTCAAAAAAGGAACATATTATTTTGGTGTCCGAAATTCACCTGACAAATGTCATTGTTGACATTTTTCCTATTGGCATTTATAAAGAATAATTTCTATGGGTGTTTCATGTATCGGGATCTCTTCTGACTCCAGGATTTCATAGAATGAGAAATGGATTTTTAGGGCAATCTGAAGCTTTTACGAAAACTTTAATTCACTGAAGAGTCAAAACAATTGTGGGTTACTTAAAGAAAGAAAAGTGTCCTCAATCACCTTTTCCGTAGGGCCAGGAAAGAAATTCACATAACTTAATTCCTATTCTCCTTTGTCATTCATAAATTTTGCATCAAAAGCGGTTTATTCGTTTTCTCTTCATTTCTAAGTCTTACAGAGTAATTATTTAGTTAAAATAATCTTTATTAAGATTTAAAAGAAACAGATAAATTAGAAAATGATGAATAAGGGAGAGACACGGTGACAGATTTAGCCTTAGAAACCATTATAATTCTCCTTTGTACAGTTAACAGTTTAAATCTTTTGCGGTAACACATTCATTTCTAAGAACGCTATAGGGAGATGGAGGAAAAGTTTTTTTCTAGAATCACATACACCAGCATAAAACTTCTGTATTATAGGACAAATCCTGCTTAGTGCATACATAGGTAATCATCGATCTCTGGTATCTCTCTGGAAGAAACTAAAAACGAATTCACTGCGACATGACCTTATTTATAGTCCCAAGAAGTATGTCGATCCATAGGATAAACGTACTAGCAAAATAAACCTTGTAAAACAATTTTTATATTAAATTACACTTCTTTCTTGGGAGAGAATGCCTTTGGTGGGAAGGTTAAGAAAAATGTTTAAATATCGGCTTTTCCTTAAAAAGTAGGATGCAGCCTGAACCTCTCTGGGCACTTCTGCAGCGAGGAGCAGCAGTCCTGAGTGCCGTTCATGCGTTCGCGCCTTGCTCGGAATCATGGCACATGTCCACCTCACACAATGGGTGCCAAGGATACCAGCACTGCTCTTGCTCTCATCACGGATGACAGTTACACCCGACATTCCAAGCGCCATGCTTTCTCCGAGGCATTTTGAATGTATGGTTTACTATATCCTTCATATTCATTTTATCAAGGAAGGTCGGTTTTACTGTCCCTATGTTAAAATTGAGGGAATCACACGCCCAGTGAGGTTAAATCGTTTCCTGACGTGCCCTGGCGTCAAGGAAAAGAAGTGCATAATGTGCACCCAGCACTCTCTCTTGAAACCTGCGGTTTTAGCCACTGCCTGTACTTCACTGCCTTTACAAAAACCTTTTTACACTTGATACTGATCACAATATTCAGGCATGAAAGCATTTTCAACATGACTTATGGCAGGGACATGGAAAAATCCAGAGTATACCCAGAGTCTAGTTGTCAAAAAATTATCTATACTAAATCTTTTCAGTCATTCCCCTCTTAAAAATGAATTCTGACGGTAGAACTTTTGCTGAGATGTCAAATGCACTCAGTAGGAACAGCAGTGGTACTAACTGTGTTTTTGCACCCTAAAACACTGAGAAGAAATCCGGCAAAACACTTTCTTGCTCACCACCACGGGGCGCCTTTGATTAAATTTCAGCGGTTCGGTGAATTAACACTTTTTTCTTCAAGGCATAATTCTTAATCAGTTATGTTTTATTCACTTTGGGAAATCTACCTTTGTCAAAAAAGGAACAGATTATTTTGGTGTCCGAAATTCACCTGACAAATGTCATTGTTGACATTTTTCCTATTGGCATTTATAAAGAATAATTTCTATGGGTGTTTCATGTATCGGGATCTCTTCTGACTCCAGGATTTCATAGAATGAGAAATGGATTGTTAGGGCAATCTGAAGCTTTTACGAAAACTTTAATTCACTGAAGAGTCAAAACAATTGTGGGTTACTTAAAGAAAGAAAAGTGTCCTCAATCACCTTTTCCGTAGGGCCAGGAAAGAAATTCACATAACTTAATTCCTATTCTCCTTTGTCATTCATAAATTTTGCATCAAAAGCGGTTTATTCGTTTTCTCTTCATTTCTAAGTCTTACAGAGTAATTATTTAGTTAAAATAATCTTTGTTAAGATTTAAAAGAAACAGATAAATTAGAAAATGATGAATAAGGGAGAGACACGGTGACAGATTTAGCCTTAGAAACCATTATAATTCTCCTTTGTACAGTTAACAGTTTAAATCTTTTGCGGTAACACATTCATTTCTAAGAACGCTATAGGGAGATGGAGGAAAAGTTTTTTTCTAGAATCACATACACCAGCATAAAACTTCTGTATTATAGGACAAATCCTGCTTAGTGCATACATAGGTAATCATCGATCTCTGGTATCTCTCTGGAAGAAACTCAAAACGAATTCACTGCGACATGACCTTATTTATAGTCCCAAGAAGTATGTCGATCCATAGGATAAACGTACTAGCAAAATAAACCTTGTAAAACAATTTTTATATTAAATTACACTTCTTTCTTGGGAGAGAATGCCTTTGGTGGGAAGGTTAAGAAAAATGTTTAAATATCGGCTTTTCCTTAAAAAGTAGGATGCAGCCTGAACCTCTCTGGGCACTTCTGCAGCGAGGAGCAGCAGTCCTGAGTGCCGTTCATGCGTTCACGCCTTGCTCGGAATCATGGCACATGCCCACCTCACACAATGGGTGCCAAGGATACCAGCACTGCTCTTGCTCTCAACACGGATGACAGTTACACCCGACAATCCAAGCGCCATGCTTTCTCCGAGGCATTTTGAATGTATGGTTTACTATATCCTTCATATTCATTTTATTAAGGAAGGTCGGTTTTACTGTCCCTATGTTAAAATTGAGGGAATCACACGCCCAGTGAGGTTAAATCGTTTCCTGACGTGCCCTGGCGTCAAGGAAAAGAAGTGCGTGATGTGCGCCCTGCACTCTCTCCTGAAACCTGCGGTTTTAGCCACTGCCTGTACTTCACTGCCTTTACAAAAACCTTTTTACACTTGATACTGATCACAATATTCAGGCATGAAAGCATTTTCAACATGACGTTATGGCAGGGACACGGAAAAATCCAGAGTATACCCAGAGTCTAGTGGTCAAAAAATTATCTATACTAAATCTTTTCAGTCATTCCCCTCTTAAAAATGAATTCTGACGGTAGAACTTTTGCTGAGATGTCAAATGCACTCAGTAGGAACAGCAGTGGTACTAACTGTGTTTTTGCACCCTAAAACACTGAGAAGAAATCCGGCAAAACACTTTCTTGCTCACCACCACGGGGCGCCTTTGATTAAATTTCAGCGGTTCGGTGAATTAACACTTTTTTCATCAAGGCATAATTCTTAATCAGTTATGTTTTATTCACTTTGGGAAATCTACCTTTGTCAAAAAAGGAACAGATTATTTTGGTGTCCGAAATTCACCTGACAAATGTCATTGTTGACATTTTTTCTTTTGGCATTTATAAAGAATAATTTCTATGGGTGTTTCATGTATCGGGATCTCTTCTGACTCCAGGATTTCATAGAATGAGAAATGGATTGTTAGGGCAATCTGAAGCTTTTACGAAAACTTTAATTCACTGAAGAGTCAAAACAATTGTGGGTTACTTAAAGAAAGAAAAGTGTCCTCAATCACCTTTTCCGCAGAGCAAGGAAAGAAATTCTCGTAACTTAATTCCTATTCTCCTTTGTCATTCATAAATTTTGTATCAAAAGCGGTTTATTCGATTTCTCTTCATTTCTAAGTCTTACAGAGTAATTATTTAGTTAAAATAATCTTTGTTAAGATTTAAAAGAAACAGATAAATTAGAAAATGATGAATAAGGGAGAGACACGGTGACATATTTAGCCTTAGAAACCATTATGATCCTCCTTTGTACAGTTAACAGTTTAAATCTTTTGCGGTAACACATTCATTTCTAAGAAACGCTATAGTTAGATGGAGGAAAAGTTTTTTTCTAGAATCACATACACCAGCATAAAACTTCTGTATTATAGGACAAATCCTGCTTAGTGCATACATAGGTAATCATCGATCTCTGATATCTCTCTGGAAGAAACTCAAAACGAATTCACTGCGACATGACCTTATTTATAGTCCCAAGAATTATGTCGATCCATAGGATAAACGTACTAGCAAAATAAACCTTGTAAAACAATTTTTATATTAAATTACACTTCTTTCTTGGGAGAGAATGCCTTTGGTGGGAAGGTTAAGAAAAATGTTTAAATATCGGCTTTTCCTCAAAAAGTAGGATGCAGCCTGAACCTCTCTGGGCACTTCTGCTGTGAGGAGCAGCAGTCCTGAGTGCCGTTCATGCGTTCGCGCCTTGCTCGGAATCATGGCACATGCCCACCTCACACAATGGGTGCCAAGGATACCAGCACTGCTCTTGCTCTCATCACGGATGACAGTTACACCCGACATTCCAAGCGCCATGCTTTCTCCGAGGCATTTTCAATGTATGGTTTACTATATCCTTCATATTCATTTTATCAAGGAAGGTCGGTTTTACTGTCCCTATGTTAAAATTGAGGGAATCACACGCCCAGTGAGGTTAAATCGTTTCCTGACGTGCCCTGGCGTCAAGGAAAAGAAGTGCATAATGTGCACCCAGCACTCTCTCTTGAAACCTGCGGTTTTAGCCACTGCCTGTACTTCACTGCCTTTACAAAAACCTTTTTACACTTGATACTGATCACAATATTCAGGCATGAAAGCATTTTCAACATGACTTTATGGCAGGGACACGGAAAAATCCAGAGTATACCCAGAGTCTAGTTGTCAAAAAATTATCTATACTAAATCTTTTCAGTCATTCCCCTCTTAAAAATGAATTCTGACGGTAGAACTTTTGCTGAGATGTCAAATGCACTCAGTAGGAACAGCAGTGGTACTAACTGTGTTTTTGCACCCTAAAACACTGAGAAGAAATCCGGCAAAACACTTTCTTGCTCACCACCACGGGGCGCCTTTGATTAAATTTCAGCGGTTCGGTGAATTAACACTTTTTTCATCAAGGCAGAATTCTTAATCAGTTATGTTTTATTCACTTTGGGAAATCTACCTTTGTCAAAAAAGGAACATATTATTTTGGTGTCCGAAATTCACCTGACAAATGTCATTGTTGACATTTTTCCTATTGGCATTTATAAAGAATAATTTCTATGGGTGTTTCATGTATCGGGATCTCTTCTGACTCCAGGATTTCATAGAATGAGAAATGGATTTTTAGGGCAATCTGAAGCTTTTACGAAAACTTTAATTCACTGAAGAGTCAAAACAATTGTGGGTTACTTAAAGAAAGAAAAGTGTCCTCAATCACCTTTTCCGTAGGGCCAGGAAAGAAATTCACATAACTTAATTCCTATTCTCCTTTGTCATTCATAAATTTTGCATCAAAAGCGGTTTATTCGTTTTCTCTTCATTTCTAAGTCTTACAGAGTAATTATTTAGTTAAAATAATCTTTGTTAAGATTTAAAAGAAACAGATAAATTAGAAAATGATGAATAAGGGAGAGACACGGTGACAGATTTAGCCTTAGAAACCATTATAATTCTCCTTTGTACAGTTAACAGTTTAAATCTTTTGCGGTAACACATTCATTTCTAAGAACGCTATAGGGAGATGGAGGAAAAGTTTTTTTCTAGAATCACATACACCAGCATAAAACTTCTGTATTATAGGACAAATCCTGCTTAGTGCATACATAGGTAATCATCGATCTCTGGTATCTCTCTGGAAGAAACTCAAAACGAATTCACTGCGACATGACCTTATTTATAGTCCCAAGAAGTATGTCGATCCATAGGATAAACGTACTAGCAAAATAAACCTTGTAAAACAATTTTTATATTAAATTACACTTCTTTCTTGGGAGAGAATGCCTTTGGTGGGAAGGTTAAGAAAAATGTTTAAATATCGGCTTTTCCTTAAAAAGTAGGATGCAGCCTGAACCTCTCTGGGCACTTCTGCAGCGAGGAGCAGCAGTCCTGAGTGCCGTTCATGCGTTCGCGCCTTGCTCGGAATCATGGCACATGCCCACCTCACACAATGGGTGCCAAGGATACCAGCACTGCTCTTGCTCTCAACACGGATGACAGTTACACCCGACAATCCAAGCGCCATGCTTTCTCCGAGGCATTTTGAATGTATGGTTTACTATATCCTTCATATTCATTTTATCAAGGAAGGTCGGTTTTACTGTCCCTATGTTAAAATTGAGGGAATCACACGCCCAGTGAGGTTAAATCGTTTCCTGACGTGCCCTGGCGTCAAGGAAAAGAAGTGCGTGATGTGCGCCCAGCACTCTCTCTTGAAACCTGCGGTTTTAGCCACTGCCTGTACTTCACTGCCTTTACAAAAACCTTTTTACACTTGATACTGATCACAATATTCAGGCATGAAAGCATTTTCAACATGACTTATGGCAGGGACACGGAAAAATCCAGAGTATACCCAGAGTCTAGTGGTCAAAAAATTTTCTATACTAAATCTTTTCAGTCATTCCCCTCTTAAAAATGAATTCTGACGGTAGAACTTTTGCTGAGATGTCAAATGCACTCAGTAGGAACAGCAGTGGTACTAACTGTGTTTTTGCACCCTAAAACACTGAGAAGAAATCCGGCAAAACACTTTCTTGCTCACCACCACGGGGCGCCTTTGATTAAATTTCAGCGGTTCGGTGAATTAACACTTTTTTCATCAAGGCATAATTCTTAATCAGTTATGTTTTATTCACTTTCGGAAATCTACCTTTGTCAAAAAAGGAACAGATTATTTTGGTGTCCGAAATTCACCTGACAAATGTCATTGTTGACATTTTTTCTTTTGGCATTTATAAAGAATAATTTATATGGGTGTTTCATGTATCGGGATCTCTTCTGACTCCAGGATTTCATAGAATGAGAAATGGATTGTTAGGGCAATCTGAAGCTTTTACGAAAACTTTAATTCACTGAAGAGTCAAAACAATTGTGGGTTACTTAAAGAAAGAAAAGTGTCCTCAATCACCTTTTCCGCAGAGCAAGGAAAGAAATTCTCGTAACTTAATTCCTATTCTCCTTTGTCATTCATAAATTTTGTATCAAAAGCGGTTTATTCGTTTTCTCTTCATTTCTAAGTCTTACAGAGTAATTATTTAGTTAAAATAATCTTTGTTAAGATTTAAAAGAAACAGATAAATTAGAAAATGATGAATAAGGGAGAGACACAGTGACAGATTTAGCCTTAGAAACCATTATAATCCTCCTTTGTACAGTTAACAGTTTAAATCTTTTGCGGTAACACATTCATTTCTAAGAAACGCTATAGGGAGATGGAGGAAAAGTTTTTTTCTAGAATCACATACACCAGCATAAAACTTCTGTATTATAGGCAAATCCTGCTTAGTGCATACATAGGTAATCATCGATCTCTGATATCTCTCTGGAAGAAACTCAAAACGAATTCACTGCGACATGACCTTATTTATAGTCCCAAGAAGTATGTCGATCCATAGGATAAACGTACTAGCAAAATAAACCTTGTAAAACAATTTTTATATTAAATTACACTTCTTTCTTGGGAGAGAATGCCTTTGGTGGGAAGGTTAAGAAAAATGTTTAAATATCGGCTTTTCCTTAAAAAGTAGGATGCAGCCTGAACCTCTCTGGGCACTTCTGCAGCGAGGAGCAGCAGTCCTGAGTACCGTTCATGCGTTCGCGCCTTGCTCGGAATCATGGCACATGCCCACCTCACACAATGGGTGCCAAGGATACCAGCACTGCTCTTGCTCTCATCACGGATGACAGTTACACCCGACATTCCAAGCGCCATGCTTTCTCCGAGGCATTTTGAATGTATGGTTTACTATATCCTTCATATTCATTTTATCAAGGAAGGTCGGTTTTACTGTCCCTATGTTAAAATTGAGGGAATCACACGCCCAGTGAGGTTAAATCGTTTCCTGACGTGCCCTGGCGTCAAGGAAAAGAAGTGCATAATGTGCACCCAGCACTCTCTCTTGAAACCTGCGGTTTTAGCCACTGCCTGTACTTCACTGCCTTTACAAAAACCTTTTTACACTTGATACTGATCATAATATTCAGGCATGAAAGCATTTTCAACATGACTTATGGCAGGGACATGGAAAAATCCAGAGTATACCCAGAGTCTAGTTGTCAAAAAATTATCTATACTAAATCTTTTCAGTCATTCCCCTCTTAAAAATGAATTCTGACGGTAGAACTTTTGCTGAGATGTCAAATGCACTCAGTAGGAACAGCAGTGGTACTAACTGTGTTTTTGCACCCTAAAACACTGAGAAGAAATCCGGCAAAACACTTTCTTGCTCACCACCACGGGGCGCCTTTGATTAAATTTCAGCGGTTCGGTGAATTAACACTTTTTTCTTCAAGGCATAATTCTTAATCAGTTATGTTTTATTCACTTTGGGAAATCTACCTTTGTCAAAAAAGGAACAGATTATTTTGGTGTCCGAAATTCACCTGACAAATGTCATTGTTGACATTTTTCCTATTGGCATTTATAAAGAATAATTTCTATGGGTGTTTCATGTATCGGGATCTCTTCTGACTCCAGGATTTCATAGAATGAGAAATGGATTGTTAGGGCAATCTGAAGCTTTTACGAAAACTTTAATTCACTGAAGAGTCAAAACAATTGTGGGTTACTTAAAGAAAGAAAAGTGTCCTCAATCACCTTTTCCGTAGGGCCAGGAAAGAAATTCACATAACTTAATTCCTATTCTCCTTTGTCATTCATAAATTTTGCATCAAAAGCGGTTTATTCGTTTTCTCTTCATTTCTAAGTCTTACAGAGTAATTATTTAGTTAAAATAATCTTTGTTAAGATTTAAAAGAAACAGATAAATTAGAAAATGATGAATAAGGGAGAGACACGGTGACAGATTTAGCCTTAGAAACCATTATAATTCTCCTTTGTACAGTTAACAGTTTAAATCTTTTGCGGTAACACATTCATTTCTAAGAACGCTATAGGGAGATGGAGGAAAAGTTTTTTTCTAGAATCACATACACCAGCATAAAACTTCTGTATTATAGGACAAATCCTGCTTAGTGCATACATAGGTAATCATCGATCTCTGGTATCTCTCTGGAAGAAACTCAAAACGAATTCACTGCGACATGACCTTATTTATAGTCCCAAGAAGTATGTCGATCCATAGGATAAACGTACTAGCAAAATAAACCTTGTAAAACAATTTTTATATTAAATTACACTTCTTTCTTGGGAGAGAATGCCTTTGGTGGGAAGGTTAAGAAAAATGTTTAAATATCGGCTTTTCCTTAAAAAGTAGGATGCAGCCTGAACCTCTCTGGGCACTTCTGCAGCGAGGAGCAGCAGTCCTGAGTGCCGTTCATGCGTTCACGCCTTGCTCGGAATCATGGCACATGCCCACCTCACACAATGGGTGCCAAGGATACCAGCACTGCTCTTGCTCTCAACACGGATGACAGTTACACCCGACAATCCAAGAGCCATGCTTTCTCCGAGGCATTTTGAATGTATGGTTTACTATATCCTTCATATTCATTTTATCAAGGAAGGTCGGTTTTACTGTCCCTATGTTAAAATTGAGGGAATCACACGCCCAGTGAGGTTAAATCGTTTCCTGACGTGCCCTGGCGTCAAGGAAAAGAAGTGCGTGATGTGCGCCCTGCACTCTCTCTTGTATCCTGCGGTTTTAGCCACTGCCTGTACTTCACTGCCTTTACAAAAACCTTTTTACACTTGATACTGATCACAATATTCAGGCATGAAAGCATTTTCAACATGACTTTATGGCAGGGACACGGAAAAATCCAGAGTATACCCAGAGTCTAGTTGTCAAAAAATTATCTATACTAAATCTTTTCAGTCATTCCCCTCTTAAAAATGAATTCTGACGGTAGAACTTTTGCTGAGATGTCAAAGGCACTCAGTAGGAACAGCAGTGGTACTAACTGTGTTTTTGCACCCTAAAACACTGAGAAGAAATCCGGCAAAACACTTTCTTGCTCACCACCACGGGGCGCCTTTGATTAAATTTCAGCGGTTCGGTGAATTAACACTTTTTTCATCAAGGCATAATTCTTAATCAGTTATGTTTTATTCACTTTGGGAAATCTACCATTGTCAAAAAAGGAACAGATTATTTTGGTGTCCGAAATTCACCTGACAAATGTCATTGTTGACATTTTTTCTTTTGGCATTTATAAAGAATAATTTATATGGGTGTTTCATGTATCGGGATCTCTTCTGACTCCAGGATTTCATAGAATGAGAAATGGATTGTTAGGGCAATCTGAAGCTTTTACGAAAACTTTAATTCACTGAAGAGTCAAAACAATTGTGGGTTACTTAAAGAAAGAAAAGTGTCCTCAATCACCTTTTCCGTAGGGCCAGGAAAGAAATTCACATAACTTAATTCCTATTCTCCTTTGTCATTCATAAATTTTGCATCAAAAGCGGTTTATTCGTTTTCTCTTCATTTCTAAGTCTTACAGAGTAATTATTTAGTTAAAATAATCTTTGTTAAGATTTAAAAGGAACAGATAAATTAGAAAATGATGAATAAGGGAGAGACACGGTGACAGATTTAGCCTTAGAAACCATTATAATCCTCCTTTGAACAGTTAACAGTTTAAATCTTTTGCGGTAACACATTCATTTCTAAGAACGCTATAGGGAGATGGAGGAAAAGTTTTTTTCTAGAATCACATACACCAGCATAAAACTTCTGTATTATAGGACAAATCCTGCTTAGTGCATACATAGGTAATCATCGAGATCTGGTATCTCTCTGGAAGAAACTCAAAACGAATTCACTGCGACATGACCTTATTTATAGTCCCAAGAAGTATGTCGATCCATAGGATAAACGTACTAGCAAAATAAACGTTGTAAAACAATTTTTATATTAAATTACACTTCTTTCTTGGGAGAGAATGCCTTTGGTGGGAAGGTTAAGAAAAATGTTTAAATATCGGCTTTTCCTTAAAAAGTAGGATGCAGCCTGAACCTCTCTGGGCACTTCTGCAGCGAGGAGCAGCAGTCCTGAGTGCCGTTCATGCGTTCGCGCCTTGCTCGGAATCATGGCACATGCCCACCTCACACAATGGGTGCCAAGGATACCAGCACTGCTCTTGCTCTCATCACGGATGACAGTTACATCCGACATTCCAAGCGCCATGCTTTCTCCGAGGCATTTTGAATGTATTGTTTACTATATCCTTCATATACATTTTATCAAGGAAGGTCGGTTTTACTGTCCCTGTGTTAAAATTGAGGGAATCACACGCCCAGTGAGGTTAAATCGTTTCCTGACGTGCCCTGGCGTCAAGGAAAAGAAGTGCATAATGTGCACCCAGCACTCTCTCTTGAAACCTGCGGTTTTAGCCACTGCCTGTACTTCACTGCCTTTACAAAAACCTTTTTACACTTGATACTGATCACAATATTCAGGCATGAAAGCATTTTCAACATGACTTTATGGCAGGGACACGGAAAAATCCAGAGTATACCCAGAGTCTAGTTGTCAAAAAATTATCTATACTAAATCTTTTCAGTCATTCCCCTCTTAAAAATGAATTCTGACGGTAGAACTTTTGCTGAGATGTCAAATGCACTCAGTAGGAACAGCAGTGGTACTAACTGTGTTTTTGCACCCTAAAACACTGAGAAGAAATCCGGCAAAACACTTTCTTGCTCACCACCACGGGGCGCCTTTGATTAAATTTCAGCGGTTCGGTGAATTAACACTTTTTTCATCAAGGCATAATTCTTAATCAGTTATGTTTTATTCACTTTGGGAAATCTACCTTTGTCAAAAAAGGAACAGATTATTTTGGTGTCCGAAATTCACCTGACAAATGTCATTGTTGACATTTTTTCTTTTGGCATTTATAAAGAATAATTTCTATGGGTGTTTCATGTATCGGGATCTCTTCTGACTCCAGGATTTCACAGAATGAGAAATGGATTGTTAGGGCAATCTGAAGCTTTTATGAAAACTTTAATTCACTGAAGAGTCAAAACAATTGTGGGTTACTTAAAGAAAGAAAAGTGTCCTCAATCACCTTTTCCGTAGGGCCAGGAAAGAAATTCACGTAACTTAATTCCTATTCTCCTTTGTCATTCATAAATTTTGCATCAAAAGCGGTTTATTCGTTTTCTCTTCATTTCTAAGTCTTACAGAGTAATTATTTAGTTAAAATAATCTTTGTTAAGATTTAAAAGAAACAGATAAATTAGAAAATGATGAATAAGGGAGAGACACGGTGACAGATTTAGCCTTAGAAACCATTATAATCCTCCTTTGTACAGTTAACAGTTTAAATCTTTTGCGGTAACACATTCATTTCTAAGAAACGCTATAGGGAGATGGAGGAAAAGTTTTTTTCTAGAATCACATACACCAGCATAAAACTTCTGTATTATAGGACAAATCCTGCTTAGTGCATACATAGGTAATCATCGATCTCTGATATCTCTCTGGAAGAAACTCAAAACGAATTCACTGCGACATGACCTTATTTATAGTCCCAAGAAGTATGTCGATCCATAGGATAAACGTACTAGCAAAATAAACCTTGTAAAACAATTTTTATATTAAATTACACTTCTTTCTTGAGAGAGAATGCATTTGGTGGGAAGGTTAAGAAAAATGTTTAAATATCGGCTTTTCCTTAAAAAGTAGGATGCAGCCTGAACATCTCTGGGCACTTCTGCTGCGAGGAGCAGCAGTCCTGAGTGCCGTTCATGCGTTCGCGCCTTGCTCGGAATCATGGAACATGCCCACCTCACACAATGGGTGCCAAGGATACCAGCACTGCTCTTGCTCTCATCACGGATGACAGTTACACCCGACATTCCAAGCGCCATGCTTTCTCCGAGGCATTTTGAATGTATTGTTTACTATATCCTTCATATACATTTTATCAAGGAAGGTCGGTTTTAATGTCCCTATGTTAAAATTGAGGGAATCACACGCCCAGTGAGGTTAAATCGTTTCCTGACGTGCCCTGGCGTCAAGGAAAAGAAGTGCATAATGTGCACCCAGCACTCTCTCTTGAATCCTGCGGTTTTAGCCACTGCCTGTACTTCACTGCCTTTACAAAAACCTTTTTACACTTGATACTGATCACAATATTCAGGCATGAAAGCATTTTCAACATGACTTTATGGCAGGGACACGGAAAAATCCAGAGTATACCCAGAGTCTAGTTGTCAAAAAATTATCTATACTAAATCTTTTCAGTCATTCCCCTCTTAAAAATGAATTCTGACGGTAGAACTTTTGCTGAGATGTCAAAGGCACTCAGTAGGAACAGCAGTGGTACTAACTGTGTTTTTGCACCCTAAAACACTGAGAAGAAATCCGGCAAAACACTTTCTTGCTCACCACCACGGGGCGCCTTTGATTAAATTTCAGCGGTTCGGTGAATTAACACTTTTTTCATCAAGGCATAATTCTTAATCAGTTATGTTTTATTCACTTTGGGAAATCTACCTTTGTCAAAAAAGGAACAGATTATTTTGGTGTCCGAAATTCACCTGACAAATGTCATTGTTGACATTTTTTCTTTTGGCATTTATAAAGAATAATTTATATGGGTGTTTCATGTATCGGGATCTCTTCTGACTCCAGGATTTCATAGAATGAGAAATGGATTGTTAGGGCAATCTGAAGCTTTTACGAAAACTTTAATTCACTGAAGAGTCAAAACAATTGTGGGTTACTTAAAGAAAGAAAAGTGCCCTCAATCACCTTTTCCGTAGGGCCAGGAAAGAAATTCACATAACTTAATTCCTATTCTCCTTTGTCATTCATAAATTTTGCATCAAAAGCGGTTTATTCGTTTTCTCTTCATTTCTAAGTCTTACAGAGTAATTATTTAGTTAAAATAATCTTTGTTAAGATTTAAAAGGAACAGATAAATTAGAAAATGATGAATAAGGGAGAGACACGGTGACAGATTTAGCCTTAGAAACCATTATAATCCTCCTTTGAACAGTTAACAGTTTAAATCTTTTGCGGTAACACATTCATTTCTAAGAACGCTATAGGGAGATGGAGGAAAAGTTTTTTTCTAGAATCACATACACCAGCATAAAACTTCTGTATTATAGGACAAATCCTGCTTAGTGCATACATAGGTAATCATCGAGATCTGGTATCTCTCTGGAAGAAACTCAAAACGAATTCACTGCGACATGACCTTATTTATAGTCCCAAGAAGTATGTCGATCCATAGGATAAACGTACTAGCAAAATAAACCTTGTAAAACAATTTTTATATTAAATTACACTTCTTTCTTGGGAGAGAATGCCTTTGGTGGGAAGGTTAAAAAAAATGTTTAAATATCGGCTTTTCCTTCAAAAGTAGGATGCAGCCTGAACCTCTCTGGGCACTTCTGCTGCGAGGAGCAGCAGTCCTGAGTGCCGTTCATGCGTTCGCGCCTTGCTCGGAATCATGGCACATGCCCACCTCACACAATGGGTGCCAAGGATACCAGCACTGCTCTTGCTCTCAACACGGACGACAGTTACACCCGACAATCCAAGCGCCATGCTTTCTCCGAGGCATTTTGAATGTATGGTTTACTATATCCTTCATATTCATTTTATCAAGGAAGGTCGGTTTTACTGTCCCTATGTTAAAATTGAGGGAATCACACGCCCAGTGAGGTTAAATCGTTTCCTGACGTGCCCTGGCGTCAAGGAAAAGAAGTGCATAATGTGCACCCAGCACTCTCTCTTGAAACCTGCGGTTTTAGCCACTGCCTGTACTTCACTGCCTTTACAAAAACCTTTTTACACTTGATACTGATCACAATATTCAGGCATGAAAGCATTTTCAACATGAATTTATGGCAGGGACACGGAAAAATCCAGAGTATACCCAGAGTCTAGTGGTCAAAAAATTATCTATACTAAATCTTTTCAGTCATTCCCCTCTTAAAAATGAATTCTGACGGTAGAACTTTTGCTGAGATGTCAAATGCACTCAGTAGGAACAGCAGTGGTACTAACTGTGTTTTTGCACCCTAAAACACTGAGAAGAAATCCGGCAAAACACTTTCTTGCTCACCACCACGGGGCGCCTTTGATTAAATTTCAGCGGTTCGGTGAATTAACACTTTTTTCATCAAGGCATAATTCTTAATCAGTTATGTTTTATTCACTTTGGGAAATCTACCTTTGTCAAAAAAGGAACAGATTATTTTGGTGTCCGAAATTCACCTGACAAATGTCATTGTTGACATTTTTTCTTTTGGCATTTATAAAGAATAATTTCTATGGGTGTTTCATGTATCGGGATCTCTTCTGACTCCAGGATTTCATAGAATGAGAAATGGATTGTTAGGGCAATCTGAAGCTTTTACGAAAACTTTAATTCACTGAAGAGTCAAAACAATTGTGGGTTACTTAAAGAAAGAAAAGTGTCCTCAATCAATTTTCCGTAGAGCCAGGAAAGAAATTCACATAACTTAATTCCTATTCTCCTTTGTCATTCATAAATTTTGCATCAAAAGCGGTTTATTCGTTTTCTCTTCATTTCTAAGTCTTACAGAGTAATTATTTAGTTAAAATAATCTTTGTTAAGATTTAAAAGAAACAGGTAAATTAGAAAATGATGAATAAGGGAGAGACACGGTGACAGATTTAGCCTTAGAAAACATTATAATCCTCCTTTGTACAGTTAACAGTTTAAATCTTTTGCGGTAACACATTCATTTCTAAGAACGCTATAGGGAGATGGAGGAAAAGTTTTTTTCTAGAATCACATACACCAGCATAAAACTACTGTATTATAGGACAAATCCTGCTTAGTGCATACATAGGTAATCATCGATCTCTGGTATCTCTCTGGAAGAAACTCAAAACGAATTCACTGCGACATGACCTTAATTTATAGTCCCAAGAAGTATGTCGATCCATAGGAAAAACGTCCTAGCAAAATAAACGTTGTAAAATAATTTTTATATTAAATTACACTTCTTTCTTGGGAGAGAATGCCTTTGGTGGGTAGGTTAAGAAAAATGTTTAAATATCGGCTTTTCCTTAAAAAGTAGGATGCAGCCTGAACCTCTCTGGGCACTTCTGCAGCGAGGAGCAGCAGTCCTGAGTGCCGATCATGCGTTCGCGCCTTGCTCGGAATCATGGCACATGCCCACCTCACACAATGGGTGCCAAGGATACCAGCACTGCTCTTGCTCTCATCACGGATGACAGTTACACCCGACATTCCAAGCGCCATGCTTTCTCCGAGGCATTTTGAATGTATGGTTTACTATATCCTTCATATACATTTTATCAAGGAAGGTCGGTTTTACTGTCCCTATGTTAAAATTGAGGGAATCACACGCCCAGTGAGGTTAAATCGTTTCCTGACGTGCCCTGGCGTCAAGGAAAAGAAGTGCATAATGTGCACCCAGCACTCTCTCTGGAAACCTGCGGTTTTAGCCACTGCCTGTACTTCACTGCCTTTACAAAAACCATTTTACACTTGATACTGATCACAATATTCAGGCATGAAAGCATTTTCAACATGACTTTATGGCAGGGACACGGAAAAATCCAGAGTATACCCAGAGTCTAGTTGTCAAAAAATTATCTATACTAAATCTTTTCAGTCATTCCCCTCTTAAAAATGAATTCTGACGGTAGAACTTTTGCTGAGATGTCAAAGGCACTCAGTAGGAACAGCAGTGGTACTAACTGTGTTTTTGCACCCTAAAACACTGAGAAGAAATCCGGCAAAACACTTTCTTGCTCACCACCACGGGGCGCCTTTGATTAAATTTTAGCGGTTCGGTGAATTAACACTTTTTTCTTCAAGGCATAATTCTTAATCAGTTATGTTTTATTCACTTTGGGAAATCTACCATTGTCAAAAAAGGAACAGATTATTTTGGTGTCCGAAATTCACCTGACAAATGTCATTGTTGACATTTTTCCTTTTGGCATTTATAAAGAATAATTTCTATGGGTGTTTCATGTATCGGGATCTCTTCTGACTCCAGGATTTCATAGAATGAGAAATGGATTGTTAGGGAAATCTGAAGCTTTTATGAAAAGTTTAATTCACTGAGCAATTAAAAAAATTGTGGGTGAGGTAAGGACAAAAAATGTCCTGAATAACTTGTTCAATAAAGCAGGGAAAAGAATTTATGTCATTTAATTCCTATGCTCCTTGGTCTTTCATAAATTTTTCATCAAAAGGAGTTTATTCGCTTTCTCTTAATTTATAAGCCTTAGAGAGTAATTATTTCCTTAAACTAATCTTGCTTAAGATTTAAAAGAAACATATAAAGGGAAAAATGACGAATAAGGAGAGAGACAAGGTGACAGATCAAGACTTTGATACTATTATAATCCTCCTTTCTACAGTTAACGGTTTAATTCTTTAGCGGTAACACATTCATTTCTAAGAACTCTATAGGGAGAGTGATTTAAAGTAATTTTCTGGAAACACGTACAACAGCATATAGCTTGTGTATTATAGGACAAAGACTACTTAGTGCATACATAGGTAATCATCGAGATCTGGTATCTCTCTGGAAGAATCTCAAAACGAATACACTGCTCCATGACCTTATTTATAGTCCCAAGTAGAATGTCCAGCCATAGGAAATGCGTCCTAGCAAAATAAACGTTCTAAAACAGTTTTTATATTACCTTACACTTCATTCTTGGGAGAAAAAGCCTTTGGTGTGAAGGTTAAGAAAAATGTTTAAATATCACATTTTCCTTAAAAAGTAGGATGCAGCCTGAACATCTCTGGACACTTCTGCAGCGAGAGACAGCAGTCCTGATTGCCGTTCATGCGTTCCCGCCATGCTCGGAATCATGGTACATGCCCACCTCACACAATGGGTGCCATGGATACCAGAACTGCTCTTACTCTCTTCACGGATGACAGTTACACCCGACATTCCAAGCGCCGTGCATTGTCCGAGGCATTTTGAATGTATAGTTTAATTTAACCGTCATAATCATTTTACCAAAGAAGGTCGATTTTATTGTCCCAATGTTACCATTGAGGGAATCACACGCCCAGTGTTGCTAAATCGTTTCCTGAGGTGCCCTGACATGAAGGAACAGAAGTGTGTGATGTGCACCCAGCACCCTCTCTCCTTAAACCTGCGGTTTTTGCCACAGCATGTACTTCACTATGATAACAAAGACAATTTTACAATTGATACTGATCACAATATTCAGCCATGAAAGCATAGTCAAGATGACGCTATGGCAGGGATATGGAAAAAGCCAGAGTATATCCTGGGTCTACTTGTCAAAAGATTACCTATACTAAATCTTTTCAGTCATTCCCATCTTAAAAATGAATTCTGATTGGAGAATTTTTGCTGAGATGTCAAATGCTGTCAGTAGGAACAGCAGCTGTACTAACTGCGTTTTTACACCCTAAAACTCTGCGAAGGAATCGGGCAAAACAGTTTTGTGCTCACCACCATGGGGCGCTTTTGAATAAATTTCAAGTGTTCAGTGAATTAACACTTTTTTCAGCAAGGCATAATTTTTAAACACTTAAGTTTTATTCACTTTGGGAAATCTACCCTTGTCAAAAAAGGAACAGACTATTTCGGGGTCCAAAATTCACCTGACAAATATCATTGTCGACATTATTGCTTTTGGCATTAATAAAAGAATAATTGAAATGGGCGTTTCATGTATCGGGATAGTTCTGACTCCAGGATTTCATAGAATGAGAAATGGTTTGTTGGGGAAATCCAAATCTAGTATGAAAAGTTTATTTCACTGAACAGTCAAAACAATTGTGGGTGATGTAAGGAAAGAAAAATGGCTCAATAACCTTTTCCATAAAGGAGGGAAAAGAATTTACATCATTTAATCCCTATGCTCCTTTGTCATTCGTAAATTTTACATGAAAAGGAGTTTATTCGTTTTCTCTTCATTTCTAACGCTTAGAGAGTAGTTATTCCTTAAAGTAATATTGCTTAAGATTTAAAAGAAACAGATAAAGGGTAAAATGATGAATAAGGAGAGAGACACGGTGACAGATCTAGCCTTTGATACCATTATAATCCTCCATTCTTCAGTTAACGGTTTAAATCTTTAGCGGTAACACATTCATTTCTAAGCCCACTATAGGGAGAGTGATTAAAAGTGTTTTTCTGGAAACACATACAACAGTATAAAGCTTGTGTACTATAGGACAAAGACTACTTAGTGTATACATAGGTAATCATCGAGATCTGGTATCTCTCTGGAAGAATCTCAAAACGAATACACTGCTCCTTGACCTTATTTATAGTCCCAAGTAGAATGTCCAGCCATAGGAAATGCGTCCTAGCAAAATAAACGTTCTAAAACAGTTTTTATGTTACCTTACACATCATTCTTGGGAGAGAATGCCTTTGGTGTGAAGGTTAAGAAAAATGTTTAAATATCTCCTTTTCCTTAAAAAGTAGAATGCAGCCTGAAACTCTCTGGTCACGTCTGCAGGGAGAGGGAGCCGTCCTGAGTGCCGTTCCTACGTTCGCGCCACGCTCAGAATCATGGCCCATGCCCACCTCACACAGTGGGTGCCATGGATACCAGCACGGCTCTTGCTCTCATCACGGATGACAGTTACACCCGACGTTCAAAGCGCTGTGCTTTGTCTGAAGCATTTTGAATGTATTGTTTTCTTTAACCTTCATAATCATTTTACCAAGAAAGGTCAGTTTTACTGTCGCTCTGTTACCATTGAGTGAATCACACCCCCAGTGGGGCTAAATCGTTTCCTGAGGTGCCCTGATGTGAAGGAATAGGAGAACGTAATCTGAACCCAGCACTCTCTCTCCTTAAACCTGCGGTTTTAGCCACTGCATGTACTTCACTGCGATTACAAAGACCTTTTCACACTTGATACTGATCATAATATTCAGGCATGAAAGCGTTTTCAAGACGACGTTATGGCAGTGACATGGAAATATCCAGAGTATACCCAGGGTCTACTTGTCAAAAAATTATCTATGCTAAATCTTTACAGTCATTCCCATCTTAAAAATGAATTCTGAGGGGAGAATTTTTGCTGAGATGTCAAATGCAGTTCATAGGAATAGCAGTTGTACTAACTGTGCTTTTACACCCTGAGACAGTGAGAAGGAATCCGGGAAAAACAGTTTTGTGCTCACCACCATGGGGCGCTTTTGATTATATTTCAAGCGTTCACTGAATTAACACTTTTTAAAGTAGGTATAATTTTTAAACAGTTACGTTTTATTCACTTTGGGAAATCTACCTTTGTCAAAAAAGGAACAGATAATTTTGGTGTCCGAAATTCACCTGACAAATGTTATTGTTGGCATTTTTACTTTTGGCATTAATAAAGAATAATTTCTATGGGTGTTTCATGTATCGGGATCTCTTCTGACTCCAGAATTTCATAGAATGAGAAATGGATTGTTAGGGAAATCTGAAGCTTTTATGAAAAGTTTAATGCACTGAGCAATTAAAAAAATTGTGGGTGAGGTAAGGAAAAAAAATGTCCTCAATAACTTGTTCCATAAAGCAGGGAAAAGAATTTATGTCATTTAATTCCTATGCTCCTTGGTCTTTCATAAATTTTTCATCAAAAGGAGTTTATTCGCTTTCTCTTAATTTATAAGCCTTAGAGAGTAATTATTTCCTTAAACTAATCTTGCTTATGATTTAAAAGAAACATATAAAGGGAAAAATGACGAATAAGGAGAGAGACAAGGTGACAGATCAAGACTTTGATACTATTATAATCCTCCTTTCTACAGTTAACGGTTTAATTCTTTAGCGGTAACACATTCATTTCTAAGAACTCTATAGGGAGAGTGATTTAAAGTAATTTTCTGGAAACACGTACAACAGCATATAGCTTGTGTATTATAGGACAAAGACTACTTAGTGCATACATAGGTAATCATCGAGATCTGGTATCTCTCTGGAAGAATCTCAAAACGAATACACTGCTCCATGACCTTATTTATAGTCCCAAGTAGAATGTCCAGCCATAGGAAATGCGTCCTAGCAAAATAAACGTTCTAAAACAGTTTTTATGTTACCTTACACATCATTCTTGGGAGAAAAAGCCTTTGGTGTGAAGGTTAAGAAAAATGTTTAAATATCACATTTTCCTTAAAAAGTAGGATGCAGCCTGAACCTCTCTGGACACTTCTGCAGCGAGAGACAGAAGTCCTGATTGCCGTTCATGCGTTCCCGCCATGCTCGGAATCATGGTACATGCCCACCTCACACAATGGGTGCCAAGGATACCAGAACTGCTCTTACTCTCATCACGGATGACAGTTACACCCGACATTCCAAGCGCCGTGCATTGTCCGAGGCATTTTGAATGTATAGTTTACTTTAACCATCATAATCATTTTACCAAAGAAGGTCGATTTTACTGTCCCAATGTTACCATTGAGGGAATCACACGCCCAGTGGGGATAAATCGTTTCCTGAGGTGCCCTGACATGAAGGAACAGAAGTGTGTGATGTGCACCCAGCACTCTCTCTCCTTAAACCTGCGGTTTTTGCCACAGCATGTACTTCACTATGATAACAAAGACATTTTTACAATTGATACTGATCACAATATTCAGGCATGAAAGCATAGTCAAGATGACGCTATGGCAGGGATATGGAAAAAGCCATAGTATATCCTGGGTCTACTTGTCAAAAGATTACCTATACTAAATCTTTTCAGTCATTCCCATCTTAAAAATGAATACGAGGGGAGAATTTTTGCTGAGATGTCAAATGCTGTCAGTAGGAACAGCAGTTGTACTAACTGCGTTTTTACACCCTAAAACTCTGCGAAGGAATCGGGCAAAACAGTTTTGTGCTCACCACCATGGGGCGCTTTTGAATAAATTTCAAGTGTTCAGTGAATTAACACTTTTTTCAGCAAGGCATAATTTTTAAACACTTAAGTTTTATTCACTTTGGGAAATCTACCCTTGTCAAAAAAGGAACAGACTATTTCGGGGTCCAAAATTCACCTGACAAATATCATTGTCGACATTATTGCTTTTGGCATTAATAAAAGAATAATTGAAATGGGCGTTTCATGTATCGGGATAGTTCTGACTCCAGGATTTCATAGAATGAGAAATGGTTTGTTGGGGAAATCCAAATCTAGTATGAAAAGTTTATTTCACTGAACATTCAAAACAATTGTGGGTGAGGTAAGGAAAGAAAAATGGCTCAATAAACTTTTCCATAAAGGAGGGAAAAGAATTTACATCATTTAATCCCTATGCTCCTTTGTCATTCGTAAATTTTACATCAAAAGGAGTTTATTCGTTTTCTCTTCATTTCTAAGGCTTAGAGAGTAATTATTTCCTTAAAGTAATCTTGCTTAAGATTTAAAAGAAACAGATAAAGGGTAAAATGATGAATAAGGAGAGAGGCACGTTGACAGATCTAGCCTTTGATACCATTATAATCCTCCTTTCTACAGTTAACGGTTTAAATCTTTAGCGGTAACACACTCATTTCTAAGAACACTATAGGGAGAGTGATTAAAATTATTTCTCTTCAAACACATACAGCAGCATAAAGCTTGTGTATTATACGACAAATTCTACTTAGTGCATACATAGGTAATCATCGAGATCTGGTATCTCTGTGGAAGAATCTCAAAACGAATACACTGCTCCATGACCTTATTTATAGTCCCAAGAGGAATGTCCATCCATAGGAACTGCGTCCTACCAAACTAAACGTTCTAAAACAATTTTTATGTTACCTTACACTTCATTTTTGTGAGAGAATGCCTTTGGTGTGAAGGTTAAGAAAAATGTTTTAAAAAGTAGGATGCAGCCTGAACCTCTCTGGGCACTTCTGCAGCGAGGGGCAGCAGTCCTGAGTGCCGTTCGTGCGTTCGCGCCACGCTCGGCAGCATGGCCCATGCCCACCTCACACAATGGATGCCATGGATACCAGAACTGCTCTTGCTCTCATCACGGATGACAGTTACACCCGACATTCCAAGTGCCGTGCTTTGTCGGAGGCATTTTGAATGTATTGTTTACTTTAACCGTCATAATCATTTTGCCAAAGAAGGTCGATTTTACTGTCCCTATGTTAACATTGAGGGAATCACACGTCCAGTGAGGCAAAATCGTTTCCTGAGGTGCCCTGACATGAAGGAACAGAAGTGTGTGATGTGCACCCAGCACTCTATCTCCTTAAACCTGCGGTTTTTGCCACAGCATGTACTTCACTACGATTACAAAGACATTTTTACAATTGATACTGATCACAATATTCAGCCATGAAAGCATAATCAAGATGACGCTATGGCAGGGATATGGAAAAAGCCATAGTATATCCTGGGTCTACTTGTCAAAAGATTACCTATACTAAATCTTTTCAGTCATTCCCATCTTAAAAATGAATACGAGGGGAGAATTTTTGCTGAGATGTCAAATGCTGTCAGTAGGAACAGCAGTTGTACTAACTGCGTTTTTACACCCTAAAACTCTGCGAAGGAATCGGGCAAAACAGTTTTGTGCTCACCACCATGGGGCGCTTTTGAATAAATTTCAAGTGTTCAGTGAATTAACACTTTTTTCAGCAAGGCATAATTTTTAAACACTTAAGTTTTATTCACTTTGGGAAATCTACCCTTGTCAAAAAAGGAACAGACTATTTCGGGGTCCAAAATTCACCTGACAAATATCATTGTCGACATTATTGCTTTTGGCATTAATAAAAGAATAATTGAAATGGGCGTTTCATGTATCGGGATAGTTCTGACTCCAGGATTTCATAGAATGAGAAATGGTTTGTTGGGGAAATCCAAATCTAGTATGAAAAGTTTATTTCACTGAACAGTCAAAACAATTGTGGGTGAGGTAAGGAAAGAAAAATGGCTCAATAACCTTTTCCATAAAGGAGGGAAAAGAATTTACATCATTTAATTCCTATGCTCCTTTGTCATTCGTAAATTTTACATCAAAAGGAGTTTATTCGTTTTCTCTTCATTTCTAAGGCTTAGAGAGTAATTATTTCCTTAAAGTAATCTTGCTTAAGATTTAAATGAAACAGATAAAGGGTAAAATGATGAATAAGGAGAGAAGCACGGTGACAGATCTAGCCTTTGATACCATTATAATCCTCCTTTCTACAGTTAACGGTTTAAATCTTTAGCGGTAACACACTCATTTCTAAGAACACTATAGGGATGGTGATTAAAATTATTTCTCTTCAAACACATACAGCAGCATAAAGCTTGTGTATTATACGACAAAGTCTACTTAGTGCATACATAGGTAATCATCGAGATCTGGTATCTCTGTGGAAGAATCTCAAAACGAATACACTGCTCCATGACCTTATTTATAGTCCCAAGAGGAATGTCCATCCATAGGAACTGCGTCCTACCAAACTAAACGTTCTAAAACAATTTTTATGTTACCTTACACTTCACTCTTGTGAGAGAATGCCTTTGGTGTGAAGGTTAAGAAAAATGTTTTAAAAAGTAGGATGCAGCCTGAACCTCTCTGGGCACTTCTGCAGCGAGGGGCAGCAGTCCTGAGTGCCGTTCGTGCGTTCGCGCCACGCTCGGAATCATGGCCCATGCCCACCTCACACAATGGATGCCATGGATACCAGAACTGCTCTTGCTCTCATCACGGATGACAGTTACACCCGACATTCCAAGTGCCGTGCTTTGTCGGAGGCATTTTGAATGTATTGTTTACTTTAACCGTCATAATCATTTTGCCAAAGAAGGTCGATTTTACTGTCCCTATGTTAACATTGAGGGAATCACACGTCCAGTGAGGCAAAATCGTTTCCTGAGGTGCCCTGACATGAAGGAACAGAAGTGTGTGATGTGCACCCAGCACTCTCTCTCCTTAAACCTGCGGTTTTTGCCACAGCATGTACTTCACTACGATTACAAAGACATTTTTACAATTGATACTGATCACAATATTCAGGCATGAAAGCATAGTCAAGATGACGCTATGGCAGGGATATGGAAAAAGCCAGAGTATATCCTGGGTCTGCTTGTCAAAAGATTATCTATACTACATCTTTTCAGTCATTCCCATCTTAAAAATGAATACGAGGGGAGAATTTTTGCTGAGATGTCAAATGCTGTCAGTAGGAATAGCAGTTGTACTAACTGCGTTTTTACACCATAAAACACTGCGTAGGAATCCGGCAAAACAGTTTTGTGCTCACCACCACGTGTAGCTTTTGATTAAATTTCAAGTGTTCAGTGAATTAACACTTTTTTCATCAAGGCATAATTTTTAAACAGTTCAGTTTGATTCACTTTGGGAAATCTACCCTTGTCAAAAAAGGAACAGACTATTTCGGGGTCCAAAATTCACCTGACAAATATTATTGTTGACTTTATTGCTTTTGGCATTAATAAAAGAATAATTTAAATGGGCGTTTCATGTATCGGGATAGATCTGACTCCAGGATTTCATAGAATGAGAAATGGTTTGTTGGGGAAATCCGAAGCTAGTATGAAAAGTTTATTTCACTGAACATTCGAAACAATTGTGGGTGAGGTAAGGAAAGAAAAATGGCTCAATAACCTTTTCCATAAAGGAGGGAAAAGAATTTACATCATTTAATTCCTATGCTCCTTTGTCATTCGTAAATTTTACATGAAAAGGAGTTTATTCGTTTTCTCTTCATTTCTAACGCTTAGAGAGTAGTTATTCCTTAAAGTAATATTGCTTAAGATTTAAAAGAAACAGATAAAGGGTAAAATGATGAATAAGGAGAGAGACACGGTGACAGATCTAGCCTTTGATACCATTATAATCCTCCATTCTTCAGTTAACGGTTTAAATCTTTAGCGGTAACACATTCATTTCTAAGCCCACTATAGGGAGAGTGATTAAAAGTGTTTTTCTGGAAACACATACAACAGTATAAAGCTTGTGTATTATAGGACAAAGACTACTTAGTGTATACATAGGTAATCATCGAGATCTGGTATCTCTCTGGAAGAATCTCAAAACGAATACACTGCTCCTTGACCTTATTTATAGTCCCAAGTAGAATGTCCAGCCATAGGAAATGCGTCCTAGCAAAATAAACGTTCTAAAACAGTTTTTATGTTACCTTACACATCATTCTTGGGAGAGAATGCCTTTGGTGTGAAGGTTAAGAAAAATGTTTAAATATCTCCTTTTCCTTAAAAAGTAGAATGCAGCCTGAAACTCTCTGGTCACGTCTGCAGGGAGAGGGAGCCGTCCTGAGTGCCGTTCCTACGTTCGCGCCACGCTCAGAATCATGGCCCATGCCCACCTCACACAGTGGGTGCCATGGATACCAGCACGGCTCTTGCTCTCATCACGGATGACAGTTACACCCGACGTTCAAAGCGCTGTGCTTTGTCTGAAGCATTTTGAATGTATTTTTTCTTTAACCTTCATAATCATTTTACCAAGAAAGGTCAGTTTTACTGTCGCTATGTTACCATTGAGTGAATCACACCCCCAGTGAGTTTAAATCGTTTCCTGAGGTGCCCTGATGTGAAGGAATAGGAGAACGTAATCTGAACCCAGCACTCTCTCTCCTTAAACCTGCGGTTTTAGCCACTGCATGTACTTCACTGCGATTACAAAGACCTTTTCACACTTGATACTGATCATAATATTCAGGCATGAAAGCGTTTTCAAGACGACGTTATGGCAGTGACATGGAAATATCCAGAGTATACCCAGGGTCTACTTGTCAAAAAATTATCTATGCTAAATCTTTACAGTCATTCCCATCTTAAAAATGAATTCTGAGGGGAGAATTTTTGCTGAGATGTCAAATGCAGTTCATAGGAATAGCAGTTGTACTAACTGTGCTTTTACACCCTGAGACAGTGAGAAGGAATCCGGGAAAAACAGTTTTGTGCTCACCACCATGGGGCGCTTTTGATTATATTTCAAGCGTTCACTGAATTAACACCTTTTAAAGTAGGTATAATTTTTAAACAGTTACGTTTTATTCACTTTGGGAAATCTACCTTTGTCAAAAAAGGAACAGAAAATTTTGGTGTCCGAAATTCACCTGACAAATGTTATTGTTGGCATTTTTACTTTTGGCATTAATAAAGAATAATTTCTATGGGTGTTTCATGTATCGGGATCTCTTCTGACTCCAGAATTTCATAGAATGAGAAATGGATTGTTAGGGAAATCTGAAGCTTTTATGAAAAGTTTAATTCACTGAGCAATTAAAAAAATTGTGGGTGAGGTAAGGAAAAAAAATGTCCTCAATAACTTGTTCCATAAAGCAGGGAAAAGAATTTATGTCATTTAATTCCTATGCTCCTTGGTCTTTCATAAATTTTTCATCAAAAGGAGTTTATTCGCTTTCTCTTAATTTATAAGCCTTAGAGATTAATTATTTCCTTAAACAAATCTTGCTTAAGATTTAAAAGAAACATATAAAGAAAAAAATGACGAATAAGGAGAGAGACAAGGTGACAGATCAAGACTTTGATACTATTATAATCCTCCTTTCTACAGTTAACGGTTTAATTCTTTAGCGGTAACACATTCATTTCTAAGAACTCTATAGGGAGAGTGATTTAAAGTAATTTTCTGGAAACACGTACAACAGCATATAGCTTGTGTATTATAGGACAAAGACTACTTAGTGCATACATAGGTAATCATCGAGATCTGGTATCTCTCTGGAAGAATCTCAAAACGAATACACTGCTCCATGACCTTATTTATAGTCCCAAGAGGAATGTCCATCCATAGGAACTGCGTCCTACCAAACTAAACGTTCTAAAACAATTTTTATGTTACCTTACACTTCATTTTTGTGAGAGAATGCCTTTGGTGTGAAGGTTAAGAAAAATGTTTTAAAAAGTAGGATGCAGCCTGAACCTCTCTGGGCACTTCTGCAGCGAGGGGCAGCAGTCCTGAGTGCCGTTCGTGCGTTCGCGCCACGCTCGGCAGCATGGCCCATGCCCACCTCACACAATGGATGCCATGGATACCAGAACTGCTCTTGCTCTCATCACGGATGACAGTTACACCCGACATTCCAAGTGCCGTGCTTTGTCGGAGGCATTTTGAATGTATTGTTTACTTTAACCGTCATAATCATTTTGCCAAAGAAGGTCGATTTTACTGTCCCTATGTTAACATTGAGGGAATCACACGTCCAGTGAGGCAAAATCGTTTCCTGAGGTGCCCTGACATGAAGGAACAGAAGTGTGTGATGTGCACCCAGCACTCTATCTCCTTAAACCTGCGGTTTTTGCCACAGCATGTACTTCACTACGATTACAAAGACATTTTTACAATTGATACTGATCACAATATTCAGCCATGAAAGCATAGTCAAGATGACGCTATGGCAGGGATATGGAAAAAGCCATAGTATATCCTGGGTCTACTTGTCAAAAGATTACCTATACTAAATCTTTTCAGTCATTCCCATCTTAAAAATGAATACGAGGGGAGAATTTTTGCTGAGATGTCAAATGCTGTCAGTAGGAACAGCAGTTGTACTAACTGCGTTTTTACACCCTAAAACTCTGCGAAGGAATCGGGCAAAACAGTTTTGTGCTCACCACCATGGGGCGCTTTTGAATAAATTTCAAGTGTTCAGTGAATTAACACTTTTTTCAGCAAGGCATAATTTTTAAACACTTAAGTTTTATTCACTTTGGGAAATCTACCCTTGTCAAAAAAGGAACAGACTATTTCGGGGTCCAAAATTCACCTGACAAATATCATTGTCGACATTATTGCTTTTGGCATTAATAAAAGAATAATTGAAATGGGCGTTTCATGTATCGGGATAGTTCTGACTCCAGGATTTCATAGAATGAGAAATGGTTTGTTGGGGAAATCCAAATCTAGTATGAAAAGTTTATTTCACTGAACAGTCAAAACAATTGTGGGTGATGTAAGGAAAGAAAAATGGCTCAATAACCTTTTCCATAAAGGAGGGAAAAGAATTTACATCATTTAATTCCTATGCTCCTTTGTCATTCGTAAATTTTACATCAAAAGGAGTTTATTCGTTTTCTCTTCATTTCTAAGGCTTAGAGAGTAATTATTTCCTTAAAGTAATCTTGCTTAAGATTTAAAAGAAACAGATAAAGGGTAAAATGATGAATAAGGAGAGAAGCACGGTGACAGATCTAGCCTTTGATACCATTATAATCCTCCTTTCTACAGTTAACGGTTTAAATCTTTAGCGGTAACACACTCATTTCTAAGAACACTATAGGGATGGTGATTAAAATTATTTCTCTTCAAACACATACAGCAGCATAAAGCTTGTGTATTATACGACAAAGTCTACTTAGTGCATACATAGGTAATCATCGAGATCTGGTATCTCTGTGGAAGAATCTCAAAACGAATACACTGCTCCATGACCTTATTTATAGTCCCAAGAGGAATGTCCATCCATAGGAACTGCGTCCTACCAAACTAAACGTTCTAAAACAATTTTTATGTTACCTTACACTTCACTCTTGTGAGAGAATGCCTTTGGTGTGAAGGTTAAGAAAAATGTTTTAAAAAGTAGGATGCAGCCTGAACCTCTCTGGGCACTTCTGCAGCGAGGGGCAGCAGTCCTGAGTGCCGTTCGTGCGTTCGCGCCACGCTCGGAATCATGGCCCATGCCCACCTCACACAATGGATGCCATGGATACCAGAACTGCTCTTGCTCTCATCACGGATGACAGTTACACCCGACATTCCAAGTGCCGTGCTTTGTCGGAGGCATTTTGAATGTATTGTTTACTTTAACCGTCATAATCATTTTGCCAAAGAAGGTCGATTTTACTGTCCCTATGTTAACATTGAGGGAATCACACGTCCAGTGAGGCAAAATCGTTTCCTGAGGTGCCCTGACATGAAGGAACAGAAGTGTGTGATGTGCACCCAGCACTCTCTCTCCTTAAACCTGCGGTTTTTGCCACAGCATGTACTTCACTACGATTACAAAGACATTTTTACAATTGATACTGATCACAATATTCAGGCATGAAAGCATAGTCAAGATGACGCTATGGCAGGGATATGGAAAAAGCCAGAGTATATCCTGGGTCTGCTTGTCAAAAGATTATCTATACTACATCTTTTCAGTCATTCCCATCTTAAAAATGAATACGAGGGGAGAATTTTTGCTGAGATGTCAAATGCTGTCAGTAGGAATAGCAGTTGTACTAACTGCGTTTTTACACCATAAAACACTGCGTAGGAATCCGGCAAAACAGTTTTGTGCTCACCACCACGTGTAGCTTTTGATTAAATTTCAAGTGTTCAGTGAATTAACACTTTTTTCATCAAGGCATAATTTTTAAACAGTTCAGTTTGATTCACTTTGGGAAATCTACCCTTGTCAAAAAAGGAACAGACTATTTCGGGGTCCAAAATTCACCTGACAAATATTATTGTTGACTTTATTGCTTTTGGCATTAATAAAAGAATAATTTAAATGGGCGTTTCATGTATCGGGATAGATCTGACTCCAGGATTTCATAGAATGAGAAATGGTTTGTTGGGGAAATCCGAAGCTAGTATGAAAAGTTTATTTCACTGAACATTCGAAACAATTGTGGGTGAGGTAAGGAAAGAAAAATGGCTCAATAACCTTTTCCATAAAGGAGGGAAAAGAATTTACATCATTTAATTCCTATGCTCCTTTGTCATTCGTAAATTTTACATGAAAAGGAGTTTATTCGTTTTCTCTTCATTTCTAACGCTTAGAGAGTAGTTATTCCTTAAAGTAATATTGCTTAAGATTTAAAAGAAACAGATAAAGGGTAAAATGATGAATAAGGAGAGAGACACGGTGACAGATCTAGCCTTTGATACCATTATAATCCTCCATTCTTCAGTTAACGGTTTAAATCTTTAGCGGTAACACATTCATTTCTAAGCCCACTATAGGGAGAGTGATTAAAAGTGTTTTTCTGGAAACACATACAACAGTATAAAGCTTGTGTATTATAGGACAAAGACTACTTAGTGTATACATAGGTAATCATCGAGATCTGGTATCTCTCTGGAAGAATCTCAAAACGAATACACTGCTCCTTGACCTTATTTATAGTCCCAAGTAGAATGTCCAGCCATAGGAAATGCGTCCTAGCAAAATAAACGTTCTAAAACAGTTTTTATGTTACCTTACACATCATTCTTGGGAGAGAATGCCTTTGGTGTGAAGGTTAAGAAAAATGTTTAAATATCTCCTTTTCCTTAAAAAGTAGAATGCAGCCTGAAACTCTCTGGTCACGTCTGCAGGGAGAGGGAGCCGTCCTGAGTGCCGTTCCTACGTTCGCGCCACGCTCAGAATCATGGCCCATGCCCACCTCACACAGTGGGTGCCATGGATACCAGCACGGCTCTTGCTCTCATCACGGATGACAGTTACACCCGACGTTCAAAGCGCTGTGCTTTGTCTGAAGCATTTTGAATGTATTTTTTCTTTAACCTTCATAATCATTTTACCAAGAAAGGTCAGTTTTACTGTCGCTATGTTACCATTGAGTGAATCACACCCCCAGTGAGTTTAAATCGTTTCCTGAGGTGCCCTGATGTGAAGGAATAGGAGAACGTAATCTGAACCCAGCACTCTCTCTCCTTAAACCTGCGGTTTTAGCCACTGCATGTACTTCACTGCGATTACAAAGACCTTTTCACACTTGATACTGATCATAATATTCAGGCATGAAAGCGTTTTCAAGACGACGTTATGGCAGTGACATGGAAATATCCAGAGTATACCCAGGGTCTACTTGTCAAAAAATTATCTATGCTAAATCTTTACAGTCATTCCCATCTTAAAAATGAATTCTGAGGGGAGAATTTTTGCTGAGATGTCAAATGCAGTTCATAGGAATAGCAGTTGTACTAACTGTGCTTTTACACCCTGAGACAGTGAGAAGGAATCCGGGAAAAACAGTTTTGTGCTCACCACCATGGGGCGCTTTTGATTATATTTCAAGCGTTCACTGAATTAACACCTTTTAAAGTAGGTATAATTTTTAAACAGTTACGTTTTATTCACTTTGGGAAATCTACCTTTGTCAAAAAAGGAACAGAAAATTTTGGTGTCCGAAATTCACCTGACAAATGTTATTGTTGGCATTTTTACTTTTGGCATTAATAAAGAATAATTTCTATGGGTGTTTCATGTATCGGGATCTCTTCTGACTCCAGAATTTCATAGAATGAGAAATGGATTGTTAGGGAAATCTGAAGCTTTTATGAAAAGTTTAATTCACTGAGCAATTAAAAAAATTGTGGGTGAGGTAAGGAAAAAAAATGTCCTCAATAACTTGTTCCATAAAGCAGGGAAAAGAATTTATGTCATTTAATTCCTATGCTCCTTGGTCTTTCATAAATTTTTCATCAAAAGGAGTTTATTCGCTTTCTCTTAATTTATAAGCCTTAGAGAGTAATTATTTCCTTAAACAAATCTTGCTTAAGATTTAAAAGAAACATATAAAGAAAAAAATGACGAATAAGGAGAGAGACAAGGTGACAGATCAAGACTTTGATACTATTATAATCCTCCTTTCTACAGTTAACGGTTTAATTCTTTAGCGGTAACACATTCATGTCTAAGAACTCTATAGGGAGAGTGATTTAAAGTAATTTTCTGGAAACACGTACAACAGCATATAGCTTGTGTATTATAGGACAAAGACTACTTAGTGCATACATAGGTAATCATCGAGATCTGGTATCTCTCTGGAAGTATCTCAAAACGAATACACTGCTCCATGACCTTATTTATAGTCCCAAGAGGAATGTCCATCCATAGGAACTGCGTCCTACCAAACTAAACGTTCTAAAACAATTTTTATGTTACCTTACACTTCATTTTTGTGAGAGAATGCCTTTGGTGTGAAGGTTAAGAAAAATGTTTTAAAAAGTAGGATGCAGCCTGAACCTCTCTGGGCACTTCTGCAGCGAGGGGCAGCAGTCCTGAGTGCCGTTCGTGCGTTCGCGCCACGCTCGGCAGCATGGCCCATGCCCACCTCACACAATGGATGCCATGGATACCAGAACTGCTCTTGCTCTCATCACGGATGACAGTTACACCCGACATTCCAAGTGCCGTGCTTTGTCGGAGGCATTTTGAATGTATTGTTTACTTTAACCGTCATAATCATTTTGCCAAAGAAGGTCGATTTTACTGTCCCTATGTTAACATTGAGGGAATCACACGTCCAGTGAGGCAAAATCGTTTCCTGAGGTGCCCTGACATGAAGGAACAGAAGTGTGTGATGTGCACACAGCACTCTATCTCCTTAAACCTGCGGTTTTTGCCACAGCATGTACTTCACTACGATTACAAAGACATTTTTACAATTGATACTGATCACAATATTCAGCCATGAAAGCATAGTCAAGATGACGCTATGGCAGGGATATGGAAAAAGCCATAGTATATCCTGGGTCTACTTGTCAAAAGATTACCTATACTAAATCTTTTCAGTCATTCCCATCTTAAAAATGAATACGAGGGGAGAATTTTTGCTGAGATGTCAAATGCTGTCAGTAGGAACAGCAGTTGTACTAACTGCGTTTTTACACCCTAAAACTCTGCGAAGGAATCGGGCAAAACAGTTTTGTGCTCACCACCATGGGGCGCTTTTGAATAAATTTCAAGTGTTCAGTGAATTAACACTTTTTTCAGCAAAGCATAATTTTTAAACACTTAAGTTTTATTCACTTTGGGAAATCTACCCTTGTCAAAAAAGGAACAGACTATTTCGGGGTCCAAAATTCACCTGACAAATATCATTGTCGACATTATTGCTTTTGGCATTAATAAAAGAATAATTGAAATGGGCGTTTCATGTATCGGGATAGTTCTGACTCCAGGATTTCATAGAATGAGAAATGGTTTGTTGGGGAAATCCAAATCTAGTATGAAAAGTTTATTTCACTGAACAGTGAAAACAATTGTGGGTGAGGTAAGGAAAGAAAAATGGCTCAATAACCTTTTCCATAAAGGAGGGAAAAGAATTTACATCATTTAATTCCTATGCTCCTTTGTCATTCGTAAATTTTACATCAAAAGGAGTTTATTCGTTTTCTCTTCATTTCTAAGGCTTAGAGAGTAATTATTTCCTTAAAGTAATCTTGCTTAAGATTTAAAAGAAACAGATAAAGGGTAAAATGATGAATAAGGAGAGAAGCACGGTGACAGATCTAGCCTTTGATACCATTATAATCCTCCTTTCTACAGTTAACGGTTTAAATCTTTAGCGGTAACACACTCATTTCTAAGAACACTATAGGGATGGTGATTAAAATTATTTCTCTTCAAACACATACAGCAGCATAAAGCTTGTGTATTATACGACAAAGTCTACTTAGTGCATACATAGGTAATCATCGAGATCTGGTATCTCTGTGGAAGAATCTCAAAACGAATACACTGCTCCATGACCTTATTTATAGTCCCAAGAGGAATGTCCATCCATAGGAACTGCGTCCTACCAAACTAAACGTTCTAAAACAATTTTTATGTTACCTTACACTTCACTCTTGTGAGAGAATGCCTTTGGTGTGAAGGTTAAGAAAAATGTTTTAAAAAGTAGGATGCAGCCTGAACCTCTCTGGGCACTTCTGCAGCGAGGGGCAGCAGTCCTGAGTGCCGTTCGTGCGTTCGCGCCACGCTCGGAATCATGGCCCATGCCCACCTCACACAATGGATGCCATGGATACCAGAACTGCTCTTGCTCTCATCACGGATGACAGTTACACCCGACATTCCAAGTGCCGTGCTTTGTCGGAGGCATTTTGAATGTATTGTTTACTTTAACCGTCATAATCATTTTGCCAAAGAAGGTCGATTTTACTGTCCCTATGTTAACATTGAGGGAATCACACGTCCAGTGAGGCAAAATCGTTTCCTGAGGTGCCCTGACATGAAGGAACAGAAGTGTGTGATGTGCACCCAGCACTCTCTCTCCTTAAACCTGCGGTTTTTGCCACAGCATGTACTTCACTACGATTACAAAGACATTTTTACAATTGATACTGATCACAATATTCAGGCATGAAAGCATAGTCAAGATGACGCTATGGCAGGGATATGGAAAAAGCCAGAGTATATCCTGGGTCTGCTTGTCAAAAGATTATCTATACTACATCTTTTCAGTCATTCCCATCTTAAAAATGAATACGAGGGGAGAATTTTTGCTGAGATGTCAAATGCTGTCAGTAGGAATAGCAGTTGTACTAACTGCGTTTTGACACCATAAAACACTGCGTAGGAATCCGGCAAAACAGTTTTGTGCTCACCACCACGTGTAGCTTTTGATTAAATTTCAAGTGTTCAGTGAATTAACACTTTTTTCATCAAGGCATAATTTTTAAACAGTTCAGTTTGATTCACTTTGGGAAATCTACCCTTGTCAAAAAAGGAACAGACTATTTCGGGGTCCAAAATTCACCTGACAAATATTATTGTTGACTTTATTGCTTTTGGCATTAATAAAAGAATAATTTAAATGGGCGTTTCATGTATCGGGATAGATCTGACTCCAGGATTTCATAGAATGAGAAATGGTTTGTTGGGGAAATCCGAAGCTAGTATGAAAAGTTTATTTCACTGAACATTCGAAACAATTGTGGGTGAGGTAAGGAAAGAAAAATGGCTCAATAACCTTTTCCATAAAGGAGGGAAAAGAATTTACATCATTTAATTCCTATGCTCCTTTGTCATTCGTAAATTTTACATGAAAAGGAGTTTATTCGTTTTCTCTTCATTTCTAACGCTTAGAGAGTAGTTATTCCTTAAAGTAATATTGCTTAAGATTTAAAAGAAACAGATAAAGGGTAAAATGATGAATAAGGAGAGAGACACGGTGACAGATCTAGCCTTTGATACCATTATAATCCTCCATTCTTCAGTTAACGGTTTAAATCTTTAGCGGTAACACATTCATTTCTAAGCCCACTATAGGGAGAGTGATTAAAAGTGTTTTTCTGGAAACACATACAACAGTATAAAGCTTGTGTATTATAGGACAAAGACTACTTAGTGTATACATAGGTAATCATCGAGATCTGGTATCTCTCTGGAAGAATCTCAAAACGAATACACTGCTCCTTGACCTTATTTATAGTCCCAAGTAGAATGTCCAGCCATAGGAAATGCGTCCTAGCAAAATAAACGTTCTAAAACAGTTTTTATGTTACCTTACACATCATTCTTGGGAGAGAATGCCTTTGGTGTGAAGGTTAAGAAAAATGTTTAAATATCTCCTTTTCCTTAAAAAGTAGAATGCAGCCTGAAACTCTCTGGTCACGTCTGCAGGGAGAGGGAGCCGTCCTGAGTGCCGTTCCTACGTTCGCGCCACGCTCAGAATCATGGCCCATGCCCACCTCACACAGTGGGTGCCATGGATACCAGCACGGCTCTTGCTCTCATCACGGATGACAGTTACACCCGACGTTCAAAGCGCTGTGCTTTGTCTGAAGCATTTTGAATGTATTTTTTCTTTAACCTTCATAATCATTTTACCAAGAAAGGTCAGTTTTACTGTCGCTATGTTACCATTGAGTGAATCACACCCCCAGTGAGTTTAAATCGTTTCCTGAGGTGCCCTGATGTGAAGGAATAGGAGAACGTAATCTGAACCCAGCACTCTCTCTCCTTAAACCTGCGGTTTTAGCCACTGCATGTACTTCACTGCGATTACAAAGACCTTTTCACACTTGATACTGATCATAATATTCAGGCATGAAAGCGTTTTCAAGACGACGTTATGGCAGTGACATGGAAATATCCAGAGTATACCCAGGGTCTACTTGTCAAAAAATTATCTATGCTAAATCTTTACAGTCATTCCCATCTTAAAAATGAATTCTGAGGGGAGAATTTTTGCTGAGATGTCAAATGCAGTTCATAGGAATAGCAGTTGTACTAACTGTGCTTTTACACCCTGAGACAGTGAGAAGGAATCCGGGAAAAACAGTTTTGTGCTCACCACCATGGGGCGCTTTTGATTATATTTCAAGCGTTCACTGAATTAACACCTTTTAAAGTAGGTATAATTTTTAAACAGTTACGTTTTATTCACTTTGGGAAATCTACCTTTGTCAAAAAAGGAACAGAAAATTTTGGTGTCCGAAATTCACCTGACAAATGTTATTGTTGGCATTTTTACTTTTGGCATTAATAAAGAATAATTTCTATGGGTGTTTCATGTATCGGGATCTCTTCTGACTCCAGAATTTCATAGAATGAGAAATGGATTGTTAGGGAAATCTGAAGCTTTTATGAAAAGTTTAATTCACTGAGCAATTAAAAAAATTGTGGGTGAGGTAAGGAAAAAAAATGTCCTCAATAACTTGTTCCATAAAGCAGGGAAAAGAATTTATGTCATTTAATTCCTATGCTCCTTGGTCTTTCATAAATTTTTCATCAAAAGGAGTTTATTCGCTTTCTCTTAATTTATAAGCCTTAGAGAGTAATTATTTCCTTAAACAAATCTTGCTTAAGATTTAAAAGAAACATATAAAGAAAAAAATGACGAATAAGGAGAGAGACAAGGTGACAGATCAAGACTTTGATACTATTATAATCCTCCTTTCTACAGTTAACGGTTTAATTCTTTAGCGGTAACACATTCATGTCTAAGAACTCTATAGGGAGAGTGATTTAAAGTAATTTTCTGGAAACACGTACAACAGCATATAGCTTGTGTATTATAGGACAAAGACTACTTAGTGCATACATAGGTAATCATCGAGATCTGGTATCTCTCTGGAAGTATCTCAAAACGAATACACTGCTCCATGACCTTATTTATAGTCCCAAGAGGAATGTCCATCCATAGGAACTGCGTCCTACCAAACTAAACGTTCTAAAACAATTTTTATGTTACCTTACACTTCATTTTTGTGAGAGAATGCCTTTGGTGTGAAGGTTAAGAAAAATGTTTTAAAAAGTAGGATGCAGCCTGAACCTCTCTGGGCACTTCTGCAGCGAGGGGCAGCAGTCCTGAGTGCCGTTCGTGCGTTCGCGCCACGCTCGGCAGCATGGCCCATGCCCACCTCACACAATGGATGCCATGGATACCAGAACTGCTCTTGCTCTCATCACGGATGACAGTTACACCCGACATTCCAAGTGCCGTGCTTTGTCGGAGGCATTTTGAATGTATTGTTTACTTTAACCGTCATAATCATTTTGCCAAAGAAGGTCGATTTTACTGTCCCTATGTTAACATTGAGGGAATCACACGTCCAGTGAGGCAAAATCGTTTCCTGAGGTGCCCTGACATGAAGGAACAGAAGTGTGTGATGTGCACACAGCACTCTATCTCCTTAAACCTGCGGTTTTTGCCACAGCATGTACTTCACTACGATTACAAAGACATTTTTACAATTGATACTGATCACAATATTCAGCCATGAAAGCATAGTCAAGATGACGCTATGGCAGGGATATGGAAAAAGCCATAGTATATCCTGGGTCTACTTGTCAAAAGATTACCTATACTAAATCTTTTCAGTCATTCCCATCTTAAAAATGAATACGAGGGGAGAATTTTTGCTGAGATGTCAAATGCTGTCAGTAGGAACAGCAGTTGTACTAACTGCGTTTTTACACCCTAAAACTCTGCGAAGGAATCGGGCAAAACAGTTTTGTGCTCACCACCATGGGGCGCTTTTGAATAAATTTCAAGTGTTCAGTGAATTAACACTTTTTTCAGCAAGGCATAATTTTTAAACACTTAAGTTTTATTCACTTTGGGAAATCTACCCTTGTCAAAAAAGGAACAGACTATTTCGGGGTCCAAAATTCACCTGACAAATATCATTGTCGACATTATTGCTTTTGGCATTAATAAAAGAATAATTGAAATGGGCGTTTCATGTATCGGGATAGTTCTGACTCCAGGATTTCATAGAATGAGAAATGGTTTGTTGGGGAAATCCAAATCTAGTATGAAAAGTTTATTTCACTGAACAGTGAAAACAATTGTGGGTGAGGTAAGGAAAGAAAAATGGCTCAATAACCTTTTCCATAAAGGAGGGAAAAGAATTTACATCATTTAATTCCTATGCTCCTTTGTCATTCGTAAATTTTACATCAAAAGGAGTTTATTCGTTTTCTCTTCATTTCTAAGGCTTAGAGAGTAATTATTTCCTTAAAGTAATCTTGCTTAAGATTTAAAAGAAACAGATAAAGGGTAAAATGATGAATAAGGAGAGAAGCACGGTGACAGATCTAGCCTTTGATACCATTATAATCCTCCTTTCTACAGTTAACGGTTTAAATCTTTAGCGGTAACACACTCATTTCTAAGAACACTATAGGGATGGTGATTAAAATTATTTCTCTTCAAACACATACAGCAGCATAAAGCTTGTGTATTATACGACAAAGTCTACTTAGTGCATACATAGGTAATCATCGAGATCTGGTATCTCTGTGGAAGAATCTCAAAACGAATACACTGCTCCATGACCTTATTTATAGTCCCAAGAGGAATGTCCATCCATAGGAACTGCGTCCTACCAAACTAAACGTTCTAAAACAATTTTTATGTTACCTTACACTTCACTCTTGTGAGAGAATGCCTTTGGTGTGAAGGTTAAGAAAAATGTTTTAAAAAGTAGGATGCAGCCTGAACCTCTCTGGGCACTTCTGCAGCGAGGGGCAGCAGTCCTGAGTGCCGTTCGTGCGTTCGCGCCACGCTCGGAATCATGGCCCATGCCCACCTCACACAATGGATGCCATGGATACCAGAACTGCTCTTGCTCTCATCACGGATGACAGTTACACCCGACATTCCAAGTGCCGTGCTTTGTCGGAGGCATTTTGAATGTATTGTTTACTTTAACCGTCATAATCATTTTGCCAAAGAAGGTCGATTTTACTGTCCCTATGTTAACATTGAGGGAATCACACGTCCAGTGAGGCAAAATCGTTTCCTGAGGTGCCCTGACATGAAGGAACAGAAGTGTGTGATGTGCACCCAGCACTCTCTCTCCTTAAACCTGCGGTTTTTGCCACAGCATGTACTTCACTACGATTACAAAGACATTTTTACAATTGATACTGATCACAATATTCAGGCATGAAAGCATAGTCAAGATGACGCTATGGCAGGGATATGGAAAAAGCCAGAGTATATCCTGGGTCTGCTTGTCAAAAGATTATCTATACTACATCTTTTCAGTCATTCCCATCTTAAAAATGAATACGAGGGGAGAATTTTTGCTGAGATGTCAAATGCTGTCAGTAGGAATAGCAGTTGTACTAACTGCGTTTTGACACCATAAAACACTGCGTAGGAATCCGGCAAAACAGTTTTGTGCTCACCACCACGTGTAGCTTTTGATTAAATTTCAAGTGTTCAGTGAATTAACACTTTTTTCATCAAGGCATAATTTTTAAACAGTTCAGTTTGATTCACTTTGGGAAATCTACCCTTGTCAAAAAAGGAACAGACTATTTCGGGGTCCAAAATTCACCTGACAAATATTATTGTTGACTTTATTGCTTTTGGCATTAATAAAAGAATAATTTAAATGGGCGTTTCATGTATCGGGATAGATCTGACTCCAGGATTTCATAGAATGAGAAATGGTTTGTTGGGGAAATCCGAAGCTAGTATGAAAAGTTTATTTCACTGAACATTCGAAACAATTGTGGGTGAGGTAAGGAAAGAAAAATGGCTCAATAACCTTTTCCATAAAGGAGGGAAAAGAATTTACATCATTTAATTCCTATGCTCCTTTGTCATTCGTAAATTTTACATGAAAAGGAGTTTATTCGTTTTCTCTTCATTTCTAACGCTTAGAGAGTAGTTATTCCTTAAAGTAATATTGCTTAAGATTTAAAAGAAACAGATAAAGGGTAAAATGATGAATAAGGAGAGAGACACGGTGACAGATCTAGCCTTTGATACCATTATAATCCTCCATTCTTCAGTTAACGGTTTAAATCTTTAGCGGTAACACATTCATTTCTAAGCCCACTATAGGGAGAGTGATTAAAAGTGTTTTTCTGGAAACACATACAACAGTATAAAGCTTGTGTATTATAGGACAAAGACTACTTAGTGTATACATAGGTAATCATCGAGATCTGGTATCTCTCTGGAAGAATCTCAAAACGAATACACTGCTCCTTGACCTTATTTATAGTCCCAAGTAGAATGTCCAGCCATAGGAAATGCGTCCTAGCAAAATAAACGTTCTAAAACAGTTTTTATGTTACCTTACACATCATTCTTGGGAGAGAATGCCTTTGGTGTGAAGGTTAAGAAAAATGTTTAAATATCTCCTTTTCCTTAAAAAGTAGAATGCAGCCTGAAACTCTCTGGTCACGTCTGCAGGGAGAGGGAGCCGTCCTGAGTGCCGTTCCTACGTTCGCGCCACGCTCAGAATCATGGCCCATGCCCACCTCACACAGTGGGTGCCATGGATACCAGCACGGCTCTTGCTCTCATCACGGATGACAGTTACACCCGACGTTCAAAGCGCTGTGCTTTGTCTGAAGCATTTTGAATGTATTTTTTCTTTAACCTTCATAATCATTTTACCAAGAAAGGTCAGTTTTACTGTCGCTATGTTACCATTGAGTGAATCACACCCCCAGTGAGTTTAAATCGTTTCCTGAGGTGCCCTGATGTGAAGGAATAGGAGAACGTAATCTGAACCCAGCACTCTCTCTCCTTAAACCTGCGGTTTTAGCCACTGCATGTACTTCACTGCGATTACAAAGACCTTTTCACACTTGATACTGATCATAATATTCAGGCATGAAAGCGTTTTCAAGACGACGTTATGGCAGTGACATGGAAATATCCAGAGTATACCCAGGGTCTACTTGTCAAAAAATTATCTATGCTAAATCTTTACAGTCATTCCCATCTTAAAAATGAATTCTGAGGGGAGAATTTTTGCTGAGATGTCAAATGCAGTTCATAGGAATAGCAGTTGTACTAACTGTGCTTTTACACCCTGAGACAGTGAGAAGGAATCCGGGAAAAACAGTTTTGTGCTCACCACCATGGGCGCTTTTGATTATATTTCAAGCGTTCACTGAATTAACACCTTTTAAAGTAGGTATAATTTTTAAACAGTTACGTTTTATTCACTTTGGGAAATCTACCTTTGTCAAAAAAGGAACAGAAAATTTTGGTGTCCGAAATTCACCTGACAAATGTTATTGTTGGCATTTTTACTTTTGGCATTAATAAAGAATAATTTCTATGGGTGTTTCATGTATCGGGATCTCTTCTGACTCCAGAATTTCATAGAATGAGAAATGGATTGTTAGGGAAATCTGAAGCTTTTATGAAAAGTTTAATTCACTGAGCAATTAAAAAAATTGTGGGTGAGGTAAGGAAAAAAAATGTCCTCAATAACTTGTTCCATAAAGCAGGGAAAAGAATTTATGTCATTTAATTCCTATGCTCCTTGGTCTTTCATAAATTTTTCATCAAAAGGAGTTTATTCGCTTTCTCTTAATTTATAAGCCTTAGAGAGTAATTATTTCCTTAAACAAATCTTGCTTAAGATTTAAAAGAAACATATAAAGAAAAAAATGACGAATAAGGAGAGAGACAAGGTGACAGATCAAGACTTTGATACTATTATAATCCTCCTTTCTACAGTTAACGGTTTAATTCTTTAGCGGTAACACATTCATGTCTAAGAACTCTATAGGGAGAGTGATTTAAAGTAATTTTCTGGAAACACGTACAACAGCATATAGCTTGTGTATTATAGGACAAAGACTACTTAGTGCATACATAGGTAATCATCGAGATCTGGTATCTCTCTGGAAGTATCTCAAAACGAATACACTGCTCCATGACCTTATTTATAGTCCCAAGAGGAATGTCCATCCATAGGAACTGCGTCCTACCAAACTAAACGTTCTAAAACAATTTTTATGTTACCTTACACTTCATTTTTGTGAGAGAATGCCTTTGGTGTGAAGGTTAAGAAAAATGTTTTAAAAAGTAGGATGCAGCCTGAACCTCTCTGGGCACTTCTGCAGCGAGGGGCAGCAGTCCTGAGTGCCGTTCGTGCGTTCGCGCCACGCTCGGCAGCATGGCCCATGCCCACCTCACACAATGGATGCCATGGATACCAGAACTGCTCTTGCTCTCATCACGGATGACA